>NC_143551.1:55255000-55625000 GCF_054136105.1 Typopeltis vanoorti
CAACAAAAATCAGAATCGTGAAAGCAATGTTATTCCCTGTGGTACTGTATAGATGTGAAAGTTGGATGTATTTGAATTATGGGTTTGGAGAGACACTTACAAAGAATACCGTGGACTGCAAAGCAAACCAATAAATCGGTGATAGACAGAATAAAGCCAGATTGCTCCCTTGCAACAAAAATCAGAATCGTGAAAGCAATGTTATTCCCTGTGGTACTGTATAGATGTGAAAGTTGGATGTATTTGAATTATGGGTTTGGAGAGACACTTACAAAGAATACCGTGGACTGCAAAGCAAACCAATAAATCGATGATAGACAGGATAAAGCCAGATTGCTCCCTATGATCATCAAGCAAAAATTGTCATACTTTGGAACATATTATGAAAGCAAATGACAGTCTGGAGAAGATGATGATGCTTGCTAAAATTGATGGAAGCAGGAGAAGAGGAAGACCAAGAATTAGATGAATATTTAACCGTGTGGAAAGGCTTATGTGCTTGTCACACATGTTGATTGGATTTTAACAGTATAGATGTGAACACAGAGTGATAAGAAAATAACTATTTATTAACTTAAATGCTAATATTTCGTTGGTATTATATCCAGCATCTTCAGAGCACACAAACAAAGTTTGTTAAAGTAGGACTATAATTTTTGAAAAATAAAAGTGACAACTAATTAGGACTTTAGTCTTTGTGTTGTACGCTACAATTACTCATACTAGTCCCACTATTACACCGGATTGCAGTCTCGTTACTGTAACAAACTTTGTTTGTGTGCTCTGAAGATGATGGATATAATACCAGCGAAATATTAGCTATATTTTGCTGGTATTATATTTATCAAAGTTAATAAACAGCTATTTTTCTTATCACTCTGTGTTCACATCTATAGCATTAAAATCCAATCAACAAGAATTAGATGGGTGGATGGAGTTAAAGGAGCAACTGGAATGAGCTTGGAAATTTTGAAAGATATGGTCAGGGACAGATCTGAATGGAGAGAGTATATTCATAAAATCACCAGGAGTCAAAAACGACTTGATGGAACATAATAACACAACAATGAAAAATAAACATGACAACTAAAAAAGAGATAGAAAGAGAAAGATAAAGTTAAAGATGTTGAAACAGAATGACATAACGCAAATTTGATGGATCAGGTCCAAAGCCCATGAATTTATTACAGATAATTATTATTACGGGCAGGTCAAAGGAGTCCTTAGACTCATTGGGGGAGGCCCAACATCATGCCAAGAACAACTATTCAACATTCACACAGTATCTATCATACTTCACCTTGAACTCATTTACAGTCATGGCACCGACAACAGACTCTGTCAGCTTATTCCGCTCATTTACCACTTTCCAAGTAAAAAACCTAGCTCTAACACCCTTGCTAACCACACTCTTACCAAGCTTCCATGGATGGCCCCTAGTCCTCCCACTACCAGTCCTATTCTCAAAAATATCTTCTGAATTATCTTATAGAAACCCTTCAGTAATTTGAATGTCTCAATCATATCACCCCTTTTCCGCCTATCAACCAATTTATGCAGCCCACAAATCTTCAACCTGTTCTTAAGGTTCATTCCATCGTCTTGCTATTATCTTGGTCACTCGTCTCTGAATCCTCTCCACCTCCTCCCCATCCATAAGAAACCCTGGCACCAATATCTGGGCACAGTAGTCTAGATGGGGTCTTATCAAGACTCAATACAGAGGAACAATAACCTGTTTGTCTCTACTTGTTAAAGTATTTTTCAGCAACCAAGTGATTTGATGAGCTGAATTAGCCACTTTTGCAATGTGTCCCCTAAACTTCAACTCCCTATCCAGCAACACTCCCAAATCCCTGGCCTTGTCAATCTCATGGAGTACAGTTCCACCAATGTGATATACTGCTGTTAATCTTTTCAACCCAAAATGCAGAACCTTACATTTTGCCACATTAAATTGACATCCATTCTCCTCAGCCCAGTCCCCCAAACTATCCAAATCATCCCGCAAAATTTTGACATCCTGAGCATTTACTATTACTTCACTATTGCTCTACCCAACTTTGCATCATCCATAAACAGATGCACAGTTCCTCTCAGATCCTTTCCTATATCGTTAATGAACAAATTAAACAGTAGTGGTCCAAGAACAGAACCCTGCAGCACACCACTAGTCACAGGCCGTCTTTTGGACTCGACTCCTGAATAAACCACTCTCTGATATCTCTCCATCAACCACCCTCCTATCCATCTCACCAACCCTATATCCATTCTCATATGCTGCAGTTTTCTGATTAGAATTCTATGTGGTATTCTATCAAAGGCTTTACAAGGTCCAGTAGAATCACTGTAAACCCATTACCCTTATCCAGTTCAGCAGTCACTGTGTTATAGAACGTGAGCAAGTTACTGAGGCATGATCTACCCTTCACAAAACCATGCTGTCCCCATACAGTATCCCATTTTCATCTATCCAATCTTGTATTTTCCTCTTGACTATTTTCTTCAAAACCTTGACAACAATTCCTGATATGCTGATCGGTCGGTAATTTACAACAGCAGTCTTGGAACCTCCTTTATGCAGTGGAACTATTTCCCCCTCTTTCCACCCCCTTAGGACTAACCCAGACCCAAGTCTCAAATTAAACAAAATGGTCAAAGGCACTGACAATTCTTTAGCTGCTTCTCGTACGAGCTGGTATACCATCCAATCTCACAGATGAATTGACATTGAGGTTTTGTAATAGACCATTCACCTCCACTTCATTCACCACAAATCCCATATAAGCTGTTGGTTCTTCCATTTCTGCAGTGTCACCACCTGGAAGATATACTCTTGCGAAGTGCTCGCTCAGTATTTCTACTATATCAACTGATTCAGTTGTTTTCCTACCATCGGCATTCTTTAAAATCATTTTGCCGTATACATTTTTTCTTTTACTTGCAACATATCGAAAAATCTGTTTGGGATTCTCTTTAGCCTGCCTGTCTAATGTTCTTTCATTAGCCATGCAGGTTAAAGTTTCATTACATGCTGTCACAGATAGTTATCCCTTAATAACCGCATAAAATCCAATTCCTTTCTCCCATGTGTCTTGTCTTCTCCTCATCCCGATCAATGTTACCATAGTTGAAATCTCCCATAATAATTACCCTCCTTCCACTCATTTCTTCTATTTGGTTATGCATACTATCTCCACCATCTATTCTAACACCTGGTCTATAGCAGCACCCAATTGTATATTTTGTTCTGCTAGTCTCAATCTGACACCAAATGGCCTCAAATGTGCTCTTTTCTCTATCCTGCAATTCAACTTCTATTCTCCTTGGCTGCAGCTTATCAGCTATCATCAATAATACTTCCCCCCCATTTCATTCTCCCTGTCACTCCTCAACACACTATACCCCTCACATTCAATCTCACTAGCTATATCATCTTCAGTCAGCTATGTTTCACTAATGCCAATAACCTGTGGTCTGGAAGTGCCAACCAAGGCCAAAAATTCTTTCTTCTTGTTCCTAATACTCCTAGCATTAGTATACATGAATTGCAGAAGCCCGTTAGCCCCTTCCCTACCTTGATGCCTTATACTAACTATCCCATTCTGATTTATTGTCCTTCTTATTCGCTAGGGCATATTATACTCATTCATACACTCAACTGCCTCCGTAAGGTCAGCATATCTACTCCCCCCCCCTTAATAAATCTAGTTTCCCTGATTCTGCACATCCACTTCATTCAACAACACTTTTTCAAGTCTTCTTACACCAAATGCATTCAAATGCAAACCAACCACCTTATATATAGATCCTTTCGCCCATCGAACTCGCTCCACACATCCACAAATTCCACACCACTCATCCTGCATAACCCGTGCATAAAGTCATTAGCAATTATGGCCCTCCTAAACTGTTCACTGTCATACTGCGGCAACAGACTAACCATCCTAACTTTCTCACTCTTCTCTTTTGCTACCTCAAACAATTCCTTCAGGTCCTCTATCATATCCATTTTATCTCCTTTCAAATCATTCATATCTGCCACCACTATCATTTCTTTCACCCTTTGCTTTTGCTCCCTAATAGACTCACGTATTTAATGGTAGCACCAGGTTGGTAAGATTTTGTTAAACTCTCAACTATCACACCTCTTACTAACGAATCTCCATACAGCACTCGCTCCTTCATTTTGTTTACGTTCACAATCCTACTGTTATTTTTCTTATCATACTTTTTTTTTATTGGGTGGTACATTCAGTAGACATTTGTGCATACGCTCCAGCTGCCGCTTTGCCCTATGTATCGCTCTGCTCAATGCGATATGAAAATGTAGATGTGCGATCTCATAATGTAGATGAAGAACGAGGAAAATTTCGAGATGCAATGGTAGGAACAGCGTAAGAGATATAGAGAGGAACAAGTGGAAGAAGGAAAGGAAAGAAACAAATATTAAAAGAAGTTCTCATCATAGAGAAGTTCTCTATGACAAGATCAAAATGGTGAAAGAATTGTTTATAATAAGAGACCAAACCATACAAAAAGAAAAAAAAAAAGGAAAAGAAAAGAAAATTAAATTAAAAATAATAAAATTAATTAACTAGTACAATATAAAAAAAGCTAGGTTGAATTTACACATAAGTTGGAGGCAGATATGAATGGAAAGAAGAAAATCTTATATGGACTAATGAAGAATAGAAAAAAGAAATCAAGATCTTTAATAATTAGAGATTTAAACCATGTAACTATCGGATGAAGGATTAATGTGTGGTACTGTTATTTAAGAGTTCTCTTAAACTAAGATGAAGGCCATAGCAAAATAGACTGGAATGAATACAGAGATGAGAGAGATAATAGGGAGATTGAAGAAGCATTAAGATGAAGAATGGAAATCTGCTAGGATATTCATGTTGAAGTGATCATAATTTCTAGTCATTCATGATTCAAATGGTTGTGTGACATCTTTAGATTGATCAGGAGAAAGAAGGTGAATTCTGATGACTGAACAAGGGGTATTATTGTTCCAACATATAAAGGATGCTCAAGAAGGGAGTATAGTAACTATAGGGGAATAACATGATTATAATACCATGGAAAGATTTATAAATGATTATGGCAAGAAGACTAAGGGATGAAATAGAGGAAAGTCTAAGAGAAGAGGAGTTTGGTTCTAGAAAAGAGAGATTAACTGATGATTTGATTTATAGTGCAAGGGAAATTATGGAGAGACATTATAAATTTTGGAAAAACCTATCAGTTATCATCAAGAATATGTATGTCAAATGTAAGAATCATGTGAAGATCAAATCTGGTAATCTGGAGTGTCGTAATAATGGACTGACAAAAAAGAATCCAATCTCTAATTCTAATAGTGGTGATGAACACTATTTCATCACCACTATTCATCATGGTGATGAATAGTGTTCTAGACAGGACCCAAAAGGAGAAACAGCTGTGTTTAACGTGTTAAAATGGACAAATGGAACAGTGTGACACAAAAATATGGGTTACATATCAACAGCAAGAAGACAGAGTATGGTTTTAATCAAATAGAGAAAATGTACAAATTAACGGTGTTGCTAGATGAGCAAATCTTGAAGAGTAGTAAAAACTTCAAATATTTGAAAAGTGTATTTTCTAGTGATGGAAGTTTAGATCAGGAGACTGGACTGAAGCTTCTGATTGACAGAAGTTATGTTTGCCATTTTTTCTTATGCAGCAGGGACATAAGAAAATACAAGTAATGGAAATAAAAGTGTTGAACACAATAGTGTAAAAACAAGAAAAGAATAAGAAATAGACATTATTGATGTTGAAGAAATGTTTGTGAAGAATACAGAATACAAAAATTGACGGAAAACGGGCCAAGAGGAAGACCACAGAAAAGATGGAGAGACCAGATAAGAGAAGATTTAAAACTTGAGCTGGAACAGTGTTCATGGAGAAAGAATACAGGAGGCTAGAGGGAGATGGAGAGCTTTAATCCACTTGACCTGACTTTTCTGTTGGAGCAGCTGTTGATCTCTAAGGAGTTGTACAGGTGAGCAGTAGTGTTCTCTCGGATGGAAGAGTATACCAAGTTTTTTTGAGGTTGAAGCAATGCAGTGAGTAGGTGTCACAAAAGTTAGAAAGGACTGTGGGTCAGTGAAAGAAGAGAAATCCTGACTGGAGATCGCAATATTATGAAAAATAAGTATAGGCTGGGGAGCAATAAAGTTCAACAGATTAGCATCACCTCATTTGAGAAAGGCAAAGAGATCAGTAGTTATGGAAGATCTTGAAGCTTGTCAGATGACGAATAGAATCAATTCTATTCTTATATTGTCATCGGCAAAACTATTGATAGGAGCTGAGGTTACTGAGAGAAGATTATTAACAATGGCAATCCTACTTATAGAATTGTCAAATTCATGTTCAACATTCTCTGTCCTTTCATTGCTCAACTTCACACACAAAAAATAACACGGATTGTTTCTCATAAATCAAAGATTTAAAGATAGATCCTTCTGACAGTACCTCTCCTCTTGTCTAATATCTGTGGTTTGATTTGCTGAAATGTCACAAAGCTTTTCTTATCTGCATCAGAGAATGATTCAAATTTGAACTTGTCTCAGAATCTTACATATGGAATAATAAACTATTTTTGGCATATTTAAAAAAAAAAAAGAAAAGATTTTCCTACTCTAACCATTCAAAAACCACTCAGAAGATGACAAATAGATAGCACTTTTGTAGGTTAGAAACATACAGATCAGACGTTAAGGCATTATTATTATTATTATTATCTCATCTTCATGGAGTCAAAGGGCTCATCGCAGAAGATCTATACTTCCTCATCCAAAAAGATCATCAAGCTGTGTCTTAAATCCATTCACAATTTTTGCAAGCACCACACTTACATGCAATGCATTCAACTCACCAATCCATACAAAGAACCTGCTTCTCATTATCTTCTTATATGGCTTCTAGGGATGGCCTCTAGTTCTACCCTTGCCTCCTAATCTATGAAAAATCTCTTACATATTAATCGGGTAACAACCCTTCACCAACTTATATGTCATAATCATATCCCCTCTTCTTTTTCTATTCACAAGGCTCTGTAAGCTGCATTCCCCCTGACAGTCCAGAAACCTGACACTAACTTAGTAAACATTCTTTGACCTTCTAAAATACATCCTCATCTCCCTGAAAATAAGATGATCCAATCTGTGCACAGTAGTTCAAATAATACAACAGAATTTCATAAAATTATTCATTCAAGGATTTATCCATCCTTTTTGGATGAGAGGGTACTATGAGAGCTCTACTCCAATCATCTAGAATTCGTCCCTCTGTCCAGGTCTTCTGAATTATGCAGTGCAGCCACTGTAAGACTTATACACCCATACTTGAGCATTTCTGTTCGAATATCCTCTACTCCCACTGTCTCCACATTTCAGGCTTTTGATGGCTTTTTCTACATCAAGTATGGATATGAATTCCTGATTGCATGCCTGGTCAGTGTTTTTTACCACTGTCACTGATTGTTTTATTTAGCAATTTTTCAAAGTAATTACTTCATACTTCAATAATATCTTTTTCTCCAGTTTTCATGTCCCCTTTATCATCTCTAATTCCTTTTACAGCACTCTTTCCTCCATTTCTGAGCTTCTTCAACAACCTCCAAAATATCTTCCCGCCTTGATATTTATTTTCTATGTTCTTACCAAAGTCTTCCTATGACTTTTGTTTAGCTAGTTTTACATAGTGTTTAGCTTTCTTACATTTGTCTCTGTATTCTAAGAGCACAAGCTGACTTATTTTCCAGGAACTGTTGATATGCTTTCTTCTTTTCCTTCACTGCTTCTTTAACTTCTTGTGTCCACCATGGAGTTCTGATTTTTCTATTCTTGCAGACAACCTCACCACATGCCTCTCTGGCTGAATCAGTCAATGTTTTCTTCAAGGCTTACTACTGAATCTCCAAGGTTTGGTTCCTTTTCAGGCCTGCCGGCCTGGTTGGCCGAGTGGTTAGCATATCCGCTCTCCAGCCAAAAGGCTGCGGGTTCAAATCCCACTGTGGGCATGGATGTTTGTGATTATCTGTGAAAAATACTAGTGGTGGTGGTGGGTGGCGGTAGATGGCATTGGTGTAGATCAGGGGTCGGCAATCTGCTGCTCTTTTTGCTAATAAACAATCTATTTCTGAATGCAAAATGAATGTTATTTATTAAATTAGAAACTAAAAACTCTAAATTTAGCATTTGCAATAAATTAAGGACATTTTACATTAAGTCAAGGATATTTTACAATTGAAAATAGTACATGCGATGCTGAAAAATTTAATACTTTCATGTTTGAACTCTTTGAAATCATATGCGATAATCCTTCTTTACATTCTATTTACATTTTACAAAAATTCTACTTTATGGTGGATATGATTTCCCATTTAAACGCACTAAATAAGAAACTACAGGGAAAGGGAAATACAGCAGTTTTGCTTTTAGAAGAAGTGATTTCATTTGAACAAAAATTATATTTGTTTGCGACAACTTAGAAAAATACACATTATTACATTTTCCTGATAATAATTCCATAAATTTAACCTTTTTCAAAGAAACTGTGGTAAATATGTGATCTGCATTTAATGGGAGATTTGAGGAATTTAGAAAGAACAAGGAAACTATGTCATTTTTATTTCAACCACTTGAAATTAATCCTACCAAATTAAATTTTTCACCTTTTGCTGGAATTGATGAGGCTGCATTTCAACTTCAGTTAGAGGACCTGAAAACCCAGGATTTGTGGAATTCAAAATTTAGAAATCTTAAAGCTGACCTGTAGGAGTTGGAAAGACAAAAATCTACCTTTGCAATACAAAAAAATGGTCTGAAATAGAAGATCTTAAAAAGCAAGATCAGATTGTATTTGACACGTGGAATTGTTTACCAGAACTTACATTCGGTGATTTCAAACATACGCATTTGGACTTCTATCGATTTTCGGATCAACATATTTCTGTAAGCAAATATTTTCTAATACGATTTTTATTAAAAGTAAGCTGAGAAACCTACTAAACAACATGAATCTTATGTCGTGTTTGAAAATGATTCGTATTCGCCGCATATTGAGAAATTATCCCAAGAAGTTCAACAGCAAAAGTTGCACTAAGAAGATATTTTAAATTAAAAAAAAAAAATTAAAGAAATAGGTATATTACTGGATTTTATACATATGTTTTTGTAAGGAGGAGCAAATCTTTGTTTTATTATTTAATATTTAAAAATATCATATAATTTCGTGTGACATGCCACCTGTATGTGATAACGTGTTACTGTAAAAAAAAAAAAAAAAAAAAAAAAAAAAAAAAAAAAAAACTGAATAAATAATTTAATTATAATATTTTTCAATGTAGTTTCTAAATTTACAGCAGTGATGCGCAATTAAATAGTAAATCAAATATTCGGTTCGATTCGCAAAAAGAATATTTTTGTTTTCTTTGATAAGAAAGTATTCATTTATTTTCCATTATTTAGGTATATTTTAATTTTTTAACCTGCACAAATAAATCCACATGTAAAAATCAACATTCATGAAATACATTTTTAATTAAAATATACTAATTCTGCTGTACAAAACGAACACCGTGGACCACACAAAAAACCTGAGAGGGCTGCATGCAACCTGCAGACCATTGGTTGCTCATCACTGCGTGCGGCTTCCTAAATATTTTTTAACAGATATAATTTTAAAAATGGCTCTTCAATCCAAAAAGGATGCTGACCCCTGGTGTAGATGAAGGTAGTTGTGAGTGGTGGAGATGAGAGTTATAGAATAGGTGCCCTCCCCTCGATGAGTCTTTGGACTCCCTGAAGGTGTTATGTAATAATACTAATAATGTTTGTGTATTTTAGTCTACAGTTCACATCTGAGAGCTGCTCAACTTTTATTTGCTTTAAAACTTTCTTACATGTTCTTCTTTTCAATATGAAATTCAAATTTATCCTTGTCAAGACTAAAAGGTGATTACTTCCAATTTAATCCACTGTACACTCTAGTGTCCTGCACCAGGGAGAAAATATCACTATCAACAACAACACAGTCAATGAGACTTTTCTTATCCTTGTCTCATCTCTACTTGTTCTTCTTTTCAATATGAAATTCAATTTTATCCTGGACAAGACTAAAAGGTAATCACTTCCAATTTAATCCTCTGTACACCCTAGTGTCCTGCACCAGGGAGAAAACATCACTATCAACAATAAGTCAATGAGACTTTTCTTATCCTTGTATCTCTACATGTGAATTTGTGCACATTTTTATGTTGAAACATTGTGTTAGTAATAATCAGTCCATGTTCTGAGCAGAAATCCAACAGGTATTTGCCATTATTATTAGCTTTGCTCTTTTCTCCAAACATTTTTGAATGCCTGACAATCATTTCCTACTCTGCCATTTAGATCCCCAACAAAGAACAACTTCATTCATTGTGTCAGCTGGTTTCTCTAAAGCCTCAAAAAATTCCTCCACTTCTTGGAGTCCCACCTCCTGTGGGACCATAGGCACAAATAAGTTTATTTGTCCAGTTCCCCATTCTGATATTTGCCCACATCACGCTACTTGAAATTGCCTACCATTCAAGATTAGTTTTGCATTTAGCATTGAGTACTATGGCTACTCCTTCTTTTCCTTGTTTATCATTGCCTGAATATAACATTTTGTATTTATTGTTCAGAAAGATCTCACAGGTGTTTGTCTTTTTTGCTTCAGTCACTCCTATTACGTCGATGTGGTACTTATCCAATTCCTCAGCTAGCTCTATTTCTTTGCCATTCAGGCTTCTTATGTCGATAGTAGCGATCCTCTGGTGACATTGAGTTGAGGTGTGTTTTAGGATTTGTTCCAGTAGCTGACTTTTTGCTGTGGACCCTGGTTCCCTGGCAAAAACACTGGGGCCTTATTTAACTGGGTGATTCCCCAGCCGGCCTGAAATTCTGTCATTTTGTACCATCATTTTAAAATGTGGTTTAAGCCAATAAGAATACAATTTTGTCAGAAAAATTCCAAATTGCCAGCCCATCCTCGTTTGTTCGGTATCCACACAGATACCTAACAGGGTGCAACATGAGAAGGTGAGTATTGGACATTAGGTAAAGGCCTGGTCAGTTCTCCACATTCCTTTAAAGGCTATGTGGAGGTCTCCTCTCAGTTATACGGCTTTGACCCTTAAATACCCCTGAGAAATGAATGAGAAGAAAAAAAACTGATTGAGAATAAGAGAATGGCCTACATGAATATAAATATTAAGTATTTCCAGTGATTTAATTCAGTTTTTATATTCAACAAAATGCTCATTAAACAGGCTACTCTTTGAAGCAAATAGTTGATTCTACTGAAAGTCCTGTTTACAGACTTGCCAAGTTTTTGTTGTTTAACATTTACTGCTTTTTCACAGATGCTCAAGTTCATACATCAAAAATATATAGATTTTCTCTCAAAAATTAAAGATTTGATAATTTTTTGATTATCAAATCTTTAATTTTTGATTTGGTTATTAATATTAATAACTGATTATTTTGACATCATGGTAAATTTTGAAATCACCTACCTTTTTTTTACCGATGTAGCATCAGTCATGTGGAACATTTGTCTCAAAATATTCTTGCTGCCATCATTCAAATTGGAACTTAACTCAGAATATTTCCACTGGAAGAATAAACTTTATAAAGAAGTCAAAGGAACTGCCATAGACAGTCAATTGTCCGCTATCCTAGCAAACTATTTTTTGAAGTCTTTAGAAGAAAAGATTTTTCATGTTATCTGTCATAGAACATTCCATACGGAGGTGGTGTAGTGACAAAATGTTTTACAAATTAAGATTCAAAGTTTTTTCTTATAAAAAAAAATACATGAAATCAATCTTCATCTCCAAAGAGAAACTGAAGGTTCTTTTTTTTATATCAGGCTACCACAAATCCATCTTCTCTGGATGCAATGCATATCCATCTTCTGCACATCAGCCATCCCAAAAATGCAAAGAATGAAATCATTGTAAACAAGAACTCACAATATATGCTTCTGCAACAGGAAATGTCAAATATTAAGAAAAACAGTGCTTGCTTAATAGATGAGGTTATTATGGGATATTTGACTTTGCACAGTGTGAAACCACCAGGCTACTTACTGAATGTCTGAAGTGAATTTTTCCATGTTACTTTATGCCTTTCATAAGTGAGGTAGTAGAGATCAAACAGAACTTATTCAAGTTTTATATTTGCTCTCTGTAACAGAATTTATGAATTATCATTTTTAGAATTCTGGATTATTTCAGCCTACTTGTAAAACAACATAACCATCACCAACAAAAAATGTTCTTAAATGGCTACAATCCAAAGGCGACAAAAAATTATTGATCACTTCTCTTCTAAATCTGCTAACTCAACAAAAAGTAGCCAGGACCTTTTACTGATGCATAAGATCGCTCTGAATGTGTAGCAAAGATTCCCAGGAAGTTTCAGCTAAATGCTACCTTCAAACCATTAAAAAAATAATAAAAAAAATCTGCTGGCTATTGTTTTCTCTTTAAGACAACAAACTTGTCCCTCTTTTAGTCAAACAGACCATTCAACTGAGAAGTGAATCTATGTACATCAGCAATATATTTGGTTTTTGAAAAATGTCTCATAAGTCCAGACTGGTTTATCATAGAGCTGAAACTAACAAGAGCAGGGGTCAGCAACCTTTTCAGACTCGGGGGCCACATTCAACTTATATTTTTAATAATCAGGCTGCAAGCATTTAATTAAGCGAAAATAGTAAGTGAAAAAATATTTGAGTTATCAATTTTTATTATGAAAAATTATTATCACATAAAAACAATATAATATATATTATGCATCACAATATGTTTGTCTCCCTGCTTTTTTGGCAAGCATCGATAACATTTTTGGATATTTTCTAACAAAAATGCGTTCTTTAATGTGAGCCAAAATCTCGGTTGTTGTTGAATGAAGTCGCCTTTGTTATCCCCACTCATGATGACTCACAAGGTTGACTCACCAAGTCGCATGGCGATATCAAGAAGTATAGGTATAAAATTATTTTTAATTTATTATTCATATTATAAAATGTATTATTTAAATAATTCAACATACGGCACGTAAGTATGGTCAACTTTTTATGGGCCGCCAAAAATGCACGTCTGAAATGAATTTTTCAGTTACTTACCTAGCCTGCGGGCCACCGGCCCCTGAACTAGAGGATTCCTTTGAGATAATACAAATTTGCTCTACGAAAATATCCTTAAATATGAGCATTATTTAAAGGAAAGCTCTGAAGACTTATTACACTACCCCATTGCTATGAAAACAAAAGGAATGAAAGAAAGTAATGCCTCCTATTTTTTTCCATCATCATCTTCTTCTTCTACAGCTTCTCCCACTTAAGTGGGGTCACTGTTTATTATGAGTCTCCTCCACACATTCCAGTCTTGGGCTGTCACCACATCCAAGTTCTTCATCTTCAAGTCCTCTTCTACCAGCTCCCTCCATCTCTTCTTTGGCCGCCCACGCTTCCGCCTTCCTTGCACATCCATCTGCATAACCCTTCTTCTCACATATTCGTCCTCCCTCCTCATCACATGACCAAACCATCTCAACCTTGCCTCCTGTATTTTCGCTCCTAAGTTCGTAACTTTTGCTGTTCCCCTGACATAGTCATTTCTCAGATGATCCTTTCTGGTCACACCGCACATCCACCTAAGCATTCTCATCTCTGCTACTTCCATCCTGCTGATGTTATTTTGCCTCAGTTTCTATAGCATATGTCATAGCTGGCCTCACTACTGTCCTATAAATTTTGCCTTTCAGATTGATCGGCACCCTCTTATCGCATAACACTCCAGCCATCTCCCTCCAGTTCCTCCAACCCGCTTGTATCCTGCATCCCACTTCCTTCTCAGCTCCTCCATCTTCTTCCACTGTTGAACCTAAGTATCTAAAGTCTCTCACCTTCCTGATGACTTTTCCTTCCAGCTCCAGATCTGTCTCCTGGCCACCGCACAACACATATACTCTGTCTTACTTCTGCTTAGTCTCTTACCTCTCTCTTCCAGTACATTAAATATAATTTACTTAACAATGGCCTTTACAAGAATTAATTCTGCATCTTTCATGCACATTGTCATTTTTCAACAAATTCCTCATAATTTTCTCTACACTTTTGTCATCACTGAGTGAGATGATGTGATGATCCAGTAAGTCTTTACTTTGACAATGGAGCTCTTCATGAATGGCTTGTTTCACTCCTTATCATCTGCTAAATGAAATCCTTGTGATGCATCTTTCAGGGGGTCAAACAGGTGGTAATAGAGGGTCCTAGATCTGGGCTAGGGGAAGGATGGGAAAGACTATTCCAGTCAAATGTTGCAACTGAATCCTTTACGCGTAAAGTTTGCAATTTTACCCGACCTAACACCAGTTGCAATTGCATCTGGTGTTAAGTCAGGCATGGTCATGAAGAAGGAAGACTTCATTCATGTTTTTAGTATGCTGAACTCTACAGATGTGTTTTTTCAATTTCTGCAATGTCTCTATGTACTGTTCTGAATTGACTGTGATGCCTCTCTCTCTCTCTCTCTACAAAGTCCACAAGTAAGGTCCAAAGTTTGCTCAGGACATGATTATTATGACTTCATCCATAGAAAGCTGTATTTTTTATTTTTTTTTCTTGTGCAGTGAATTGAGATTGATTCTTCATTTCCCAGTCATAACGGCGAATCAATTTTCATCAGCTGTGACTATGCATCACAGGAAAGGTACTCCCCCCCCCTCCCCTCATTCTTGCAGCACTGAAGTTCCATACAGATGATTTTCTGTACATCTTTATGCACTGCTCAGCATTTTTTGCACTCAACCAGGTGCAAACTGTAATGTAGCCAACATCATTAATGATGGCCACTGCTACTGGATTTCAGATACTGAATGCAATGTGCAATTTATGAATTGCACATTCAAGAATTAGTTTTTGTAAAAACCATTGTTAAATGAGGGTGAAAAAAATAGGAGGTATTACTTTTTTTTTGTTCCTCCTGTTTTCATAATCTTAGGGGAGACCACACTCCTACCAGGTGCGTACCCAGGGTGGCAGATGGGAGAAACCCAAACGAACCCATTTGAATAAAGAGCTGTGGACCAAAGGATGTAGCAGAGGCATTGCAAGCTGGCTACCTTATTATGCCAGTAACTTCCATGAGCTGGAGAAAGTCTACAAACCGAGATAGTGCTACTGAGTATGGGACAGCTGACGCACCTACTCTAAGACCATATAGAGTAGGTGAGAAATCAGCAGTGTGGTCAGCCAAGGACATGAAACATGTGGCCACCCTCAACATAAGATCACTATACCAACCTGGAAAATTTCAATTAGTCCAGAAAAATTTTAAGACTGAAATGGAGTATTTTAGGTTTATCAGAGACACATTCGTGCAGAGATGGATTCACCAGAAGGAAGACCATACTTCTCAGAAAGAAAAGATAACATACACAGAGAAGGAGTTGCATTATTAATTGAGAAGAAATTTACACACTCAGTAATTGAAATAAAACCAGTGTCTCCTAGAATAATCACCGGCAAACTTCAAGCAAAAGAAAAAGGTGAAACAATTAAAATAATCCAAATATATGTACCAGACAGTAACCATTCAGAGGAAGAAATAGAAAATTTCTATGATGAACTACAACAGGAAATAGATAATTCCAAAAATAGAGAACACATGATAGAGATGGGAGATTTTTACGCTAAAATAAAACAGTTCACAGCAGACAAAAAAATATGTGATGGGGAAATTTGGATACGGAGAGCTTAACGACAGAGGAGAACAATTACTCCACTTCTGTAAAGCAGATGATCTAATGATTGCAAACACATTGTTCTATCAATGTCCTAATAATAAATATACATGGACATCCCCAGATGGTAATATAAAGAGCTGCATAGACTATATCATCATAAACAAACAATGGAAAAGAACAGTAAATAATGTACGAACATTAAACTTTTGATATCGACACTGACCATGAAATATTAACTGCCAAAGTGAAGATAAAATTCAACAGGAAAAACAATATCAGAAAAGAAGAAGAAAACATCAACCTATCAAAACTAAAAGATAGCTCAAGCAGAAGTCGATTTTTAGAACAGATGTGCTTGAAATTAAAACCTTCCATCTTCCAGAACAGTGGAAAATACTGGGAGGAAGGAAAAGAAACAGTGTTATCAATTGCAAAAGACACTCTAGGTAGAAAACCCAAAATAAACAAACAGGGGATAACTCAAGAAATCGTAGCTACAATGAAGAGAATAGAGAAAAATACAGAGCACTAAAAAATAAAGTTAATAACCTATGCAAAAAGCCAAAGAAAAATGGTTAGAAGAAAAAGATAAGAAAATGTTTTGTTGGTATGCTTCTTGGCATACCCACCTAAAAGTCTTCCATGACACTATAAGAGAAATTACAAAGGAATTCACAGCAAAAAGCAGTAACAGTGATAAACAACAAGATGACTGAAACTGGGAATATTGAAGATATAAGAAAAATCTGATCAAACCATTTTAAGACTATCTTTCACCACAGAAACAAAACTACAATGCCAACAACAAAATAAAATAACGACCACCCAAAAATTTTACAAGAAGTTAGATACGCAATAAAACAGATGAAAAACAATAAAGCACCATGCATTGATACTATCTCTACTGAACTGTGGTCATATGGAGGCAGCACTTCAATAGAATATTTAACAACGCTATTCAATAAAATACTACAAACAGGAGAGATTCCAGATGACTGGAGAAACTGGAAAGATCATCCCAATATACAAGAAAGGAGACTGCAGAAATTACAGACCAATCAATTCACTCTCTCACATCTATAAAATATTCATAAGAATTATACAAAATAGATTAAAAAACACCTATGAAGAACGGATGGGCATAGAACAAGATGGTTTCCGAGGAAACTATTCAACAATAGACCAGATTTTCATATTGCATCAACTAGCAGAGCTCGGCTGGGAAGACCATAAAGAACTATATTGTTGTTTTGTGGACTTTAAACAAGCTTTTGATAGCATCAACAGAGAAATCCTTCTTAAAGTTCTATTAGAAAAGAAATAGACAATATATAATACAGTTTCTGATAAAATATTACTCTAAGACAAATGCAATAATCAAAAAGGACACACTCACAACAGAACCCATAGAAATCCAAAAAGGAGTAATGAAAGAATGTCCATTATTTATCCCCATGCCTATTCAACATATATCTAGACGAAGTTGTAAAGAAGGCAACAGACAATGAGCCTGGAATCAATGTCAATGGCTTAAACATAAATAATATCAAATATGCGGATGATCTCGTCCTTATTACAAGAATCACAAATGAACTACAAAGGTTGATAAAGAAGCTAAACGAAACCCGTAAAACATATGAAATGACAATAAATATACAAAAGACAAAAGTGATGAAAATAGGGAGGTACAGAACTACCATCTCAGCCACCCTAAATGGAGAACAAATAGAACAAGGAGACAACTTCATACATCTTGGATCAAAACTAACAGAAACAATAGATGAACTCAAAACAATCAAACACAGAAGAGCGATAAGATGGACACCACCATGGGAAAATTACAGAAAATCTGGAAAACAAACAAGATATCTAAGCAAACCAAAATCAAATTATATGAATCAATAATTATACTGACAGTCATCTATGGAGCAGAATCACGAACAGTTAAGAAAAGAGAGGAGAAAAACTGCTGGCATTTGGAATGAAATGCTTAAGAAAAATAAGTAGAACAAGTTGGATAGAAAAGAAAGCAAACAGCACAGTCAGACAAGAATTATTGTATAAAAAGACAATAATAGAAAAAATTAGAAAACAACAACTGAGATGGTTTGGCCACACTGTACACATGGAAGCAGACAGACTTCCTAATGTTTTAATCAATACTTTTCCAAATGAAAAAAGAAGACCCGGAAGACCAAGAATTACCTGGCTGAAATTAATAAAGAACCGGGATGCAGAACATATAACGAAGTTTTTTGAACAGTAAGGAATATAGAAGACTCAACCTGTCTTAGACAGAAGAGAAGAAGTTTTCATAATAATCGGAAATTCAAAACTAAACAATTTCAACTATGGTTTCAACACTGTCCAGAACCTAAAATGGGAAAAAGAAAATATTTTTTGTATTTTAAAATTACAATTTCTGCAAACTGTGAGAACAGAAGGTGCATCATTGTGATCAAGATGTGCGTTGTGTAATAAGGCTTCAGACCAATGTTCATATTTAAGGATATTTTGATAGAGCAAACTGGTATTATCTCAAAGGAATCCTCCAGTTACTTTCAGCTTCATGCTAAACCTGTCTGGTTATTAGGATTTTTTATCAAAAGTCAAATACGAGGGTGGTCTGAAAAGTTCTCGGCCTCGACCATGGATGGCAACACTATTGGCATGATTTTTTTTTCTAAGTTGGTACATCTGTCATAAGCATCTATGTGAAACTGCAAGTCATTCTATCAAGTAGTTTGTTTTATACAGCTCTCTGAAGCAAAAGTGTTGTCTGTATCCCTTGAAATGGATACAATGGGTATAGTGCGGTTATAAAATTCTTTGTAAAAGAAAGTTTAATGCCAAAAGAAATTCATTCGAAGTTCATAAAAGTTTATGGATACTCTTCTCCTTCATTTTCGACAATTAAGAAATGGGCTGCCGAGTATAAACATGGCCATACCAGCCTTGAAGCTGATCCATGTGAAGGACGTCAAAAAGTGTAATAACATTTTTTGACGTCCAAGAAATCATTGATCAAGTGCATGATATAGTACTGGATGACTGGCGGGTCAAAGTACGTGAAATTGCTGAGACTATAGGCATTTCAAAAGAATGTGTAGGATATATTTTGCATGAAGAATTGCAAATGAAAAAGCTTTGCACAAGATAGGTGCCACGCTTGCTCACATCAGATCAAAAACACACTCGCATGAAAATCTCTGAACAGTGCTTGGAGCATTTTAACAAGAATAAAACTGATTTCGTGCATTGATTTATTACTGTGGATGAGAATTGGATTCATCATTACACACCAGAATCCACACAGTAGTCAAAATAGTGGACAGAAGTCGGTTGTTCAGTGCCAAAGAAGACAAAGTCGGTTCCATCAGCAAGAAAGGTCATGGCATCGGTGTTTTGGGATGCTAAATGCATTTTTTTTATTAATTATCTTGAAAAGGGTAAACCAATAACTGGGGAATATTATTCTGATCTTTTAACCAGATTAGACGAAAAAATTTGTGAGAAAAGACCTGGTTTGCAGAAGAAAAAAAAATCATCTTTCATCAGGCAATGCACTTGCCCAAAAAGCTGTTTTGGCAATGGGAAAATTAAGGGATCTGCACTATGAATTGTTGGAACATCCACCCTATTCCCCAGAGGTGATTGCAGCTGTAGAGGGGTATTTTGCAGATCTTACTGAGAACCACTACAGGGAAGGGATAATGGCACTGGAGCATCGCTAGAATAAATGTATTAGTCTTAAGGGAGATTATGTTGAAAAATAAAAATAATTTTGAAATTATAAATTCGTGTTTTTCATTGTTAAGCCGAGAACTTTTCAGACCACCCTCATATAGCACTAATGTTCATAGATTAACTTCTCAGCTGAATGGTCTGTTTGACTAAACAGAGGGGAAAGCTTGTCTTTAACAGAGGACAATACCAGCAGATTTTTTATTTTTTAATGATTTGAAGGTAGCATTTAGCTACGAAGGACCATTACATTCCTAATGATGACAAACTGAAAAGCTCATTGATGACTTCTGGGTACATACACCATGAATAAATTAGTAGAGTAAAATATGGATGAAAACAAAAACAATTTCAATTTAAATACTACAGAAAACTTACTATAGGAAACGTCATTATAACACTGCAACAAACTATCAAAAAATCCCAACCGATCTTCATGTGCACAATGCCATTGTGAAGGAAATTCACTATAATAAAAAATCCAATTGTGGTCCCTACAAGTTTGTTATAGTGAGAGCTAGACTGTACAATAAAATCCACATACATCATATTTATCTATATACACCAACTTTTCATAATATACAAAAACTTAAAAAGAAACTTACAATATATGAAGGAAATGCCAAGACAGTACTGTGTTTTCCAGCAATCAACTCAGGATCATCTAAAAGGTAAGGATTGTAGCCTGGCCCACTAGTATGGCATGGATGATGGCAGGGTGAATGAGCTTCTTGCCAATCAACTGTAACTGCTGAGTATAATTATGACCATTACATAACATTCATATGTTCACTCACTCACTCACTCACACACACACACACACACACACACACACACACACACACACACACACACACACACACACACAACATTCAATTTTGCAATACATAAATTGTCTGTGTAATCTGATTTGCAGGTGTGATGTGTACATCTTTTGGATGTTATATAACTAAAGTCTTTAGTTATATAACATCCTGTCCTGGTAAACTAATTATCTAATAAAATAATCAAATTCGAATATGAAATATACCAAAAGTAAGTTTGCTTTCCTGGTTAGTTGAATGAATAGTGCTTCGGTCTTCCAACCAGTAAGTTATGGATTTGAATCTTACCATGGGCATGGATGATTCCAAATGTCTTCTTTAGGTGGAAGATTAATTGCATTACCCATTGTGGGACTACCAAACTGCTTATTAGAGACTTGAAGTGGTTTGAAAAAGTTCCATGTTTGGTCTAAAAGCAGGAGTTCCACATTATCTTGAGCCCACCCATAGTACAAAATGTACTCTGTCTAGAAGAAAAGTAATAAGACAAAATTTGTATAAAATTGTGTATCTATTAACTGTCTGACACATTGTGTTTGCCTTTGAAGTACCTAACCCACATCTGCACGAAACACACCAATTCTAATGTTCTTTCCATGTGGTATAACAGGAATGGAAGCCTTCTTCTGTTAGCTAGTTTATGATTCCTCATGGCTTTTGGGATGTTTTATACAGTCTCAAAATGGGAAACTGTCTTCTTGTTCTTGAGCCTAGGGGGGAAAAAAGCATGCAGAGACAAGTTGAGTGAATACTGTGGCTGCTCCAATGTTGGCATGCATTTTTTGGCTAAATACTCATGAAATGACAGTGAGGAACGAGATGGTGCATTGTTGAATCATCACCATATGCCCACTCAATTTTATCAACTATTGCAGGCACTATTGTTCAGTTTAACACAAAATGTAATTGCAGATCATTGTTCAAGATTTCGTTTCTCCATTTTCATGACAAACACACTAGACATGCATTCACTAAAACACAATAACTTGGCAGGTGTTTACCCTACTGATGAGAAACTGGTACTAATGGAAAGAGTAGGAATCGCTCTAACATACATCAGCATTAGTCTGACAGTGCTGCCAATTGTCGCAATAAAAAAATCTCATTACTTTTCTGATAGACCTCATATGACAGATTTACGAGCTCATGTGGGTAGATTCATGTAATTTTTTTATTTTATTTTAGTATAACTGACACTAAACTGATATTTTATTCAGACTAAATGTAGTAAAATTATGATTACACAAACTTAAAAGTTGAGTACTTTTTTCAATGTATGCACCTAATGGATTTAAAAAAACATTAAAAAAACTACATAACTGAAATAAATATGCAAGTAGCAGGGATCCCTAACAGTCAATCAGCATAAGGCTTTTCTATAAAGGCATGGACCAGACTTTCCAGTTACTATAAATCTAACAGTTACTTTAGGATCAAAGTTAGAAAAGTGACAGAGGTATCTGACTCAACCATCAGAGCATCTTCCTGTACACTTTCTGAAAGCAGATATCAGGAAATGATGATGATGATGATGAAATCTAACTTGAGGAACTTACTGTTCCCCTGACTTTAACCTGATTAATTTTTTATGCTGAATGCCAAGAGACATTGCTAATCAAAAGAAAAATAATCATAAAAACAAATAAATAATAAACATTATTTTGCTTATGTTACTTTTGCAATGTTTATTAATACTATAAAGCAACTGAAAATACTAAAAAACTTATTTTTGATTTTGGGAAATTGCTACTTTATAGAATGTGTCTACATCTAGAAATGTTATTTATTTAAAATAATCCCTGTATTTTAAGCAAATAATAATCATTAATCAGATGACCAGGGTGAACAGTGCAAGTCGGCTACTGAAACAAACTCAAAAACTCAACATCAGCAGAATTCAAGATAGATATGATTAATGTCAAAAGTGGAAAAGAATGGAAAAGAAGTCAAAAGAAGGGGTGCTTAAGGGTCAAAGCTGTATAACTGAGAGGAGACCTCCACATAGCCTTTAAAGGAATGTGGAGAACCGACCAGGGCTTCTGACCTAATGTCCAATCCTCACCTTCTCGTGGTGCACCGTGTTGGGTATCTACTTTGATACTGAACGAACGAGGATGGGCTGGCAATTTGGGATTTAGCCGACCAAATTGTATTCTTATTGGTTAAACCAAAATAAAAAATGATGGTACAACATGACAAAATTTCATGCCGGCTGGGGCGTCGCCCGGTTAAACAAGGTCCCCGTTGTTTTCGCCAGGGAACCAGGGCGAACAGCGAAAAGTCAGCTACTGGAACAAATCTGAAAACAAACCCCAACTCAACATCACCAGAGTTAAAGATCGGTACTATCAACGTAAGAAGCCTGAATGGCAAAGAAATGGAGCTAGCTGAGAAATTAGATAAGTACCAGATCGACATAATAGGGGTGACTGAAACAAAAAAGACCAAAACTGGTGAGATCTTTCTGAGCAATAAATACAAAATGTTATATTCAGGCAATAACAATCAAGGAAAAGAAGGAGTAGCCATAGTATTCAACACAAAATACGAGGCTAATCTTCTTGAATGGCAGTCAGTCTCAAGTAGAGTAATGTGGGCAAATATGAGAATGGGGAACTGGACAATGAGACTTATTTGTGCCTATGGTCCCACAGAAGGTTCTACTAAGGTAGAAGTGGAGGAATTTTTTGAGGCTTTAGAAAAAGCAACTGACACAATGAAAAAGGAAAAGTTAGTCCTTGTTGGGGATCTAAATAGTAGAGTAGGAAATGATTGTGAGACATACAAAAATATTTTGGGAAAATTTGGAGAAAAGAGCAAAGCTAATAATAATGGCAAATATCTGTTGGATTTCTGCTCAGGACATGGACTGGTTATTACTAACACCATGTTCCAACATAAAAATGTGCACAAATTCACATGGAGAGAAGAGGCTAGGAATAAGAAAAGTCTCATTGACTATGTTATTGTTGATAGTGATGTTTTCTCCCTGGTGCAGGACACCAGAGTGTACAGAGGATTTGAAATTGGAAGTGATCACTATTTAGTCTTCAGCAGGATAAAATTGAATTTCATATTGAAAAGAATAACATGTAAGAAAGTTTTAAAGCGAATAAAAGTTGAGCAGCTCTCAGATGTAAACTGTAGACTAAAATACAGAAATATTATTGAAAAGAAAATGAAAGAGTTTGAGAACAGGAATCAAACCTTGGAGATTCAGTGGCAAACTCTGAAGGAAACATTGATTGATTCTGCCAGAGAGGCATGTGGTGAGGTTGTGTGCAAAGATAAAAAAATCAGAACTCCCTGGTGGACACAGGAAGTTAAAGAGGCAGTGAAGGAAAAGAAGAAAGCATATCAAAAGTTCCTGGCAAATAAGTCAGCTTTTACTCTTACAGAATACAGAGACAAATGTAAGAAAGCTAAACAGTGTGTAAAACTAGCTAAACAAAAGTCATGGGAGGACTTTGGCAAGAATATAGAAAATAAATATCAAGAAGGTGGCAAAATATTCTGGAGGTTGTTGAAGAAGCTTAGGAATGGAGAAAAGAGTGCTGTAAAAGGAATTAGAGATGATAAAGGTGAAATGAAAACAGGAGAAAAAGATATCCTTGAAGTATGGAGTAATTACTTTGAAAAACTGCTAAATGAAACAAGCAGTGATGACAGCACAGTGATAAAAAACATTGACCAGGCATGCAGTCAGGAATACATATCCATACTTGAAGTAGAAAAAGCCATCAAAGGCTTGAAATGTGGAGAGGCAACAGGAGTAGATGATATTCGACCAGAAATGCTGAAGTATGGTGGTATATGAGTCTTACAGTGGCTGCACTGCATAGTTCAGAAAGCCTGGACAGAGGGACGACTTCCCGATGATTGGAGTAGAGCTCTCATAGTACCCATATATAAAAAGGGAAATAAAACTGAATGTGAGAATTACAGAGGTATTTCCCTACTGAGTGTTCCTGGCAAGATCTATGCAAGTATACTTGAGAAACGGTTGAGAAGAATTGTGGAAGAAAAACTTGGTGAAGAACAAGCTGGATTCAGGCCAAATAGAGGCTGTCAGGATCAGATCTTCACTTTACGACAAATAGTCGAGAAAGCATGGGAATATAACAAAGATCTGTATTTAAGTTTTGTCGATTTGGAAAAGGCATATGACAAGGTGCCAAGAGAGAAGCTATTCAATACGCTGCAGTTATATGGTGTCAATGGGGCATTATATTAAGCAATACTTAGTCTTTATTTGAGTTGTGAGTCAGCAGTTAGAATTGAAGGAAGTACAGGAAGATGGTTTAATGTTAAATCTGGTGTGAGACAAGGATGTACATTATCCCCTCTGTTATTCATTAACTATATGGATCACATTATGAAGGAATGTGGTATTAAACCTAATATGAAAATTGGAGATGTTAATGTCAGCTCTTTGCTTTATGCGGATGATGTTATACTTTTAAATAAATCCGCTACAAGTCTGCAAGATTCTCTGACTAAATTGAATAACTGTTGTAATAGATATGGTATGAAGGTCAGCAATAAAAAGACAAAGACAATGAAAATAGGCAGAATCATTGAAAATGTCAACTGTGTTGGGAATGGAGAACCTGTGGAACAAGTAAAACATTTCAGCTACTTAGGCACAATTTTTACTGAAGATGGTAAACTAAATATAGAAATAGACAACAGAATCAGCAAAGCTGGTATCGTGGGAAGTCAATTGAATAAATTCATATGGAATAAGAAAGAAATTAGTCGGAACACTAAATTAGCTGTATACAAGACTGCGTTCAAACCAATTTTAACTTATGGATCTGAGAGCTGGGTCAGAAGTAAAACACTTGACCAAAGACTAGAGACCGCAGATATGAGAGTCCTGAGAAAGATTAGAGGCATGAACAGATTGCATCAATGGCAATATCATATTACAAATGAGGATATTAGGAAAGAACTTGACATTGTCAGCATCCAGGAATGCGTTAGCAGAGCTAATCTCAGATGGTATGGTCACTTAAATAGAATGGGAGAGGAAAGATTAGCAAAACAAGTGTTCTCTGCCAGGTTGGCAGGAAAACGACCCAGAGGAAGACCAAGATATAGGTGGATTGATATGGTACAAAGTGCCTTAGACGATAGAAATATAAGATCTGATAATGTTGGAGTCTTGACAAGTAACAGACTGATTTGGAGGAAAATTGTAGATAGGAAGTTAGTAATAATGTAATTTTTTCATGTAGTACTGTCATATCCTGTACACGCCTTGAGGGTACATGGCAGGAATTTGATGATGATGATGATGATGAAGAAGTCAAAAACAAATGAGATTACTATAATGAATAAATGTAATATGTTATATTTGGGCTATACTGATCAGGGAAAGGAAGAAGTAGCCACAGCATTCAACACTATACACAAAGATAAACTTCTTAATTAGTAGGCTAATTTCAGTTAGAGTTTGCAAGGAAATTTCAATGTGTAGAATTGGGTAATGAAACATGCTTGATTGCTAGTCCAATTCTGTGGACCAACAGGCACAAACAAGTTTCATTATTCAATTTTTTTGGGTTAGTTTTACAAGTCAATGGAGAAAGCAACTGACATAAAGAAAAATGAAAAGCTACTCCTTGTGGGAGATATAAACAACACACTAGGAAATGAACACCAGAGAAAGAGTAATGTTTTGGAAAATGGAAAAAAGGACAAAGCTAATGATAAGTACCTAATGGATTTACTAGTCAGGACAGCCAGACATCAAACAGATCATTCCAACACAAAAATGTGCAGGAATTCATATGGAGAGAAGACAAACAAGAAAAGTCTTACTGATTATGTTTTCAAAGATACTTATATATCCTCATACTAATTCAGGATACAAGAATAAACAGGTAATTTGAAATAGGAACTGACCACCATTAGGTTCTGAGCAGGATGCGAATATGTAAGAAAGTTTCAAAAAGAATTAAAGTTGACAAATTTTCAGAGGTGAGTTGTAGACTCAAATATACAAATACTATTGGAGAAAAAATAAAAGAGTTTGAAAACAAGAACCAAATGTTGGAGTGTTGGTAGCAAGGTTTAAAGAAAACACTGACTGATTCAATCAGGGATACATGTGGTGAGGTTGTTTTCAAGAATAGAAAAATACGAACTTTATGATTGACTCAAGAAGATAAAGAGACAGTCCTAGAAAAGAAGAAAGCATATCAAACATTCCTGGTAATTAAGTCAGCAGAAGCCCTGAAAGAATACAAAGAAAAATGTAGAAAGCTAAGAAACACATAAAACTAAACAAAAGTACTGTGAAGATGGGTAAGATTACAGAAGATGAACATATTATCAAAATGTAAAATATTCTGGATGTTGAAAATTCTTGGACATGGAGAAAGAGTACTTTAAAAGGAATCAGAGACAATAAAGGTGACAAGAAAATTAAAGATACAGATGTTCTAGAAGATTGGATTGTTAAATAAAAAGGATAGTGACAGAACAGTAGTAGAAAATATTTTGAAAGTTTATTTTTCACTTGGTTAGAGTATAATAAATTTAGTTTAATCCTTTATCCAAGTGTGAGCAAACAAAGTTTGCGCCTGAAAGTATCTTCAGAACAGGGTTAAGGTGGTGCAACACCAGGCAACTCATTGCAAAGGTGGAGTAAGCTACCAACACTCCTATCTCAGTATCTCCTATAATGCAAAACACATTTCCTTGCGGATATGTCTAATGTTATGCATTAAGGGAAGGGCCACTACCCAGACTAGTTTCGACCTTTATTGAGGTCTCTTCAGTGGAGCCAGGCCCAAGTGGAGATATCAGGCAGAAGCATTAGCAGGTCATCTCTACCTATAGGAGTTGCCAATTGGTCATCATCATCATCATCAAATTCATGCCATGTACCCTCAAGGGGTGTACAGGATATGATAGTACTACATGAAAAAATTACATCATTACTAACTTCCTATCTACAATTTTCCTCCAAATCAGTCTGTTACTTGTCAAGACTCCAACATTATCAGATCTTATATTTCTATCATCTAAGGCACTTTGTACCATATCAATCCACTTATATCTTGGTCTTTCTGGGTCGTTTTCCTGCCAACCTGGGAGATAACAATTGTTTTGCTAATCTTTCCTCTCCCATTCTATTTAAGTGACCATACCACCTGAGATTAGCTCTGCTAACACATTCCTGGATGCTGACAATGTCAAGTTCTTTCCTAATATCCTCATTTTTAATATGATATTGTCATTGATGCCATCTGTTCATGCCTCTAATCTTTCTCAGGACTCTCATATATGCGGTCTCTAGTCAAGTGTTTTACTTCTGACCCAGCTCTCAGATCCATAAGTTAAAACTGGTTTGAACACTGTCTTGTATACAGCTAATTTAGTGTTCCAACTAATTTCTCTCTTATTCCATATGAATTTATTCAATTGACTTCTCCCCATACCAGCTTTGCTGATTCTGTTGTCTATTTCTATATTTAATTTACCATCTTCAGTAAAAATCGTGCCTAAATAGCTGAAATGTTTTACTTGTTCAACAGGTTCTCCATTCACAACACAGTTGACATTTTCAATGATTCTACCTATTTTCATTGTCTTTTTATTGCTGACCTTCATACCATATCTATTACAACAGCAACTGAATTTAGTCAGAGAATCTTGCAGACTTGTAGCGGATTTGTTTAGAAGTATAACATCATCCACATAAAGTAAAGAGCTGACATTAACATCTCCAATTTTGATATCAGGTTTAATACCACTTTCCTTCATAATGTGATCCATGTAGATAATGAATAACAGAGGGGATAATGTACATCCTTGTCTCACACCAGATTTAACATTAAACCATCTTCCTGTACTTCCTTCAATTCTAACTGCTGACTTACAACTCAAATAAAGACTAAGTATTGCTTGATATAATGCCCCATTGACACCATATAACTGTAGTGTATTGAATAGCTTCTCTCTTTGCACCTTGTCATATGCCTTTTCCAAATCGACAAAACTTAAATACAGATCTTTGTTATATTCCCATGCTTTCTCGACTATTTGTCGTAAAGTGAAGATCTGATCCTGACAGCCTCTATTTGGCCTGAATCCAGCTTGTTCTTCACCAAGCTTTTCTTCCACAATTCTTCTCAACCGTTTCTCAAGTATACTTGCATAGATCTTGCCAGGAACACTCAGTAGGGAAATACATCTGTAATTCTCACATTCAGTTTTATTTCCCTTTTTATATATGGGTACTATGAGAGCTCTACTC
Source organism: Typopeltis vanoorti (assembly GCF_054136105.1). Classification (NCBI taxonomy): domain Eukaryota; kingdom Metazoa; phylum Arthropoda; class Arachnida; order Uropygi; family Thelyphonidae; genus Typopeltis; species Typopeltis vanoorti. The sequence goes on from NC_143551.1 coordinate 55,283,665, forward strand.
CAATCATCGGGAATTCGTCCCTCTGTCCAGGCTTTCTGAACTATGCAGTGCAGCCACTGTAAGACTTTTATACCACCAAACTTCAGCATTTCTGGTCGAATATCATCTACTCCTGCTGCTTTTCCACATTTCAAGCCTTTGATGGCTTTTTCTACTTCAAGTATGGATATGTATTCCTGACTGCATGCCTGGTCAGTGTTTTTTATTACTGTGCTGTCATCACTGCTTGTTTCATTTAGCAGTTTTTCAAAGTAATTACTCCATACTTCAAGGATATCTTTTTCTCCTGTTTTCATGTCACCTTTATCATCTTTAACTCCTTTTACAGCACTCTTTCCTCCATTCCTAAGTTTCTTCAACAACCTCCAAATATTTTGCCACCCTCTTGATATTTATTTTCTATGTTCTTGCCAAAGTCCTCCCATGACTTTTGTTTAGCTAGTTTTACACACTGTTTAGCTTTCTTACATTTGTCTCTGTATTCTGTAAGAGTAAAAGCTGACTTATTTGCCAGGAACTTTTGATATGCTTTCTTCTTTTTCTTCACTGCCTCTTTAACTTCCTGTGTCCACCACGGAGTTCTGATTTTTTTATCCTTGCACACAACCTCTCTACATGCCTCTCTGGCAGAATCAATCAATGTTTTCTTCAGAGTTTGCCACTGAATCTCCAAGGTTTGATTCCTGTTCTCAAACTCTTTCATTTTCTTTTCAATAATCTTTTCGTATTATAGTCTATAGTTCACATCTGAGAGCTGCTCAACTTTCATTCGCTTTAAAACTTTCTTACATATTATTCTTTTCAATATGAAATTCAATTTTATCCTGCTCAAGACTAAATAGTGATCACTTCCAATTTCAAATCCTCTGTGCACTCTGGTGTCCTGCACCAGGGAGAAAACATCACTATCAACAATAACAGAGTCAATGAGACTTTTCTTATTCCTAGCCTCTTCTCTCCATGTGAATTTGTGCACAATTTTATGTTGGAACATGGTGTTAGTAATAACCAGTCCATGTCCTCAGCAGAAATCTAACAGATATTTGCCATTATTATTAGCTTTGTTCTTTTCTCCAAATTTTCCCAAAATATTTTTGTATGTCTCACAATTATTTCCTACTCTGCTATTTAGATCCCCAACAAGGACCAACTTTTCCTTTTTCATTGTGTCAGTTGCTTTTTCTAAAGCATCAAAAAATTCCTCCACTTCTACCTTAGTAGAACCTTCTGTGGGACCATAGGCACAAATAAGTCTCATTGTCCAGTTCCCCATTCTCATATTTGCCTACATTACTCTACTTGAGATTGACTGCCATTCAAGAAGATTAGCCTCGTATTTTGTGTTGAATACTATGGCTACTCCTTCTTTTCCTTGATTGTCATTGCCTGAATATAACATTTTGTATTTATTGCTGAGAAAGATCTCACCAGTTTTTGTCTTTTTTGTTTCAGTCACCCCTATTATGTCGATCTGGTACTTATCTAATTCCTCAGCTAGTTCCATTTCTTTGCCATTCAGGCTTCTTACGTTGATAGTACCTATCTTTAACTCTGGTGATGTTGAGTTGGGGTTTGTTTTCAGATTTGTTCCAGTAGCTGACTTTTCGCTGTTCGCCCTGGTTCCCTGGCGAAAACAACGGGGGCCTTGTTTAACCGGGCGACGTCCCAGCCGGCATGAAATTTTGTTATGTTGTACCATCATTTTTTATTTTGGTTTAACCAATAAGAATACAATTTGGTCGGCTAAATCCCAAATTGCCAGCCCATCCTCGTTCGTTCAGTATCAAAGCAGATACCCAACAGGGTGCACCACGAGAAGGTGAGGATTGGACATTAGGTCAAAAGCCCTGGTCGGTTCTCCGCATTCCTTTAAAGGCTATGTGGAGGTCTCCTCTCAGTTATACAGCTTTGACCCTTAAGCACCCCCCAATTGGTGTGCCACCCTTTTTTTAATAATTTACTCTGGATTTAGAGAAAGATGTTGAAAGTTTATTTTTCACTTGGTTAGAGTATAATAAATTTAGTTTAATCCTTTATCCAAGTATGAGCAAACAAAGTTTGCGCCTGAAAGTATCTTCAGGACTGGGTTAAGGTGGTACAACACCAGGCAACTCGTTGCAAAGGTGGAGTAAGCTACCTCAGTGTAAGTAAGCTACCTATCTCAGTATCTCCTATAATGCAAAACACATCTCCTTGCGGATATGTCTAATGTTATGCATTAAGGGAAGGGCCACTACCCAGACTAGTTTCTACCTTTATTGAGGTCTCTTCAGTGGAGCCAGGCCCAAGTGGAGATATCAGGCAGAAGCATTAGCAGGTCATCTCTACCTATAGGAGTTGCCAATTGGTGTGCCACCCTTTTTTTAATAATTTACTCTGGATTTAGAGAAAGATGTTGAAAGTTTATTTTTCACTTGGTTAGACTATAATAAATTTAGTTTAATCCTTTATCCAAGTGTAAACAAACAAAGTTTGCACCTGAAGTATCTTCAGGACTGAGACAACTCTTGGTAAAAGTGGACCAGGCTCTCATCACTCCTTGTCTCAGTATCTCCCATGATCTGGTGATAACATCTGGAAATGCTTGTCTCAGTATCTCCAGATGTTAGTCTCAATATGATGAGAGCTAGTTTCACCTTTACCACAAGTTGCCTCAGTCCTGAAGATACTTCAGGTGCAAACTTTGATTGCTTACACTTCGATAAAGGATTAAACTAAATTTATAATATCAAGCAATACTTAGTCTTTATTTAAATTAAAAATCAGCAGATAGAACTGAAGGGAGTACATGAAAATGGTTTAATGTTAAATCTGGTGTCAGACAAGAATGTACGTTATTCCCTCTGTTATTCATTATCTATATGGATCACATTATGAAGGAAAGAGGTATTAAATCTGATATCAAAGGAGATGTTAATCTCAGCTCTCTGCTTTATGCAGATGATGTTATACTTCTAAATAAATCTGGTACAAGTCTGCAAGATTTCCTGATTAAATTGAATAACTGTTGTAATGGATATGGTAATAAGGTCAATAATAACAAGCCAAAGACAATGAAAATAGCAGAAACATTGAAAATATCAAGTGCAATGTGAATGGTGAACCTATAGAACAAGTAAAACATTTCAACTACTTAGGTACGTTTTTTAGTGAAAATGGTAAATTAAATATGGAAATAGACAACAGAATCAACAAAACTGGTATATAGGAAGTTAACTGAATAAATTTATTTAAAGTATTCATATTTGGTCATGAAGTGTTAAAATATAAGACTTATTATTTATTGTTTATGCGACCACAGGTTTTTTTAATTACTATATATGTTCATACAATAACGCTTACCAGTTTCGCTAACAACTGTCTATCTTTCTCAAGGCTTGAACAGTAAACACAAAAAATGATAAATGCACAAAGTATAAAGAATACAAAACCGTTAGTAACTATAAGGTAGCTAAGTTGATACGTTCGTGACAATGTCAGCATGTATTGCGAATCTTTAATCCGTTTCCTGAACACGCGTTATATGACTGTTGGCATACTGTAGTTCTGTCAAACTAAGTGAATTGATTAAATTTTTCAAAGTCTCATTCAATATGGGACCTTGATTTCTGTTTAGGTTGCTGCCTGTTCTCAGGACTACTGTTGCTTCTTTGAATAATCGGCATCTGAAATCATCATCTATGTAGGGCACAGAACTATTTTCCCAGTCTATAGAATGATTAGAAGTTGAAAAGTGATGTGCTAAACCTGAGGTGATCGTCCTGTTATGATTGACATCTCCAACATGTTCTTTCTGTCTGATTTCGAGGCTTCTTGAAGTTTGTCCAATGTAGGAGAGGCCACACGTACATGGAATATTATACACACCTGGATATTTGTAAAATGGAACACTATCCTTAGGAGATCTTAACACCTGTCTAATGCTAGTAGTTCGTTTAAATACAACTCTGTTATGAGCTTTATAGTGCACACTTCGTCCGATTGTTGATGGCAGGTCTTCCCCAACATACCTTTTCGCTAAACATCTTGCAACCTTACTAAAAGGAAAAAATCAGACAAACAGAATCCTATATTAAAAATTCCCAACAATTTGTTGAAAAACTGAAGAATGTGAAACCAACAAAAACAGACATAATGGCCAGTCTGGATGTAGTATCCTTATTTACAAATGTACCAATAGAAGAAGTCATTAACATTATCAAAGATCTCTTTCCTGTAGATATTACGCAGATGTTCAAGCACTGCCTAAAATCAAATTTCTTTAAGGTAAACAACAAGGTGTACCAACAATTTGAAGGCCTAGCCATGAGCCCTCTGTCACCACCATGTGCAGACCTTTTCATGGAGAAATTTGAAAATGAAATCTTCACCAATATTACTCCTAAACCATCAATATGGTGGAGATATGTAGATGATATCTTCATCATATGGCAAGAAAGCATAGGAAACCTACATATGTTTGTTGATAAAATCAACTCACTCCACAACAAAATCAAATTTACCCTAGGAGTGGAAAATAACAAACAACTGCACTTCTTAGACATACTGGTAAAGAGACGAGATAACAATTTCAAACTGTCCATTTACAAAAAGTCTACAGATACTGGACGATATCTACATTATTCTTCAAACCATCATAGGTCACATAAACATAGCATCATCCACATGTTGGGAGATAGAGTCTGCAAATTTGTCTCAGATGAAGACGAGGTTCAGACAGAACTGTCTCAAATTGTTACAACATTATCTCAAAATGGATATCCTCTAAACATTATCAACAAATTCCTGTATAAAGATAACCACAGACAACAAGAAACAGTCTCCCAGAAGGTTTCAACGGTCGTCATCCCCTTTATGGGTTCGGTTTCCACCAATATAGTGAGATTTGTAGTATCCTTATTCACATAAACAATAATAAGTCTTATATTTGAATAAATTTATATGGAAAAAAAGAGAAATTAGTCAAAACACTAAATTAGCTGTATACAAGACAGTGTTCAAAGCAATTTTAACTTATGAATCTGAGATCTGGGTTAGAAATAAAAGTTCTGTCAAGTTCTTTCCTAATATCATTGTTTTTAATATGATATTGCCATTGATGCCATCTGTTCATGCCCCTAATCTTTCTGAGGACTCTCATATCTGCGGTCTCTAGTCTTTGGTCAAGTGTTGACAGGTAACAGATTGATTTGGAGGAAAATTGTAGATAGGAAGTTAGTAATGATGTAAATTTTTCATGTAGCACTATCATATCCTGTACACCCCTTGAGGGTACATGTCAGGAATTTGATGATGATGAATATATATATGAATACAAGAAATATGAAATGTGGAAAAGCAGCTACTGTAGATGATCTTTGAAATATGTAAATTTAAAGGTATAAAGCAGTGTCTGCACCACACACACAATTCAAAAGGAATAATCAGAAGATCAAATTCTGGATGATTGTAGCAGAGCTCTCATAGCATCCCATCTATTAAAAGAGGAATAAAACTGAATGTGAGAATTACAGAGAAATTTCCCTACAGACTGTTCCAAGTAAAATATATGCAAGCATACATGAGACGATACTAAAAATAATTATGGAAAGGAAACTTGGAGAAGACCAGGTAGGGTTCAGGACAGATAGGATTACCAGGATCAGATTTTCACCACAAGAGACAAATAGTAGAGAAATCATGGAATTATAACAATGATCTATAGTTAAGATTTGTAGATCTGGGAAAAAATAAAGAAAACACATACAATAAGATGCCAAGAGAAAGCTGTTGAAAATGCTACATTTTCGTAGTGTAAATGGGACATTATATCATCCAATACATAATTATTATTATTATTATTACGTTACACCTCCAGGGAGTCCAAAGACTCATCAAGGGAGGGCACCTACTCTACAACTCTCTCTCCACCACTCAATTCACCAACTAAAATGAACCGCAATCACACCAATGCCATCTACTGCCAACCACCACCACTAGTATTTTCACAGACAATCACAAACATCCATGCTCAAGGTGGGATTCGAACCTACAGCCTTTTGGCTGGAGAGCGGATACACTAACCACTTGTCCAACCAGGCCAGCATTTTTCCAGCTTAATGATGAAATTCATCTGTTTAACTCCCACTTGATTTATTCTCCTGACTCTAGGTATGAAGTCTGCCAATACTTCCCTCAAACACTGCTTTACCAATTCCCATGCACTATCAACATCCATCTTTTGCAGTTTTACATGCCATGGCACCGATCCAAGCAATCTCTTAAGCTTGTCATACTTACCAGTCCTGTAATTCCACATATATACCCTCTTAACTGAAAATTCCACACATTTACCACCTCCCAGGTCAAGACCATACGATCACCCTCACCAAAGGGCAGCAACATGGTCATATTGGTTATAGACAAATTCTCAGATGCAATTATTAGATCAAGCACTCTCAAACCAATATTATTTTCCATCACATGCCGTCTCAGGTAATTATCCCTTAGTAACTGCATAAATTCCATTTCCTTCCTCCCAAGTGTCCTCTCCTCCTTCCAAGCTATGTTCCCATAGTTGAAATTCCCCATAATAATTGCATGCCCTCCATTCATTGAGTCTATTTGCTGATGCATACTGTCTCTGTCATCTTTTCCATCCCCTAGTCTATAGTAGCATCCAATTGTATATTTTGTTCCGCTGGTCTCTATCTCACACCAGATAGCCTGAAATGTGCTATTTTCACTGCTCTACAGTTGAACGTCTACTCTCTTTGGTTGCAGTTAATCGGCTATCATCAATAATACTCCTCCCTCCATTGTTTTCTCTCTTTTCTCCCTGAACATGCCATACCCTTCACATTCTGTAGCACTAACTATATCATCTTCTGTCAGCCATGTCTCACTAATGCCAACAACCTTTGACCAGGATGAACTAACCAGTGCCAAAAATTCCTTCTCCTTGTTCTGAATACTTGTGGCATTAGTTTACATAAAGTGCAAAAGTCCCTTCGGTCCACCGCTATATGCTAACCTTTATAACGACCCCATTCTGGTTTGTTACCAGTGGTACTAACTTAGGCATATTATACATTCTTACACTCAACTGCTTCACTGATGTCTGCATATCCACTCAACAGTTCCCCCCCCCCCCCATTTACCCCAATGCTCTAGTTTTCCCTGATTTTGGACTTCCACTTTCACTTAATTCAACAACACTTTTTTCGTTTCCAAACACCAAATCCATTCCAATGTAAACCATCCTTCTTGCATCCTTCATCCTTTTGCTCATCAAACTCATTCCACACATCCACAAACTCCATACCACTCCTCCTGAATAACCTACGCATTGAGTCATGTGCTATTATGGCCCTCCTCAGCTCTACTCTGTCATACTGCAGTAACAGATTTGCTATCTTAATTCTTTTACTCTTTTCTTTTGCTACTTCCAGTAATTCTTTCACATCCTCTCTCATGCCATTTTTTTCTTCATTCAGATCATTCATTCCAGCTAATATGATCATCTCTTTCACCTTAAAAAGATGATCATATTGGAATGGAGTGGTGTGGAGTGAGTTTGATGGGTGAAAGGTCTTTTACAAGAAGGATGGTTTGCATCTGAATGAATTTGGTGTTTCGAGACTGGAAAAAGTGTTGTTGAATCGCCTTATAAGACTCGCTCCTTGAATTTCCTTCTCTCTTGGTCAAGCCCTCATTTCTCTTATCTCGCACTTCTTTATGTTATCGGATGATCCACTAGCCAGACATTTCTGCATTTGTTCCAGCTCCCATTTCACCTTGTGTATCATTTCGCATAACTGAATGAGAGAAGAAAAGTTAGCAAAACAGGTGTGTGATGCCAATATAGGAGGAAGACTAAACTCTAGGTGGATTTATGCAGTTAGCAGTGTCCTAGAAGACTGAAATATAATATCTGACAATAGTGTAGTTCCTGGCAACAGTTTAATTTGAAGGAAAATTGTTAATCAGGGGTTAATAATAATATAAACTAGTTATGTATTACTACTACTACTATTATAGTATTCTGTTAAGGATACATATCAAAAATTTGATGATGACATTGACTTTCCTGAGAGCTGTGTTTTCAAAGATATATGAAATTTAAGATTATAATGCATACAACAATGTTACATAGTGTGCCTGTTAAGTAATAAGGCAACAATATCTGTAAAAAAGAACACAAACAACATTAAATTTAACAATTTTGGTGAAGCAGGCCTCTCAGATCATGCTCTTAACACCATACACCAAATTGACTGGAAAAGTGAAAGGTGATACTAAAGCTTGGTACGAGCAGAAATTTAAAGAAGCCTGTGAAATTTTGATTAACCACCCTAATCATTAACAATAATGGTGGCATAAAAGTGTGCTATCCCTAGAATTTGGATAGCACACTTTCAGCTCACTTTCAGACTCGAAAGTTTTCCAGCAAATCCTGACTTTAGAACTCTAAGCAATTTCAGCTTTTATTTGCCACTACCCATATCAGTTTGTTGCAATTTATATGTATATATATGTATATATCATCATCATCATCATCAAATTCCTGCATTTACCCACAAGGGGTGTACAGGATATGACAGTACTACATGAGAAAATTACATCATTACTAACTTCCTATCTACAATTTTCCTCCAAATCAGTCTGTTACTTGTCAAGACTCCAACATTATCAGATCTTATATTTCTATCGTCTAAGGCACTTTGTACCGTATCAATCCACCTATATCTTGGTCTTCCTCTTGGTCGTTTTCCTGCCAACCTGGCAGAGAACACTTGTTTTGCTAATCTTTCCTCTCCCATTCTATTTAAGTGACCATACCATCTGAGATTAGCTCTGCTAACGCATTCCTGGATGCTGACAATGTCAAGTTCTTTCCTAATATCCTCATTTTTAATATGATATTGCCATTGATGCCATCTGTTCACGCCTCTAATCTTTCTCAGGACTCTCATATCTGCGGTCTCTAGTCTTTGGTCAAGTGTTTTACTTCTGACCCAGCTCTCAGATCCATAAGTTAAAATTGGTTTGAACACAGTCTTGTATACAGCTAATTTAGTGTTCCGACTAATTTCTTTCTTATTCCATATGAATTTATTCAATTGACTTCCCACGATAACAGCTTTGCTGATTCTGTTGTTTATTTCTATATTTAGTTTACCATCTTCAGTAAAAATTGTGCCTAAGTAGCTGAAATGTTTTACTTGTTCCACAGGTTCTCCATTCACAACACAGTTGACATTTTCAATGATTCTGCCTATTTTCATTGTCTTTGTCTTTTTATTGCTGACCTTCATACCATATCTATTACAACAGCTATTCAATTTAGACAGAGAAACTTTCAGACTTGCAGCGGATTTATTTAGAAGTATAACATCATCCGCATAAAGCAAAGAGCTGACATTAACATCTCCAATTTTGATATCAGGTTTAATACCACATTCCTTCATAATGTGATCCATATAGATAATGAATAACAGAGGGGATAATGTACATCCTTGTCTCACACCAGATTTAACATTAAACCATCTTCCTGTACTTCCTTCAATTCTAACTGCTGACTCACAACTCAAATAAAGACTAAGTATTGCTTGATATAATGCCCCATTGACACCATATAACTGCAGCGTATTGAATAGCTTCTCTCTTGGCACCTTGTCATATGCCTTTTCCAAATCGACAAAACTTAAATACAGATCTTTGTTATATTCCCATGCTTTCTCGACTATTTGTCGTAAAGTGAAGATCTGATCCTGACAGCCTCTATTTGGCCTGAATCCAGCTTGTTCTTCACCAAGCTTTTCTTCCACAATTCTTCTCAACCGTTTCTCAAGTATACTTGCATAGATCTTGCCAGGAACACTCAGTAGGGAAATACATCTGTAATTCTCACATTCAGTTTTATTTCCCTTTTTATATATGGGTACTATGAGAGCTCTACTCCAATCATCGGGAATTCGTCCACCTGTCCAGGCTTTCTGAACTATGCAGTGCAGCCACTGTAAGACTTTTATACCACCATACTTCAGCATTTCTGGTCGAATATCATCTACTCCTGCTGCCTTTCCACATTTCAAGCCTTTGATGGCTTTTTCTACTTCAAGTATGGATACGTATTCCTGACTGCATGCCTGGTCAGTGTTTTTTATCACTGTGCTGTCATCACTGCTTGTTTCATTTAGCAGTTTTTCAAAGTAATTACTCCATACTTCAAGGATATCTTTTTCTCCTGTTTTCATTTCACCTTTATCATCTCTAATTCCTTTTACAGCACTCTTTCCTCCATTCCTAAGCTTCTTCAACAACCTCCAGAATATTTTGCCACCTTCTTGATATTTATTTTCTATATTCTTGCCAAAGTCCTCCCATGACTTTTGTTTAGCTAGTTTTACACACTGTTTAGCTTTCTTACATTTGTCTCTGTATTCTGTAAGAGTAAAAGCTGACTTATTTGCCAGGAACTTTTGATATGCTTTCTTCTTTTCCTTCACTGCCTCTTTAACTTCCTGTGTCCACCAGGGAGTTCTGATTTTTTTATCTTTGCACACAACCTCACCACATGCCTCTCTGGCAGAATCAATCAATGTTTCCTTCAGAGTTTGCCACTGAATCTCCAAGGTTTGATTCCTGTTCTCAAACTTTTTCATTTTCTTTTCAATAATATTTCTGTATTTTAGTCTACAGTTTACATCTGAGAGCTGCTCAACTTTTATTCGCTTTAAAACTTTCTTACATGTTATTCTTTTCAATATGAAATTCAATTTTATCCTGCTGAAGACTAAATAGTGATCACTTCCAATTTCAAATCCTCTGTACACTCTGGTGTCCTGCACCAGGGAGAAAACATCACTATCAACAATAACATAGTCAATGAGACTTTTCTTATTCCTAGCCTCTTCTCTCCATGTGAATTTGTGCACATTTTTATGTTGGAACATGGTGTTAGTAATAACCAGTCCATGTCCTGAGCAGAAATCCAACAGATATTTGCCATTATTATTAGCTTTGCTCTTTTCTCCAAATTTTCCCAAAATATTTTTGTATGTCTCACAATCATTTCCTACTCTACTAATTAGATCCCCAACAAGGACCAACTTTTCCTTTTTCATTGTGTCAGTTGCTTTTTCTAAAGCCACAAAAAATTCCTCCACTTCTACCTTAGTAGAACCTTTTGTGGGACCATAGGCACAAATAAGTCTCATTGTCCAGTTCCCCATTCTCATATTTGCCCACATTACTCTACTTGAGACTGACTGCCATTCAAGAAGATTAGCCTCATATTTTGTGTTGAATACTATGGCTACTCCTTCTTTTCCTTGATTGTTATTGCCTGAATATAACATTTTGTATTTATTGCTCAGAAAGATCTCACCAGTTTTGGTCTTTTTTGTTTCAGTCACCCCTATTATGTCGATCTGGTACTTATCTAATTCCTTAGCTAGCTCCATTTCTTTGCCATTCAGGCTTCTTACATTGATAGTACCGATCTTTAACTCTGGTGATGTTGAGTTGGGGTTTGTTTTCAGATTTGTTCCAGTAGCTGACTTTTCGCTGTTCGCCCTGGTTCCCTGGCGAAAACAACGGGGGCCTTGTTTAACCGGGCAACGCCCCAGCCGGCATGAAATTTTGTCATGTTGTACCATCATTTTTTATTTTGGTTTAACCAATAAGAATACAATTTGGTCGGCTAAATCCCAAATTGCCAGCCCATCCTCGTTCGTTCAGTATCAAAGTAGATACCCAACAGGGTGCACCACGAGAAGGTGAGGATTGGACATTAGGTCAGAAGCCCTGGTCGGTTCTCCGCATTCCTTTAAAGGCTATGTGGAGGTCTCCTCTCAGTTATACAGCTTTGACCCTTAAGCACCCCATATGTATATATATATAAGTTTATTTATTTATTATTTTTCTGTGTGAACATGTTACTTTCCAGCTTAATTTAATTTTGTAACCTAATAGATAATAATAATAATAGGACTCTAGCATTGATGTAGTAAGGTTTTTTTTTTCCCAACAGAGGTCAGGACAATAATGGTTGTTTTAATGGTTGATCACTAACTTTAGCATACCATGTAGATTGTAGTGCAACTTGTTTCTTTGTATATATATGTGTGTGTGTATACTCCTGATGATGATCTTAATGTGAAGGTCAAACTGTTGAGTGTTTATTTTGCTTTATTAAACTAAAGTTCTACTCTAACACGGTAACTATTTCCATAATTTTCATAATGCAAAGAACTATATTTGGAATTGTCAATTCCACAGATTCAAAATAATCTCCCTCCAATTCCACACAATGTTTACATCTGTTGTAAAGGTGTTCAAAAGCATGGTGGAAGTCCTGAACAGAAAACAGAAATCTCCTTCAGTGTCCGGGTCACACCCTGTTGGATTTCCTCAATGTCTCTGAAGCACTTCCTTTCAAGGCACACTTCATCTTTGGGAAGAGGAAAAAGTCTGCGAGAGCCAAATCAGATGAATGGGGGGGGGGGGAATTTGATCACTCAGATCGACTTCGAAGTTAGAAACTGCTTCACAGGCAGAAGACAGTGCGTGGGTGCATTGTCATAACACAGTAACCAATAGTTGTTGTAAAACATTTTTTTCCTGATACATCACATATGGGTGTACAGACATTGCATTACTCCTAAATAATACTGATTGTTCTATGGTACCCTCAGGAACAAATTCGCAGTGGATAATTCCAGCATCCTTGAAAAAAAAAAAAAACATCGACCATTGCCTTGACATGCGATTTTTGCAACCTGACTTTCTTCTGCCAGGGAGAACATGCTCCATGCCATTCCATGCTCTGGAGATTTATTTCTGGATGAAACTGAGGACAATTCTTTGCAACACATCACCTTCATCATCTGCACAGATGAAATTTTGACAACATGCAACCCGGTGCTCTCTCTGTTCATGCATTAACATGTGCAGCACAAACCTTGAATAAATCTTCTTCTTGTGCAAATGTCTTTCTAAGATTAATCTGGCCATTTCTGTACTAACAGCAAGCTGTGCAAGCGAGTGGCCTAGTGGTTATTTGACTGTCAAGGGCAACAATTTCCCTAGCTTTCATCACATTTTCATTTGTCTATGCAAAAACTGGCCATCCATAGCATGGTTCATCCTCCAGGAACTCCTTCCCTCTTTAAACCTTGAAAACCAGTGGAACACCTGTACACGGCTCAGTCATTCTATTAAACTTTTTTTAGATCTTGGTATACTTCTGTAGCAGTTTTTCCCAAATTTACAGTAAAATTTTTTCACAGCTCTTTGCTCCATGATGCGACTTCTGACATGCTCCACTCACACACTCTTGCTTCAATGGCTGCCACACAAAACCTGCTGTGTCACCCGACTCAAAAGTTGCACCAGTGATTACAACACATTCTAGCAGTCAAAATTATAAACACATTTGTTACTTTTATTCAAAGGGCTATCCTGTAAAAAATCAATCTCATTACTTAATGGGCACACTGTTTATGTATTTATATGATCAATTTGAACAATCCTATACCTTATATACCTTTAATTTAAAAAAACAACAACAACACATAGTTCTTTGTGGTTTCTTGCTGATATCAACCATTTAGGAAATATTCATAGTTATGAAAGAAACTGAAGAGTAATAAAAATATATCATTAACTTCTGAGGTGCTAACTAAAAGTTTCAAACATTTCCAAGAAATACAGTCACACAGGTGACTGTATGACATGAATAGGTAGCATGGAATTGCTTCATTATGAGTTATAAATAGAAAGCTTTTCTGCTTGGTTACAAATTAAATTACACTCCAAGTAATTATATTCTTGTGGGTTCCCACTGAGAAACCGGACTGGGTAGTGGTGTGCTTTGCATTATGGGATATGAAGACATCAACTTCTATATATAAGTAGCCTAGTCATGAAGATACTCCACGCACTAAACAAGAATATAATTTATTTCAAGTTTAATTCATTATGAGTTAGTCAGTTAAGTATAGCCATTACACAGTTTATAATGTTTTCAAAAATATCTAATTGCCTGGTGTTTGCTGTGTTTTGTGATTTTCAAAATGAGTGATATAAAAGAGCAAAGAGCTTACATCAAGTTTTGTTTTAAATTCAGTAAAACTGCTTAAGATACCTGTGAAATGTCTGAATAGAATTTCTGGAGTTGAGACAGATACAAACTTCAGTGACTTTTTAAGTTCAAGGGAAAAAAGAGTTGATAAATGTCAGTTGAGTTGAAGATTGTGAAGTAGTTATACACGAACTGCTTCCTACAAGTCATCTTGTAGGAAGCAATTCTAAAACCACTACATCTCAAAGGGTAAATGACTTTCTTCTGAGCGGGAGCTAGCATCATCCTTAGCAGCATGTGTTGCTTAGTTAAGTCCTTATTTTTAGTAAATATTGGTGATATTGTTACTGATAAATATCATTGGTGTTATTTTATATTATTTCAAAAGCAATCTATGTTATGGCACTGATGTGTACAAAAAAAATGGTGGGCAAGACATCAATATTGAATTATATTAATATGCAGGATTAAATATTGGCATGTGATTAATGTATTCATTGGCAAGAGTGAATTGTATTATAAGAGTGAGAATGGAGAGAACGTTTGTCCGAAATGTTCGTGCAAATGCAAGAAATGCGAGTCAGGTCGGGAGCAGAAGAATGGAATGCCACCTTATATCCTAATATTAAGGATATAAGGCGGGATTGTGAAAGTATTATGGAAAATGTACTAGAAGCAGTGAATGATAGTGAATAAAATATAAATGGGAGTTTGAAGGAGGTGGATAAAAGTAATAATGTGGATGATGAGATGCCAGTGCAAAAAGAAACTGTATACTTACACAGACTCCTTCACAGGACAAAATGTGAATCGAGCGAGTAGAGAAATGATTAACATGTGGTACTGTAGGAGGGAGAAAGAAAGAATGAAAGAAAGAGTGAATGGGAAAAGCTTAAGAGTGTGAGGAAAGTAGGAGAAAAGAGAAAGTATTGTATGGAGATTCAAAGATAAGAGGTATACTTAATGAGAAAGTGACAAAAGCATGTTTCCCAGGTGCAAAGATAAAGGCTATTAGTGAAGCTGTAAGTTTTTGCAGAAGAAAGAAGTAAACTAGTTAACTGTTTTGGAAGGCACAAATGATTGAAAGGTGAGAAATATGCAATGAAAGAGGATATGCAAGAGTTGTTGGAAGCAGCAAAAATGAAGAATAAGCAAGTAAAGATTGCGAGTCTGCTGCCTTAGTATGATATGAAAGAACTAAGAAGAAGGGCCATGACTGCCAGTGAGTCAATGAGAAGATTATGTAGGAGGAATGGTGTGCCGCTTATAGATGTGTGGAGTGAATTCAATGGATGGACCTGTATACGCCTGATGGACTGCACTTGAATTGCTCTGGCATTAGATGCTTGGAGAAAGTTTGTTCAGTGAGAGTTCTGAAGTGCAAAACTAGGGAAAAACTTGAGATATTAGGGAGGAAGCAATCAAGCATATGTCATCATCCTTGTGACAAATGATTGTGAGTGCAGGGATGACTGTTAGGAAATCCAACCCCTGGGATAGATGTGTGTGAGTGCAGGAATGATTGTGAAGAGCTGAATACAGATACCCAGGTTTCAAATCTGAATGGGCAGGTAATGACATTATATAAGGTAACTGTGGGCCCAAGGGGATATTGAAATACATGTGCATGAATTCCCAAAGTATCAGAAATAAAGAAAAGGAGTTTTGGGCATTGGATAGTGGTATTATTGATGAAAGCTGAAGAACTTCAACCAACAAAAATAGAAATTAATGAAGATTGATCTGAGGGAAATGGTTCATTTGATGCTGTGAGATAAAGGTTAATAGGCAAAATATATTGTTGGTTGCTGATATGGACCTGGGGATCCAGAAGATGTGGATAGTACATGCATTGGCAGATTAGTTACAATGAGTTCAGGATAAGCAATTATCATAGATGATTTCAACTAGAGGATATAGACTGGAAGGAGTAAAGGGCATATGGCAAATGGAAATTATTTAGATACTAAGAGATATTACCTGAAACAGCAGGTGATGGAGCAGACCAGTGGTTTGAGAGTATTGGATCTGGTAACAGCATTAGAAGATCTATCTACAGGGTGTCCCAAAATTCATGCAAGATTTAAATTTAGCGCCATTTGTGCGGTAAAGTGTTGCCAACGAGAAAAAAAAGACAGCGTGACAGCTGACAGTTCAGGGTTATTAAAAATGGAGCGCTACACGAAAGAACAACGCATTTTCATTGTTGAGCAGTATTTTAAAAATAATGAAGGTTTGGCAGCTACTGTTTGCAATTTTCGTACAAAATATGGTCGGAATAGTTATTTAACTTCATCAACTGATGAAGATTAATCAAAAAATTAATTAAAAAATTCAAGGAAACTGGATCAATTAGTGATCTTATACACTCTGGCTGTCCTTCAACAAGTCGTTCAACAGAAAACATCAAAGCAGTTCGTGAGTGTGTTGCTGAGCGTCCAGAAACATCAATTCGGCACCGTGGTCTTGAATTGGGAATTTCGAGAAGCTCTCTACAGTGTATTCTCACGAAAGATTTGCATCTTTATGCTTACAAAGTTCAACTGACTCAAGAACTGAAGCCTACTGACCACACACAGCGAAGAGAGTTCGTTGAATGGATTATGGAACAACAACAAGTGGATGCTTATTTTTCGAACAAAATCATCTTCAGCGATGATGCTCATTTCAATCTTGATGGCTTTGTTAATCGACAAAATTGTCGCATTTGGGGTTCAGAAAATCCACGAGTGATTGTTGAGAAACAAATGCATCCACAATGTGTCACTGTTTGGCGCGGATTTTGGGCTGGAGGCATCATCGGTCCATTCTTCTTCAAAAATGCGGCTGGTAAGGCAATAACAGTTAATGGTGCTCGCTATCGCGACATGATGATCCAGTTTTTTGTGCCTAAATTGCAAGATATGGATGTGGACGAAATGTGGTTTCAACAAGACAGTGCCACATGCCATACAGCCCGAGAAACAATTCAATTACTGCATGAGTCATTTCCTGGTCGTGTAATTTCCCGTTTTGGTGATCAGAATTGGCCGCCCAGATCATGTGACTTAACGGCGTTGGACTTTTTTCTTTGGGGTTTTTTGAAGTCTAAGGTTTATGCCAACAAGCCCACGACCACCCACGCCTTGAAGGAGGAAATTGAGCGCTGTATCAACAAAATTCAGCCACATTTATGCAAAACGGTCATGGAAAATTTCGACAAAAGAGTGCGTATGTGCCAGCAAAGCCATGGAGGCCATTTCCCCGATATGCTATTCCATGCATAACCCTATACTGTATACTTTATGAATCAATAAGAAATTACAATTTTTAATTAAAAACCTGTGTTTTCTATCAAAATTACTTCTTTCATGAATTTTGGGACACCTTGTATAACTACAGTAGCAACTCTACCTCCAATTGGGAGAAAGTAACCATGCAGTCTTGTTCTAGGAAGTTGCTCAACATGTGGAATTTTCAGTCAAGAAAGTGTTTATGTGGAACTACAAAGCTGGTGATTATGACAAACTCAGGAGGAAACTTGGAGCAGTGCTGTGGCATAAGAAGCTACATGAAATGTTATCATTAGTACATGGGAAAAGGACAAGGATTGTTTCAGTGAGGCAGTATCAGACTGCCTAACTCTTTTATCCTCCTGACCCCAGTATACCCAGGTCAGGAGGATAAACTGAGTGTGGATTAAGTGGATGAGTAGCAATATAAAGTAGGAGCTGAAAAAAAAATAAAACATTGTGGAAGGAATATAAGCAAAAAGGTGATCAGCATGCTCATGAGCAATATAAAGCACAAGCAAGAAGGGTATGAAGTATGGCAAGGAAGGCTAAATCAGATTTTGAGAGAAATCTAGCTAAGCAGATCAAAGTAAATCCAAAAGAGTTTTTTTATTACTTAGCAAGTAAGAGAGAGAGAAATGATTATGGAAAGATAACTTTACTCATTGCTGATGGTAGGAAAGTGACAGAAGCAGAAGAACTAGTTCAGTTACTAAGTGGTCACTGTGCAAAGGTATATTATCCAGGTGGCGACTCTGCAGTTATTGATATGACAGAGACTTTTTTGAGAATTGGTGTAGATGAACTGGAGATACTCAGTATATTGAAAAATATCAATGTGAATACTGCAGTGGGCCTGGAGAGTATGTCAGCTAGTGTGCTACAAGAATGTGCAAGTGAACTGTCTGTGCCTCTGACGAAGTTGTTTAATCTAAGTCTTAGCTCTGGCAAGGTGCCAAGGGAGTGGAAAGAGGGTAAGATAATTCCATTATCTAACCCTCTTTCTGCTATTACATAATTCCATTACATAAAAGTGACTCCAAGACAGAAGTAGCAAATTACAGACCAATTATTAGTATCTCTGGAATGCTGGTTAAAGTATTGGAAGAGTTGGTTAAAAGTGAAATTTAGAAATGGGTGAATAGGAATATGATACTGTTGGATCCTACTTTTTGTCAATCCTTACTTTGGATCCAACATGATTACTATTACGATGTTCTTAACTAATTGATAAGTTGTAAGTTGATTTCTAATTCAAATATAAAGAAAATTTATATTTAAAGACTGCGCCACTTTATATCTGAATTAGTTCAAGAATTGAAGATAAACCAACTCTCAACTACCCTTCCTTTATATGTTGTTATTATAATACTGGCCGAGTATATTTAACTTATTTATCACTCCCGCTTTAGTTCAAATATTTTATGAATGGTGCAATAAAAGAGATTCAGGCAAAATACAACTTTAGATAAACAAAAACAAACATTTAATTTAGAATCACAAACTTTACACTTAAATTCAAATCAGTAATTAAGATATCACAAACATTTTTACTCCTCAGATAAATTCAATGATACAACTCATACAATGGTAACTCTGTTATCTCTATTACAGTCTTCTCATAGTTCCTTAAGTTCCAAATGATCATTCACATCAATATCTCATAGTTCTTTAAGTTTCAAATACAATGAAATTGCAGTAACACCTCTTTACAAGCAAACACTTTTAAATTTACACTTCAGATAATCTTCGCAATAGTTACTGTTAACATAAGGAAATTCTAGGATGAAACACACTCACATCTCTGCATAGGAATATTAAAGGTTGGAATAATCTTACCGATAATCTTTTTTCTTCATCTACTCATACATATACACTCTTTATAACTATAAACTCTTTAAACAGTAAACGGCACTCATTAAAATAATTCTTCTAAGCAATAACTGAATTAATCATCGGTCACAATACACATAAACAAACGTTGTTGCATAAAGTACTACTGATCACTCATGAAATAAGGCAACACAATAACTCCTTAACTTGAGGTTTTATATGCATAGCTGTTCATTCTTCCTGCATTCATTTAATTCCTTGAGCAATATATTTCTAAGCACAGCTAACGGTAAACCTTAACTTTACAGCTTCTACTATTCTAGTAACTCCGCGCTTTATTTCAAGATTCTGTGTGTCCTTGACAGGTCGGCCCTGATATTAAATCTCAACTCAAATATCGCTAGTCTATTTAGTAGTCACTATGCTGTCTTCCGTAGCTATAATTGTTATTCTACAACTTCTTAGCTAACTGCCTCTCGACTAGTAGACTTTATTTAACTGCTTGAGAGACTTGCCGACTCGCTATTATCGCACTGTGATTCCCGAATGCCCCGATTCCAACCTAATGCCAATCTCTCTCTAATAATTCTCTAATGCTCTCCTCTTTTCCAGCGTTCCTCGCCTTTTATATCCATTATCCATTCTTCCCACCTAAATTCTTCTCATGATTTCTTTCTAAAACTCTTTTCAATAAACCTCACGTGGTGTTCCAAAACGTGCTCGCTCACTTACATACGTTTCCATGACAACAAAACAAAATATAATAAAATTCAGCTATTACATAACGTTAAACTTTACAAACAGGAATAAATAGAGAATATTTACATTTCAAATAATGCGCAGTTAAATTATCAAATACAAGTTCTTATAATATTAACATAGTAATAATTAAAATAGCTTAATAATATTTAATACAGTCTTTTCATTATTAATACATATATCTTGATTAAATAATTAAATATTAGACAAAATTAAGGTAGTTATATGAATATTAAATTATAAAATAAGTTGTTTACATTAAATAATATTTACAAGTCTAGCCTTTGTGATGGAAGATCATGTTGGATTCTGAACCAAATAATAATTACTCTAATCTCTACATAATCAGAATCCAATAATACTTTATAGGAGGCAGAAAGGCTTTGTAAAAGAGAGGTCTGGCCTCAGCAATTATTCACATCCTATAATAAGGTGACAATGGAACTGGATATGGAAATGGAACTGGAAATGGATTTTTTACAACACTCAAAAAGGATTAAAATAGAATTTAATACTTCCTATATTTCGTCCTAGTCATTAGGACATCTACGGGGATTACAAAAACAACTAATGTAACATGCACACAAATATCATACAATACTAAGCCCAACCACGTGGGTGACATTAGACTCCTTCCTCAGTCATCTCAATAGCCTACATCCAAGAATCCAGTTTACTATGGAAAAGGAAAAGAACAATTGTTTACCCTTCCTAGACACCTTAGTCACATGCCTGCCTAATGATACACTTGCCTTCACTGTATACAGAAAACCCACACACACACAGGCAGATACATTCACAAACTCTCCCACCACCACTACCCCTCTCAACAATATGGCATTATTAAAACTCTTACCAAGAGAGCCCACAATCTTTGTTCCAGCGGAACCGCCCTCACTACTGAGCTTAACCACATATACAGCACTTTCCTCTCCAATGGCTACAGCAATCACAGTATCAAAAAAATAATCAGTTCCTACCCCATTCCCCGTCCTTCTCGTCAACAAGATTTTAAAAATGCCATCACTGTACCCTACATCCATGGCACATCCGAAAAAATAGCCAAGATTCTAAAAAAAAGTACAACCTACACACAGCATATAAGCCCTACTGCAAACTTGCTACCCTTATCCGTTCTACGAAAGATCAGCTCCCTCCTCTCTCTCTGCCTGGAGTTTACAAAGTACCCTGTTCCTGTAAGCTGGCGTACTTTGGACAGACAGGCAGATCAGCATCCATCTGCCTGGAGGAACACAAGTCTTACATCTGTAAACACAACTATGGTCATTCAGGCTTGGCTGACCATGTTTTGGACACCACCCACAGGGTATCATGGAAGAAAACCACCATGCTCCACCACAGCAAATTCAAGAAAAGAGACTTTTCTTAGAAGCAGCAGCAGCTCTCAGAAACCAACCAAATCTTAAAAAATATGGTTGCAATAAGCTTCCGAAGATTAAGAAACACTCATCACCAGAGGTCCCACCTTACATTCCAGGCCACCTACTACCGCCCTTAGAGGGCACTCCACCTAGATAGGACTTTAGTGTCACCCACGTGGTTGGGCTTAGTATTGTATGATATTTGTGTGCATGTTACATTAGTTGTTTTTGTAATCCCCGTAGATGTCCTAGTGACTAGGACGAAATATAGGAAGTATTAAATTCTATTTTAATCCTTTTTGAGTGTTGTAAAAAATCCATTAAGCCTCTAACATGATGTCCTCACAGCACTTAAGCCTCTACATATGAAGAATACTGCATGGATAAGAGGTTGGTGGCATGGATGGTACAGGGGGCAGCTGATAGACATCAGAGGGTAATGTACGTGGAGTGGAATCAAGACAAATGAAGGTGACTAGTGAAGTGCTACGTGGTTTTGTACTAGGACCACTACTCTAATTTGTATATTAATAGTATAGCAGAAGAGTTTAGGGGAGGGGGGGATATTTAGTTGTGGTCTGTCTTACATAGAAAATTTCCAAAAATAACATTTATATTCAGTTGTTGCTGATGATGGCAATAATTAATACCCTCTGTCCAAAAAGAAACCAAACTTTTTGAAAATAGAAGAAACTAGTGCACCATCTAAGCAGCAACCTTCATTAGTGTTGTGTCAACTGTTTATGACATCTGTTTCATTAGAAGCCGAGTTATAGTGCCAAGAGTGACAGTGTTTTGACGAACTGTTGGAAAATGAATTTCAAACAGAGAGCTGCTATTGACTTTTGTGTTAAACTTGGTAAATGTTTTACCGAAACGCATCAAATGCTTCAAAACGCATACGGTGATGAATGTTTATCCCATACTCAAGTTTACAAGTGGTTTAAGCGAATTCAAAGTGGTCGTGAGACGTTTGAGACCAACAAAAAGCCGGGCAATCCAAAAACTCCAAAAAGTGTGTGATTTCATCAAAGAAAATCTGAAATCATCTGTGAGATTGATTGTAATATAATAAATTTAGTTTAATCCTTTATCCAAGTGTGAGCAAACCAAATGTGAGCAAACAAAGTTTGCACCTGAAAGTATCTTCAGGACTGAGGTAAGGTGGTAATTGGGGATTCCAAAATCAACTGCGCACAACATAATGACCGAGAGTTTGGGCCTTCGTAAATTATATTCACGATTTGTTCCAGACAAGGTCACTGACGGCCAAAAAATGTATTGAATTGAACACTGCTAGGACTCATTAAAACCGCTCATAAGAACTCAAACTTTCTTGAAAAGATTGTTACTGGTGACGAAACATGGTGTTTTGAGTATGAGCCCAAAACAAAGTGCCAGAGTGCTAAGTGGAGAGCACCAGAAGAGGGGCATCCGAAAAAAAAGTTGCTTGGAGAAGTCAAAAATAAAGACTATGGTGATTTGTTTCTACGATTCCAAGGACATTATCCACAAAGAATTCATTCTGCCTGGCCAAACGGTCAATAGTGAGTTTTGTCTCGAAGTTTTGAAGCGATTGATAGCGAGAATTCGTCGTGTACTTCATGAATATCATGACGACCGACCATTCATCAAAACACACTGTCACTCTTGGCACTATAACTCAGCTTCTAATGAAATAAATGTCATAAACAATTGACACAACACTAATGAAGGTTGCTACTTTCGGCAACAAAAAGATACAACAGGTGGACCCAATAGTTTCTTCTATTTGAGAAAAGTCTGGTTTCTTTTTGCACAGAGGGTGTTGTTACATCCTGAATGAAGATCCTTTAAAAGTAAACAATTCATTCAGGATTTAACAAGTCAGAAAAATCAGCTGAAAAAAAAAAAAAAAACTTGTATTCAAGCAGAAGAAATAAAGTACTAACTGTAAATAGAATTATCTCCTTTTAGTAGAATTGTAATACTATGTAGAGAATTGTGTACAAATTAATGATTTCATGTAAACGAAATATTAGGTTAAATTTGTGTCCTATTAAGCTGTCTCAAATAACGTAAGTCGACAGACAGGTCATGAGTAACAGTGCAAAGGTCGTGTCTGAAACACCCGTATTGGTCGTAACGGCGGAGGCTACAGCGTGGGTGGAAAATAACGTAAGCGCGCTTTCCTCGAAGACAACACCTAACAGCAATAGGGAGAGTAGGGATCATCTTAAGGGCATTAAAACTAAGGGTTGTGTGAATAAAGGATACAACAAAAAGAGGGCGCTAGAACATGGGATATAAGGCAATGCACGCCATATTGCAAGGCTTTTTGTTCCGGATTTCATCTCGAGGATTCTTGACTGGTGGTTGGAGAAAGGACGAGCCAGAGTTCTATGATGTCGGACAGTGGGCCGTTTTCCTGATTATGCTGAACAAGATTCCACATGGAGCCGTATGCGAATCATCAGCCTATGCAGAAATCGAGCCAGCTGCTGGATGTCCCATTGGAAAGGAGCGGAGATAGCCCTCAGTCGTGGAAGAAAATAGTTCGAGTCCGGCAGCAGCAGTAGAAAGGACGACGTAGCAAAAGGCTAGGTGTTGAGATAGCCGATCGAAGGATGACCAGAACAACATGTGATAGTTAATAGACCTTTGGAAAGAACTGGGTAATGTAGAGATCTTTGTTATATGTTACGGAAGTGATAGAAGATTGAAATTTATGTTTGATTAACTAATGTGAACAATCCTTTAGAAAACTTGGATAAGATTTTGTATTTGAGACAGCAAAATTCTGTTGGACAAAGAATTGTCAGGAACAAATCTAATTGTATGTAACTGAAGTAATAAGTGTATTTTGTTTAGTAGATAACCTTAACTGAGAAAGAAACAAGTTGTATAGTGTGTACTCTATGAATAGCATGCATGAGAGAATCTTAATTTAGTGTAATATTGCCATTGCTTTCTATTGTTCTATGCGATTAACAATTTGATCTGTTTAGGTGAACTTGATTAATTTAGAATTGTTTAATAATCTTAGCATGAGATTTAACTTAGCAAGAGATTTAGAAGTTTTAGCAATTTGATTCAATTTAGTTGTAATTGTCATTTAGTTCCAATAAACATGTTTTATTGCATATGCCTGAGTTATGCCTGAATTCGAGATATCAAATTATCACTTATAAAATTAGAACCATAGCGGGAGAAATTTTAGATATATATGTTTAAGTAATAGATCATTGGTCACGACTGCAAAGTATACCAATATCTATTTAAGTGTGTGTGTTAGAGTGTATGCCAGTGAATCTAGGAATATTTCTCTGAACTTGAATAAAATTCCTGTTATAGGATACTGGCTGGCGCAGTATAAATATAAATTTGCCAGTATCTGAAAAGGAAGTGTGTTAGAGTGTATGCCAGTGTGTGTGTTAGAGTGTATGCCAGTGAATCTAGGAATATTTCTCTGAACTTGAATAAAATTCCTGTTATAGGATACTGGCTGGCGCAGTATAAATATAAATTTGCCAGTATCTGAAAAGGAAATATCCCTAGGTGGAATCTAGTTAGGCTACACACAAGAAAAGATAATAGAGTTTAATGAAGTATATAAAATAAGAAATTAGAGAGAGAAACAACAATATAACAATGGCGCAGCCGGTAGGATTTTAAATGAGTAAGGTTTTGAGTAAGAAAGAAGATAATCTGCAAAGAACTAAATAAGTATAAATCAGTATAAAATATACAATAGAAATATATATAACAGTGTAGATATCTTGCAGGATGATTTAAATAAAATGGCAGTGTGGACAAAGGAAATGGTTGTATCCTATTGATGGTACTAGATTACAGGAAATTGATGAGGCTAGGGATCTGAGGGCGAAGGTGGATAGAGTTTTGATATTCAGAGGACATATTGCAAGAGTTAGCTAAATAGTTCAGCGATTACATGGATGTTGAAGAACACATTGCCAACGTAAAGATTGAGGTTATTATTCCTCTTTATAAGGCTATGATTCGGTCACATAATTTGGTCACCTGCATTTCTAGGGGACTGGGAAGTATTGGAGAGGATTCAGAGATGAGTGACTAAGCTTGGGATAGGTCTGTGGAATGTTCCCTATGAGGATAGATTGATGACATATAGGTTGCAGAGTTTAGCTAACATGTGGAGGAGAGGTGGGGGGGATATGATAGAAATTTATAAGTTACTAAAGGGATTCTCTAAGACTGAAACAAAAGAAATTTTTCAATACATGGGGAGTAGGGTGAAAACAAGGGATCACACTTGGAATTTGTCTAAGAGTCTGGTTAGTAAGGGTGTTCAGACCAGGTTCTTTACCTGGAGAGTAGTGAATGAGTGGAATGGATTGCCAGAGGTGGTTCTGAGTACATAAACAGTGAATAAGTTTAAGGAGATGTATGATAGGTATTGTGTTAATGGATAGTGTTGGTCTCCTGCAATGAGTCTTTTGACTTCATAGAGTACCCATGTAAATAATAATAATAAAGTCAAACTGTCAATCAAGCAATCAAGTAATACTGAACATTTTTACAATAGAGATCTAAACAATTATATTTGATTGAGTTTATTTTTCTTAATAAGAATATCAAAATAATATCTATGAGTTTTGCTTTCTGAATATCTGGGAACTTCTTCAGGATTACACGAAATGATACAAAGAAACACAAATGTAAGAATCACAATCAATTCTTGATATGTACAGTTATGGGGTTTTCACAATACTATAATGGTCAGAATAAAGTTTTCAAATGAAAAGATGCATATATAAAAAAAGATTAATAAAGAGAGCCTAATCACACAACTTTATATTCCTTTACTGACTTAAAAAAAAAAAGGTTGTTAGTTTTCTATAATATTGATACATCCACCTTCTTTGAGTTTGTATTATTTAGCTGTAACACTGATCAAGCTATTAAGCATTTAAATAAGTAAAACTTATAGGTATGGTTCTGATTCATGATATTGACAGTAAACCTAGTCAAGTACAATTATCTGTATTATTACTAAGGATTCTCAGCACACACAGCATTGTTTATGCCACATTTTTGTCAAGAATGTGATTTCCTTCATCAGTTGTATCCCCCATATTTGGTTGCATGTGATTATTATTATTATTATTATTATTATTATTTTTTTTTTTACAGAGATGAAACTAAAGCTCCAAGGATGCAAACTTGATATTTCAGAGATTCAGACTAAATCACAGGAAGAGCTGAAAACTCTACTGACAATGTTTTCTAGAGTGGCAGAAATGCTACATTCTAAAGATGTGTAAGGGATTTATATTGAAGAGAACAAGGACCAACAATGATCTGTAAATATGTTAAGCTTACCCTTTTGTTATTCAGCCAGAGTAGGAACAGTACGGGGGGGGGGGGGGGGGTACTATCTTGTTATTTTCAACATTTTTTGTACAGAAGTACATACCTTTCTTATAAGTAATCAAATTATAATTATCAATATTCATATTGCCATGCAAAAACTACTTAAGTACGTACCTTTGTCACCATTTGAGGGAGGTGTAATGGGTATAGCTGGTATGTGTGGACGTGCTGCAGTTGCTGAATCTAATGAAAAACTAACAACAAAGTTTGCAGGAGCAGTTTGATCTGGATCTGGTCCATAAGATTTGCAACGCCGATATTGGGGTGTGGGTGCTAAAAATTGTGAATATGATACATCCTGAAAAAGATAGTTTCAAGATATTATAGGAATGCAATATATCATTTCAGAATGCAAAGTTATTTTGAAATCCCAATTCTGTTGCCAAATAAATGCATAATACTACACATAAAAGAATGTTTTTATTTCTTTCTTAAATACAATGAAAAGGAGAAAATCTTCTTGATACTAGTGATTTCCAAACTAAGGATAATTATCCCAATGAGAAAAATTTGCTTATTCCAAAGGCACCAAATTTCTCTTCAGTGGGGTAAGTTTTTTTTATAAGAGGATGACAGACATTCACATTTGGTGTTTGTAAATATTTAGAATGCAATTTGTAAATTTAAAACTAAATGAAACTGTAATATAGTAAACCCGTTTTAATTAAAAAAGTTAAGGGGAAAATGCAAATTTTCTCTAATACTCAAACACAGTTGGTAATGATTACTGTAAGCTGATCTAGCATGCCAATTAAATTTTAAATCAAAATTCAGTGAAATTGTGCACTTGCTATAGAGATGTCAGGAAGGAGAGTGTTATTTATACATGTATCAAACTCCTGATATATACCCTCAAGGGGTGTATGGGATATTAAGATAATAGCATATGATATACACCATTATTAATAACTTCTCATCAACTTTTCCTCCAAATTAATCACCATACCATGGTAAATTAGTTCTGCTTGTACATTCTCTAATGATAACAAAATCGTTTATTTCCTAATAAAATGAATATAGACAGTCAAAATTTAAGTACATATTTTACTATATTTACAATATCCTTAAGGATCAATGCAACTGAGATGCTTCTATGTAGCCTGTAAGGAATATGAAAAACTGATGGGACCAGTGACCAATGTCCAATTCTTACTTTCTTGTGGAATGCACTGTTAGGAACCTCAATACCTACAACTTTCCCAAAAGAAAGCTAAAAGAAGAGTAAGTTGTCTAAATTACATATGCTAATTATGTACAGGTATTTAAATAGTAAAATACACACAGAAAAATTCATTTATTGCATATAGCTCATGCTTCTGAAGGTCAAAGAATCTACACTGAAATATTTCTGAATTAACATTTTTGTATATAGGTAGTTCCCACCTTTATGAATTAATTGGTTCCTGGCGACCATTCATAAATCAGGAATTCGCAAAGCGGAAGTTTATTTGCCTTAGAAATAATGCTATAAGTGAGAGTTATGTTTGTAAGAAGGAATATATAAAATATAAAATGAATATTAAATTATAAGAAAATACTTTAATGGTCAAAGATTTATATATTTAAAAAAATAACATAAGAAAAATTTTAAATTAAAAAAGATTCTTTGAAAAAAAAATTAGCTCATTTCTATATCACCGGGTGAATCAGCAGCCGTTGAGGTAGTAGGAGATATATATTAGGAAGCTTCGGTGCATCTTTTTTTCAAAGAAGGCCTCAAGTGTCATCCGGTTCAGTGACTTTCATTTCTTTTCATTTAAAATAGCTCAACACCAAGCAGAAGCATTATTTATTTTGAGGGAAAATTTACTAAATCATTCAAAGTCTGAATCTTGTGATTCAAAGATTGCTTGAGCTTTTTTTTGAGCAGTTTAAATGCTTCTTCTAAGCCTTTTAAAGTGAAAAACCGAGTTGGAGCTTCATATTTGTTATCTTCTTTTGTCTTTTTCTTCTTCAATTCTTTCTTGTTCCTCTAATTCGAGGAGATCATTGGGTGTGAGTTCCATAGTGTGAGATTGAAGCAGCTCATTAACATCACCTTCCGCAATTTCCATTTACAACTGGTTAGCCATACCTAAGATCCCTTGAGTTTCAGAATTCAGAATAAAGAGCTTTAACAGTGCTACCTGCTTGATGGCTGGTAATAATTTCGTATTTTTTTTCTCTAACATAATTGATTTTCTTTGTTTCTTTTGCTCATTTTATGGTTTTGCACTGCTGCTTCTTTTTGACATTGTTGGTAAAGTGAAAGGGTTATAGTTAAATCTAACTGATCATTATATACTGCATAATTCCCCAGACATGCCCCTAAACGCCTTCGCCGTGCACAATATAAAATAAAAAATCTGATCCAAAAAATTCGTAAAGTGAGAACTAATTGTATAACATATTGGGAAACAATTACTTGATATTTTGCATTTATTTCTCATAACACTTTCCATTTCTTCCAACATTTACAAAGTTAAAAGACGATAATTTCATCATGATAATGATGATGTGAATGGAGTTTGGAAATTAACATTGAAAACATGATTTACAATTGCCTAATTCAGAGAATCTACACTGAAATATTTCTGAATTAACATTTTTGTATATAGGTAGTTCCCACCTTTATGAATTAATTGGTTCCTGGCGACCGTTCATAAATCCCCATATAAACTCAATAACACAAGTATTATGCAAGTGGGTAAGTGTTAAGAATAAAGAAGGTACTCATTGATGTGTTTAACTAGCTGGAGGTTGTAGTCTATGGGGAAAACAATATGAGGAAGGCTGTTCCACAGAACAGAGGTAGAAACTTTTTTTTTTTTTTTTTTTTTTTTTTAATGCTTAAAAGAAAGTGTAAGAATGATGGAGGCCAGTCCCTTGGATCAGTTCCCATGCAGAAAGGCAAAAGGTGAAAACAAAATGTCTATTAAAGTGAATGTCATTCTATGTGAGAGAGGGATAACCTATTAAGTGGAATGCAGTCTTCTGAATAGAATCAAACATTTTTATGAAAGTTTTCAATATGTTTCAGAGCCACTATGATATCTAATTTTTTTCTCCTTGGACTGCGTAAGCATAAATATATACTACCACCATTTTGATAGTGTTATGGGTTTTGTGAGTGGAATGGAGGAAGACGGCTTCATTCCAGTAAGAATTATTTCATTAATCTTCCCAAGAAATGGACAAATAGAGATCAGAGAAGTCACTGATTGTATTTGGAACCATTGTGACACTAAAGGACATGTGACAGACTGGCTGGGTGAATGATTTCTGTAGCTGACAAACTATAGTACACTGGAAGGAAAACTGGTTAGGAAGAAAACAAAGGGTTCAAAGGAGAGGAGGATTATCTAATATTTATTTATTATCTAGTATTATCTGGAGAGGACTATCTGATATAAGTAGATAGACAATTTGTAAGTTATCACTTTTGAGCAAGGGGGGAGGGAACTGCTTAAGGGTCAACGTTAGATAACCAAGAGGAGGATGATAACCACATAGCATTTCAAGGAATGTGAACTGATTGGCGATTCTGACTTAATGCCCAATCCTGACTTTCTCATTATACATCCTGTTAGTAAGTATCTTGCTGCATAGTGAATGAATGAGGATGGGCTGGAAAGTGGAGATTAGCCAACCAAACTGTGTTTTGTATGGACTCAAACCAAAAAATGATGACAATAGAACAAGATGAAAAGTCATGCCAACTTGGGCATCACCAGGTTTAAAAAAGTCACTCCTGTTTTGGTCAGGGAACCAGGAGAACAAAAAAAAACTCAGCCACCGAAACAACTCAAACTTGACATCAGCAGAATTTGAGATAAGTACCATAAACATAAGAAATATCAATGAAAATAAGTGAAAGAAGAATTACAGATTTATAATGCCAACATAATTGACATTACTAAGACAAAAAAGGATGAGATTTTTCTAAATAACAAATACAAGACATATTCAAACGCATGATGATCAGGGAAAGGAATTGGCTAAAATCTTTGACACCAAACACATAGGTAATCTTCATGATAGCAGGCAATATCAAGTACAGTGATGTGAGTAAAGATCAAAAGGGGGAATTGCACAATGATGCTTATTTGTACTTATGGCTCAAGAGAAGGTGCTATTACACTGTGATATCGGGAGGGAATTTGTCCTGAAACCTTCCCTCCTGATATCACAGCACTCTTTGTGCATGTACTATGCTCTGGCTATTTTGTGTGGCAAAACACTTTCTACCTACAAAAAGAAGGCACAGCCATGGCCTCACCGTTATCCCCCCACTACATTCCTAACTTTTACATGGAATATTTTGAGCAATGTGCTCAAGATTCCTCTCCTTTAAAACCCAAAGTCTGCCTTAGATACATTGACGATGTTTTTTGCCATCTTGCTCCATGACTGCCAGACATTAGACACTTTCCTCAGCCACATAAACAAACAACACAAACGAATACAATTCACAACTGAGATTGAAAAGTAGAACACATTTCCATTTCTAGATACACCTTTCACAGGTCTTCCTTCTGGCAGTCTTTCCTTCACTGTTTACTGGAAACCGACATATACTGGCCCAATGTATACACATAAACTCCTACCACCACCACCGAACACAAAAACTAGGTGTCATTAATACACTAAAAAACAGGGCTTTGAAGATTTGCTCCAATGAACAAGCACTTAAAGATGAATTAAAAGTTATCAGCAATACCTTCCTAAAAAGACAGTTATTACAGCCAAAATACTATTACAGTATTCTGGCCGATATCACAGTGTAATAGAACCTTCTCTTGAGCCATAGGTACAAATAAGCATCATTGTGCATCAGCAACAAAATTCTGTACAAGAGCTCACTTAAAAACAAAAATAAACTAGGCTACAATAAAACTAACCATTCCATATATTAAAGGGATATCAGATAAATAAACAGAATACTACAGAAATACAATCTTAAAACCACCTTCAAATCTCCTGCAAAATTAAAGAACTTACTCAACTCGTAATTTGCCCTATATAGGGGAAACATGATGCACAATTCCTATCAGAAGAAAGAAACATAAACGACACATTAAATATAATAACTATAGTCAAGCTAGCCTTTCTGATCATGCCCTGAACACTTTACAAAGAATTGACTGGAAAAGCACCTGTGGTTTACATCACACCAAAACATGGTATGAACGTAAATTTAAGGAGGCTTGTGAGATTCTTATCAACCACCTGATCTTAACAATAATGATGGTTTAAAAATTCCAAGAATATGGAAAGCACATATTCTACCCACTTAATCTTTCTCCCTAAGAGTTAATCATAAATAGAACCATAGATAATCCAGGATCATCTTAAATCTAATATAACGATTATCATGTTAAATTAGACATCATTTTTACTGTAATAAAACTATCTATATGAAAGAATGTTTCTCTGATGCTGTCTTAAATAGAATATAGCTTTGACGTAATTATTTTATTTTATTTCATTTATTTAATTTTATTTTCACTAGAGGTCAGGCCAGTAGGATAACTGTTGATCAAATCATTCTCTCTTTAGCATACTGTGTGAATGTAATTTAGCTTGTCTCTGTGTGTGTATATATATATATATATATATATATATATATATATATATATATATATATTCCAAATGATGACCTTAATATGAAGGTCGAAATGTCGGGAAATTAAAAATTATTTATAACACGGTTGTAGAGTCCATAATTTGTCTAAAATGAATGCTGATCACCGTGTAACACTAAAGGAAAGGAAAATGGAGGACTTCAACTATGGAGATATACAATGGAAGGAATAAAAATCACATGGCAGGAAGGAAATATAATTTATACACCTGCTAAGAGATAATTACTTAAGGCAGCATGTAATGGAGGGGGACTAGGGGTGGGAGGATAGACCTGGTCATAGGATCGGAAGAGCTATCCATAACCAAGGTGACCACATTGCCTCCAATTGGTGAAAGTGACCATGCGGTCTTGACTTGGTAGATTGATAAACATGAGGAATATTCTTAAATATTCCTCATGTTTATCATTATTCCTCATTTTAATATTCCTCATGTCAAGAAGGGGTATATGTGGAACTACAAGGCAGGTGATTATGACATGCTTAGAAAGAAGTTTAAATCTGTACCATGGCATAAAACACTGCAGGGTAAGAATGCCAACAGTACATGAGATATAGTTATTCTCGTAGATAAACTTATACGTTGGTTACACATGACTTTAAATTTTTCAGGAAATGACAACGTATACTAAAATATTAATTAAAAAACTTTAATCAATACCTTCCAATATTTCGGCAATGTTACATTGCCATCTTCTGGGAACATAAAACTGTCCTACCACGGCCAAACAGGCAGGAGAGCTAATATCAGGATATTCGAACACAAAGACTACATCTGGTTTCACCAATACAGCCACTCAGGACTTGCAGACCATGCACTAGATACCCACCACAAAATAAGCTGGAAAAAAGCCACTTTACTACACCATAGAAAATAAAAATATGAAAGATTGTTCCTGGAATAAATTATATATTTAGTTTAATCCTTTTTTTTAATCTTGAAGTATCTTCAGGACTGGAGCAACTCATGGTAAAGGTGGTATAAGTTCTCATCACTTGCCTTAATATCTCCCATAATGCAAAACACATCTCTTTGTGGACATGTATAATGCTATGCATTAAGGGAAAGGCCTCTATTCAGGTTTCGACCTACACTTGGATAAAGGATAAAACTAAATATATAATTTATAGTCTAACCAAGTGAAAAAACTTTGTTTCCAACATTGTTCCTGGAATCAGCCTCAGTTCTAAAAACTTCCCAAATCTCAACAAATTTGGATGTATGAGAGTGCCCCAAATTTGGGAAGTGTGCATCCTTAGAACATCAGCCCAACAGTCAAGACAACCTGATTTAGCTCACTAGGGGACACCTTTAGGACTCTAGGACCAATGCCAGTTGCCTTCTTCAGCCTCATTTGCTCATTGTTAGTGCCTGCATGCACATATCATAGTTTTATGTTCCCAGAAGATGGCTATGTAACATTGCCAAAATATTGGAAGGTATTAATTAAAGTTTTTAATTAATATTTTAGAATATGTTGTCATTTCCTGAAAAATTTAAAGAGATATAGTTAAGGATCATCTAGAGGAAGCAGTATTAAATTGTATACCTAGGGTAAGGAGGGTTAATCAGGTAGGAGTTATATGGATGAGTAATATCATTAAGCACAAGCTGCAGAAGAAGAAGAAATTGCTGTGGAGGTATATAAAGAGAAAGGTGACCAGCAAACTCATGGACAGTACAAGGCTCAAGTAAGAAAGGTGACTAGCAAGGCAAAGAAGGCAAAATCAGATTATGAGAAGAATATAGCCAAGCAGACCAAAGGAAATTCCAGAGTTCTTTTGTTATGTGGCAAGTAAGAGGAAGAATGACTATGGAAGATTTACCTTAATGAGTGATGGTGGTCATGAGGAGACAGAAGCGGATAAAATATTTGAGTTACTGAGTGACCACTTTGCAAGGGTATATCATCCTAGTGAGGTTCTACTTTAACCTATGTGACAGACACTAATGTGGGAACAGAGGTGGATGAATTGGAGGTCCTTAGGATATTATTGCAGAATCTCAATGTAAATACAGTTGTAGGATTAGATGGGATATCATCTAGGGTTTTGTGAGAATGTGCAAGGAACTGGCAATGCCTTTTACTAGGCTCTTTAAGTCTCAGCTCTGGTAGAGTTCCAAGGGAGTCAAAAGAGGGCAAAATAATTCCCTTGCATAAAGGAGGATCTAGGACTAGTTAATTATAGACCAATCAGTATCTCAGAAATGGTGGTAAAAGTACTAGAAAAATTGGTCAAAAAGAGAATTCAAGCATGGGTAGATAAAAATACGATACTGTATGAGGGTCAACATGGCTTCGTGCAGGGCCGGTTATTATAATGGCTGCACAATGATTTTGCAAATGCATTTGACAGAATACCACATGGAACATTGTTGCGTAAATTAGAACAAATAAGGATGGATATGACACTGGTTAAGTGGATAAGAGGATGGCTGCTGGACTCTTTTTCAGAAGTACCTTGTGAAGAATGAACTGAGCAAATACTCAGCATTCATAGCATGAGTAAGTGAATTTTTGAATTTGTAAAAATAACTCGTAAACGTGCTTAGCAGTTTCATTTTTATTATTTCATGACACCTCCAAGGTGTTGATTAACATCACAGATCGGAAAATGCAAACTGCTTGAAGCACATAACTTCTAAACAAGGTGATTAATATCATATTCAGATGCATCAAATGATCCAGTTTTCCAAAGATGTCAATGCATATTAATATGTCAATTAGAAACAATTCAGTATGGAAATTGGCATCCGTATTCCTGAATGGAAGCTCTCACACTATTGTTACAAAAATCATAAATCAAGTTAATGTTAGCACCCCCCCCCCCCCATTTCAGAGTTTGGAAACTTTTCAGTAACAGCATGCAGTTAAGAAAAGTCAAACAAATAATACAAAACAGAGCATTTCATAATTTCTAAGAATACTTGCAAAAACTAGAATATATAATCAGACCACTATATATGCATGGACAGGAAGTACTGCAAACCAAATCAATCATGAAATGTTGAACTTTTCTCCATGCAATAACAAATTAACGTTGATATAAACTTTTTTTTTTTTTTTTTTTTTTTTTTTGCTTAGCATCATCATCATCAGTTTGGGAATCAACCCCTGAAATATGGCAGTTTCCTCCTAGGGTACACATTCATATATAAGAAATTATACTTGACAAGAAATTACATTCTTGTTTAATCTTTTATCCAAGTGAAAGAACAGTTTGTGTGCAAATTATCTTCATGAATATGCTAGTTGTATACAGAGGCTGTTGACTTCATATCAATTGCCTTAGTGTTCTGTAATGCAAAGAACATTTCCTTTTAGAAATGTATATCACTAGGCATTATGAGATGGGTCACTAGCCAGATGGACTTCAACCTTTGTTATGGTCTCATTAGTGGGAGCTGGATCCAGGAAGATACCAAGGTTGAATTAATGCAGAAGTCATATATTTTCCATACAAAAGTAGTAAAAACGTGTATCAACTTATTTTTAAAATACTCTAGATTAGAGATAGTTGGAGAATGACTAACCTACTTCTCTATTGGGCTGCTTGTATATACAAGCAGCCTAGTCACAAAGATAATTCATGCATAAATTTTGTGTGTTTCTCTTGAATAAAGGATTAAAGAATATAATTTCTTGTCAAGTCTAATTTACTTTGTAAGTGAAAAAACTTTCTACAACTTATTATATATAATTGTATATATATTATTATTACTAGAGACCTCCAGGGAGTCAGGTCAAGAACTCATCAAGGGGGGGGGGTCATATATATCACCCACAACAGCTGCTATACTTATTCTTGAATTCATTCACACTAACTGCACTTACAACTCCTAAAAGTAAGCCATTTCAATCATGTACCACTCTATGAGAGAAAACTCTTTCTCTCACCACTTTCTTAATTGCATCTATTCATTCATGGATGCCCTCCTGTCCCCCCCCCCCCATCCTCCATAAAATTAAAAATTTCATCTATTGGTTTTTTCAGAAGTTTGTAGATCTCTATCATATCACTCCTCTTTTTCCTGCTTGCTAGTGTATGATGTGCAGTTCACAGATTCTTAATCTGTTCTCATAGTTTACATTCCACAGTCCTGATATCATTTTAGCAATCTCCATTGCACACTCTCTCTCCCCTGTATCTGCATTATCTTGGAAACCAGCATACAAATCTGTACACAATAGCCCAGATGAGGGCATATCAAAGCATTACAAAAAGGCAAAATGAATTCCTTACTCTTTATGTCAGTGTTCACCTAAGCATTACAATTATCTTTTGAGTTGTATTTGTGATCTTTGCTATATCACCCTGAAATCGACTTCCTATCTGCTAAAACTCCAAATGCTTTAGCCTGGTTAGTTTCTTCCAGCATAATCTGACCAATATAATGCACTATTAGATATTTCATTAGACCAAAGTACATAACTTTACTAACATTGAAATGACAGTCATTTCACAAGCCCAAAAGCCAGCTTATTCATATCATTCTGCAAACACTGCATGTCACTTGCATTCCAGATTACTCTGCTTATCTTCACATTATCAGCAAACAGCTGTACATCTCCTGTTAAAAAAGATTAAATGGACGAAGGAATGATCCCTGTGGTACATTAGTGGTCACATTAAACCTGCAGACTCCTCTCCTCCAATACACCACTTTTTTTGATATCAGCTAGCCATCCTCTTATCTAAACTTATATAACAACCCTCCATGCTATATCTCGTCAAATGTTAGCCATGTGCAAAAGTATCAAGGTGTATCCACCATTCCCTTTGTCTAACTCAACTGTAACATTATTATAAAATGTGAGCAAGTTGCTCAAACATGATCTTCTCTCAGTAATACTTTGTCATTCTTTGCAAAGTATAGATTTACTGTCAGTTCATTTCTGCATGCAAGCCCTTACCAACTTTTCTAAAATCTTCACCACTACTCCAGCAAAACTAATAAGTTGATAGTTAGACATATCCATTTTTTCATCACTCTTGTGCATTCTTTCCATTCCTGTGGAATCTTCCCTGTTCTGAGATTCAAATTATACAGTCTGGTCAAGCATAGCCAATTCAGATGAAAATTCTTTTAGCAACTGTGTTGATATCTCTTAAGTCCCTATTGCTGAATTCTTATTCAGATTATGCAGTTCTAGTACCTCTTTCTCATTAAATACGAATGTATAATTTTATTCCCTGAATTAAAAAATAAGTTAAAGGATTAATTTGCTTTTTTTTCTTTATTGTTGTATCGTTTAATCTCAAACTAAAATGTATTGATTTAATCCAATTAGTTACAAGTTTATGAATGAGGCACTGCAAGTTCGACTGTTTTCTACTTGAAGATAAGCCTTCCACAGTTATGTTCCTGTTCAGTGCAGGTACTCTCATTAGGGGATATGGAGGAATTATAGAACAGTTAGTGACAGTGAATAGTTTGCTATAGATCACTGTTGGACGTCACTTGTGAAAGACTATGAATGTCTTCCAAAACATTGAACTACTGGCGATTTTGGAGATAGCTGATTAAGCTGATAGATGATCCATGACATTCCACAATGGTCACCTGTTTCCAGTATGGTTTCCCCATATGATTTAATACCCTTTGCTAAGAATTTCCTTTAAAATAGCATTGTACCTATGGAAAGTTGGTTAAGACTTTTTGGTAGTTTGTCACAGTGAGTGAATTTATTATCATGGTGTTTACTATAGTGAGAATCAACTGTGCAATGATTTAACCACTGTTTAGAACTTCTAAAGCATGCCAACTCAGAGCTTGATATTATTGAATAATTTCATACTGAGTGATATGAAGTAAGACAAGTTTGAATCACCATTATATGAACAACGATTCTGAACACAGTATTAATTTGAAATGTATTATCTGAGAAGGAAGTCTGTCTGATTTGGTTGGGTATCACAGGATGCATAATCAGTGACAGGTTGGCAGTTTACATTTAGCTGGTACAGCAAAGGCCATCATGTGAGTGTGTTATAGCTATACATTGCATATATTCTCAGGATAGTTTGTCTTTTCTGAAGGGTCAAAACAGATGTATCTAGAAGGTAAAACTCTCCCACTTCTATAACAAACTAACTTAGATTCAGCCGAAAAGTCCTTATTAAGATTATCTGCATGCAATGGGATTTAATTTAGATTTTTTTTTTAACTAAACCTATCAAATCTTCTGATTACACAACAGAATGTGCTTAATCCATGGGAAATAGGGAGGGGTGTTAGTGCATGCAGTGCTAAAATATATGTATACAAATTTATATATTTGCCTTTCCATCTTTTGGTCGCTCAAGGCCCAACAAAGCTAGTAGGTCTAATGGATCTGGACCATCACTTATAATTGACAGCTGACGGCTACTAGATGCATGTCTTCGACGTAATCCTTCTTGTTTTGCTTCTCCTCTATAAAAAATATAATAAATAGTTCAGTTTACAATTATGAAAATTATATACATTCCAGAAAGAAAAGTAAAGATACCATTTGTGAGGTAAGACATAATCTGCTTAATTTTAATTAATGAGACCATTAAACATGATACATACAGGTAGGAGCTTTTTTATTTCTGTATTAAAATTCTGATATAAATCTTATTTTTTAACTTTTGAACAGATATTATATTTTTCATCTTTATTTGCATATAATACTGTGCACAATGATGAATAACAAAAACTAAATATCACTTTTTAAATGACTGAATGTTTTTTAAATGAATACTTACATCTGTTTTCGGTAAGAGCTGTCTACTGAAAGTGTTTATAACTTTATGCAATAAATATACTATTGCATGCCCATAGTATTCAGAAATTATCACATTGATAAACAAGATTGCAAGTATGTATCCATTAAACTTCCGATGACTAAGCTGATGGACATAAATTTGATAGGAGCGACTTCGTTACTTAATACTTAACTATTTTAACTGTTGAAATTAAATAAATACTTAATAAACAATTAAGCTACATACATACACACATGTATACACACACACACACACACACACACACACATATATATATATATACTATGATGGTATAGCATAATCAAATGTCATCAGGTTACAGAAGGTCGTTAATGTTTGTGTCAAGGAACCAGGACAAATATTGAAAAGTCAGTTACTAGAAAAACTTCAAACCTTACAGAACTGAAGACAGGTAATATCAATGTAAGAAGCCAAATGAAAAAAGGTGAAAGTAGTAGTGGAATTATAGAAATACAATAATGACTTGACACAACTGATGTTACTGAGACTAATAAAACAGGTGACAGCCTTTTAAATAATAAGTATATGATGCTGTTATAGTATTCAAAAAAAAAAAACCTGAATGGTAACAAGAAAATTCAAGGAAGAAACAAGTACAGGAGTATTTTAGTCATATGAGGTGGGGTAATATAAACCCCATGTGATCTAGTGGCTAGGATATCTGGCTTTCACCTAGAAGGTCTAGGTTCAATTCCTGGCATGGAAAGTTTTCTACTCCACACATGCACTGATGTGCTATAGGTTCTTGTAGCTCTTGTGTGTGGGTTAAAAAATAAAAATCCAGTTCTTCTTAAAGATCTAAACAGCAAAGTAGTTAATTAATTCCAGATATATAGAAATAACAGGAAATTTTTGAAAGAAAGGAAAAAGCTAATAATAATGGAAAGTATCTATAAGATTACTTCTGAGGACATGAACTTTTCATTAATACTGCAACATGTTCCAACACAAAAATTGTGCATAAATTCATGTGGAGAGAACGTACAAAAAAAATAAACATTTTATTTATTATTATTATTGACAACAATGTTCTCAGACAGTTTAAGATAGTGTCCAGTGGATGTGAAATGACCACCACCTAGTAATGAGTATTATAAAAATAAATATCACATTGAAAAGAAAAAGGAAAAAAACTGTGCACTAAAGATGCCAAGAAATCAAAGTTTAACAATTCACAGACTTGAACTGTTGAGTCAAATATATAAATATTACTGGGAAAAAAATGGAAGTGTTTGAAGACAGGAACCAAACCTAAGAGGTTAATTGGAAAAATCTGAAGAGAACATTGGCTGACTTAGCCAAGGAGACAGAAAAATAAGAACTCCAATGGAGACAAGAAGTTAAACAATTGGTCCATGGAAAGAAGAAGATATCATACAGAAAGTTCCTGCATAGCAAGTACTATATATGAATTATATATATGAAGGAAGTGGCATTTTTAAATTTTTGGTTATCAAAAGTAGACTGGTCATTTCTCCCTTGGAATGTTAGTAGCAGTTTTGAGTTTTCTGAATGTTATTCTGTCTTTAGCATTTTTTGCCAACTAAGAAAATATCAGAAGCATGTCATAATATTACTCTTCTACTTGTATTATCAGTTACAGTTTCCCTAATACATTTTTGTAGGCAATTGTAGTAATACATGAAAAAGAGAGGGATTTAATTAAATTAAATAGACAGCATTGAAACTTGTTTCAATCCTGTTTTAGTTCAGATCAAATTCCATAAGCCAATACCATAGTTTGGCTTTCTGTGATACAAATTTTGATTACA
The DNA here is from genome assembly GCF_054136105.1 of Typopeltis vanoorti. Lineage (NCBI taxonomy): Eukaryota > Metazoa > Arthropoda > Arachnida > Uropygi > Thelyphonidae > Typopeltis > Typopeltis vanoorti. The sequence continues at coordinate 55,324,543 of NC_143551.1, forward strand.
TTTATTATCTTATGATGTTTTCCAAGTTCATTTTAAAACTCTCCAAATGAAGCCTTCTCTCTAATTATTTTTTCCCTTAAATCTATAAATAGGATAGGCTAATTATATTCCCATTTTTTCTCTAAAATTTGTCTTAATGTAAAAAAAAAAAAAAATGCTATCAGCAGTACATTATTCTAAAAGTATAATTGAGGTAGACAAGGCTATAAAAAACCCTGAAGATATTTAACAAAATGATCAAATACAGAAACAAAAAAAAATTTATAGTGGTAAGACAATATAATTCAGAAGGCCAAATTCCAGATGAAATGGCATAAAGTTCTTGTTTAAAAAATTTAAAGGACACAGTGACAAAAGAGCCTCAAAACTGTGCCTTCATTTGAGCATATAATATTATTTAAAGAAGGATATTAATAAATATGCATTTTCCCCCCATTAAATATATTGAAGCTGTCAGGTTATAAAAATGACCAGAGAGCTTATTAAAATACAACCTTTGGCATCAAAGTTGCCTAGGTATTGTATAAAGACTACATATTTTGCCCTTAACTTAAAATAAATAAATATTTATTTATTTATTTTTATCAGTGTATTTGATTAAAGTTTTACTAACCTGACAGTTGATTTGAACTATAAGGCTTCTACCTGGCCTCTGAGGAGAACCAAACAGTTCGAAAAAGGTGTCAGGTGAGTGAACCCTTAATTAAATGCAAAAATGACCTACTGTAGAACTTTTATACAGCAATACCTCACATAAGTCAGTTTCAAACAATGGGTTTGAAACTATAAAGCAGTTCATAATTATTGTAAATGCATTACAGTAAATTTACCATAATTTCATTCAGAAAGACAATTATATTGATTACATTTTATATTTATATTAGTTATTTATTATGTTATGAATTAAACAAAATAAATATAAAAACAGAAGAAAAAATTTTTCCCTAAGTGTCATAAGCATCTTCAGTCCAGTATCATAGAACGGCAAATAAACAATAACAGACAATTCTAAAAAGCCACCTTAGTAGCTAATTTAAAGTAACTAAAAACAGTCAATTTCCTAACTTAAAAAAAAAAAAAAAAAAAAAAAAATATATATATATATATATATATATGCCATATATGTTGGCGTATAAGACGACTATCAAATACTACAGAAAAACCCTCGAAATCATGGGTCGTCTTATATGGCGAGTATAAAAAGGGAAGCTTAATTTCTTGGATGAACATTTAGGTAGTTACAATACATTGTTATATAAGAAAATAGGCAGTGTTTATAAACAAATCAGATTAATTTTTTGTTAGATAAATTTATTTAAAATATTGCAATAGATGTAAGTCTTAAAAAAACAAATAATTATTAACCTCAATTTTCATGTTAATTTTCTTCATCATCTGTTGAAAATAGTTGTTCAGATCCATTGTTTAAATGATCATCCTATGGATCCTAGTTCGAATCCGGTGAATTGATTTCATTTTCATCGTTATCAGTGTCCCACAACAAATCATCTTCCATACCATCCATAGATACCACACTTTTTAAATGATTTTATTACAGTCTCTACTTTTACTTTATTCCATGCTTTGATCACAAAATTGCACAACATATCAAGTGATGCAGCACACATAGATCCACCGTTTGTAAATGATTTTTTCCCAGTCAACATCCAATTATTCCACTCTTCTTGCATGTGATTTTTAAAAGGTTTATTCAAGCAAACGTCCAGTGGTTGCAATATAGAAGTTAAACCATCTGGTATAACAGCAATTTTTGTGTTATTTTTTTCTAGAAGACTTTTAGTATTCTCAGTTAAATGACTACAAAACATATCCCATGCTAATAAACTCCGTTTCTTCATTATAATAAATTTAGTTTAATCCTTTATCCAAGTGTGAACAAACAAAGTTTGCGCCTGAAAGTATCTTCAGGACTGGGGTAAGGTGGTACAACACTGGGAAACTCGTTACAAAGGTGGAGCAAGCTAATATCACTCCTATTTCAGTATCTCCCATAATGCAAAACATCTCCTTGCGGAAATGTATAATGTTATGCATTAACAGAAGGGCCACTACCAAGACTAGTTTCGACCTTTATTAAGGTCTCTTCAGTGGGAGCCAGGCCCAAGTGGAGATACCAGGCAGAAGCATTAGCAAGGTCATCTCTACCTACAGGAGTTGCCGAATGGTGTGCCACTCTTTTATTAAATTACTCTGGATTTAGAAAAAGATTTCAGCTCTCACTGAAGAGACCTCAATAAAGGTCGAAACTAGTCTTGGTAGTGGCCCTTCTGTTAATGCATAACATTATACATGTCCGCAAGGAGATGTTTTACATTACGGGAGATACTGAGATAGGAGTGATGTTAGCTTGCTCCACCTTTGTAACGAGTTGCCTGGTGTTGTACCACTTTACCCCAGTCCTGAAGATACTTTCAGGGGCAAGCTTTGTTTGCTCACACTTGGATAAAAGATTAAACTAAATTTATTATAGTCTACCAAGTGAAAAATAAACTTTCAAAAACGTTTCTTCATTATACCACCTGGTCGTGTGTTCCACACATTATTTATCCATAATTTCATACCATTTTCGTCCATCCATCCTTTTTCGTGAAAATGCACAAAAACAACTGAAGGAAATTTTATCTTAGGTTTAGTTTTACGTTTGAAGATGATCACTGGTTTTAACTTGGTTTCAGAAATTGGGGGGGGGGGGTCGTCTTATACAACTGACATAAGCTTAAAACCTAAAAATACCCTAAAATTTAGGTCTTGTCTTGTACGCCGACATATACGGTGTGTGTGCATATAGTTTTTTTTATGAGATTTTTCCTCTGTCTTTATATTTATTTTTATTATACCAATCTCAAGGTATTCCATTCTTGAAACAAAAGATTGCCAATTAACACAGAATGCCTTTTCAAACATTCCAAAATGTTCTGGAATGTTCTTGTTCATATTTATTGCACTGAAATATCTAGCCACAGTATACAGTATTGAAACAGCAAAGACATAGCCACTTTACAAACAGTTTACATGCAGCTTAGTACCCTTTTATACACAAGAATGATTGAGAAAAGGAAACGTAAATGGTTATATATGTGTAGATATTGTAATTTATTTGAAAATAATAAAAATCCTTTTTTTTCCACCCCTGTTTCTAATCTTTTTAATTGGGATTGTGGTTTGTTTGAAATTTGAAATGCATCTTCCTAGTAAACTGGTGGTTGGGGAGAGTATATCAGTCCATTTAATCATGTTACAAATAATGCCTGTTAAGGATCTTTCTAATCAATCAGCTAATGTTAAGCATCTCCTGGCTGAGAACATCAATAGCTAATTACAATCCACCTTTCAACCTAGCAGCATTATTTCACCCTCTTCTCCAAAGGGAGAAATGAAATGGATTAGAACCATGGAACGGGTATTATTATTATTACGTGACATCTCCAGGGAGTCTGACTCATCGAGGAAGAGCACCTTCTCCACAACTCTGTCTCCACCACTCAATCACCAACTACACAAACGCCATCTACCGCCCTCCACCACCACAAGTATTTTCACAGACACTCACAAACATCCATGCCCATGGTGGGATTCGAACCCACAGCCTTTTGGCTGGAGAGCGGATACACTAACCACTCGGCCAACCAGGCTAAGGCCTAAAATTGACTGTCATTGTCATCATTCTTGCAATTATTTTATTTAACAGTCATTGTGTATGTAAACTCTTTGCCTGAATGCAGAGAACATTTTAGTAATTGCTGATTGATCTTTTCTACATAAAATTCTATTTTTAATTTAAAAAAAAGTAATGTTAAATATCCATTTTTTTTTTTTTTTTTTGCACCAGTATCGTAATCGTTTGTTTGGAATACATTGCACTGAAACCTGTAATATTAAATATTAGTACTTAATATTTTTGGCATGCATTAGCCACACTATTTGAGGTATTGCTGTATACTTCCATATTTGAACATTTCTGGTCAAGTATCGTCTACTCCAGCTGCCTTTCCACATATTGGGTTTTTGATGTCCTCTGATGTCTTGAATATATTCTTTCAGAATTCTGTCATTTCTTGTTTCAGTTAGCAATCTTTCAAAATAATTACTCTAGGCATTTCAAATTTAGCTTCAGTTTTCATTTCACCTTTATCATCTCTGATTCCTTTTATATTCCTTCTTTCATTTCTAAACTTGTGCTTTAGCTTTAGAACATTTTGGATCAAGATAATATAAAGTAAAATTAGGTCAGCTAATTCCCAAATTGTCAACTCATGATTAGTTTATTCAGCATCAGGTGGATACTAGGAACCTATTAAGGATAATAATAAATAACTAGATAAGGGACATGTCGTGAAGTTAAGAACTAGTCATCGTCAGGAACCTTGTTCTGTTCTTCACATAGCCCCTTTTCATCCCCCCCCAAAGTTTTCCTTCAACTGTCAATTTTATTTAAAGAAAGGATATTAAATTTTCCTTTATTTTAAGAAAGACTAAATATCCATGTATTTTTCAGAATATATGAAAATGTAGCATGTAACCTTCAAGATCAGAAATGCCTAGGTAATTCTGACACTACTTCAAAACTGAAGTTTTTTGCCCAGAATGTAGCAAATGACCTACAGCCAATGAGGAGTCAGTCACACAGATGGCAGTTCTTTTGAGTCAATCTCAAGTAAGATTGAGGCTAATAGGATAAAATATAAAATTGGTTGCTGCTATAGGCCAGGGGTACCAGACATGCACTCAATGTACTAATCTGCCAATGCAAGTTGAATAATTATTATGGGGGGGGGCATCAACTTTGGAGACATAGATTGGAAGGAAAAAAGATTACATGGCACAAAGGAAATGAAATTTATACACTTAATGAGAGATAATTACTTTGAAGCAGAATGTGATGGAAGGGACTCAGGATACGAGAGTATTGGATCTGGTTACAGGATCAGAAGACATGTCCATAACTAAGGTGGCTATATTGCCTCAGATTGGAGAAAGTTATCATATGGTCTTGACTTAGCAGGTAGCAAAACATGTGGAAATTCCAGTTAAGAAAGGAATATATGTGGAACTACAAGGCAGGTGGTGATGATACACTTAGGAGGCAGCTTGAAGCAGTACCATTTCACACATATCAGCAAGGGATATCTGTAGGAAGCAATATCACACTGTATACTCAAGGTCAATAAATCAAGTAGTAGTTAGATGGATCATTAGCACACAACTTAATGTCTCCTTTCAAATTATTTCCTGTACCATTTATATACAAATTAAACAGCAGTGGTTCAAGCACAGAGCCCTGTGACACACCTTAGTCACCTGCCTTCTCCTGGAATGACTACACGATGATACTGGTGGATTTTGCAAAAGCATTTGACGGAATACCACAGGGAACTCTGTTATGCAAACTGCAACAAATGGGGATGGATATGAAACTGGATATAGTGATATAGATCTTATAAAATCATATAGTGATATAGATAAAAGGGTGGCTGATGGACAGATACCAAAAAGTAGTCTATGGAGGAGCACAATCCAGGAGAAGGCAGGTGACTAAGGTGCGCCATAGGGCTCTGTGCTTGGACCACTGCTGTTTAATTTGTATATAAATGATACAGGAAATAATTTGAAAGGAGGCATTCAGTTGTGTGCTGATGATGCAAAGTTGGGTAGGGTAATACTTAATCAAGGTGATGTAGACAGCTAGGATGATTTAAATAGGTTGACAGTTCAATCATTCTAACAAAACAGATGTCCATTTGATGTGGAAAAGTGTAAAGTTATGCATTTTGGGTTACAGAGATTATAAGATGTATACCACATTGAGGGAACTGCACTCACTCCAGGAAACCGATGAAGCTAAGGATTTGAGGGTAGCAGCAGTTAGAGAGTTGAAGTTTAGAGGGTAGCCAGGGTAGCTCGCAAGATTACTTGGTTACTGAAGATCATACTAACAAGCAGAGATAAGGAAGTTATCATTCTTTTTTTTATAAAGCTTTGATATGATCACATCTGGATTTCTATGCTCAGGTCTGGTCGGGTTTCTCGGAGGATGAAGAAATGGTGGAGAGGATCCAGAAGAGAATGAGTAAGATGGTAAGTGTATCCAGAAGAGAATGAGTAAGATGGTAAGTGTATCCTATGAGGGTTGCATAAGTTGGTAGACAGGCAAAAAAAATGGGGCATATGGTAGAAACATCTTATTTAAAGGATTTTATAAGATTAATACAAAGGAAATATTTCAGCACTTGACTAGTAAGAGGTGGAGAACAAAAGGTCATCCCTGGAAGTTGGGTAAGAGTGTAGTTAGCAAGGAGCAAGTAGAAAAACTTCCAACAACTATCTCTAATCCAGAGTATTTTAATAATAAGGTGTGACAGCTTTTGGCTACTCGTATAGAAAATTATGACTTCGGCATTACTTCAACGTTAGTATCACCTCTGGGTCTGACTCCCACTGACGAGACCTCAATACAAGTCGAAACTGATCTGGGTAGTGACCCTTCCCATAATGCATAGCATTATACATACCCATAAGGATATGTGCTTTGCATTATGGGATACGAAGGCAAGTGATGTGAAGTCATTAGCTTCTATATACTAGTTGCCTCAGTCCTGATTATATATATTTTCAGGTGGAAACTTTGTTTGCTTACACTTGGATAAGGATTAATCCAAGTATATAATTTCTTGGTATTATCTTTACTTTATAGTTGTATAGTAGACAGTGTTCAAACTAATCTTAGAAATAAAACAGATTAGACTAGAGACCACTACTGATGTTACAGAGTTCCGAAAAACACTGAGGAGGGGGGGGGTGAGTAACAGATTGTAGGATCATATAAAAACTGAAGGTGTTAGGAGGGAGCCTGATAATGCTAGCATTCAGCAATGCGTGCATAGAGCTGGTCTCAAGTGGTATGGTTACTTAAACAGAACCAAATGGACAAAGAAAGGTTAGCAAAATTGGTGAATGATTGCAAGAAATAGACCTGGAGGAAGATTAAGATTTACTTGGCTTGATGTAGTCAGAAGTGCCTTAGAAGATGAAAATATAAGATCTGACAATACTGGCGCCCCTTCTAGATGCTGCCCTAATTTGGAGAAAAAAAGTTGGCAGAGAATTAACAATAATGTAAAGTTTTTCATGTAGTACTATCGTATCCTGGAATTTCATGTAGTACTATTGTATCACATCCGTAAGACTGGTAGGGCCAATACATTAGCCCTACCAGTCTTAATGTATGGAAGCGAAATCTGGACAATAAAACAAAAAGACAAAGATTAATAACAGCAGAAATGAAGTTTATGAGAAAAACTGCAAAGTATACTCTATTTGATCACAAAAGAAACAAAGAAATTATGAAAGAATTAAACCAAGAACCAGTAATAGAAAAAATTTAAAAATATAAACATAAATGGATGGAACACATTCAAAGAATGAAAACAGAAAGATTACCAAAACAAGCCTTAAAGTGCAAGCCATTAGGAAAAAGAAAACCAGGACGTCCTCTTAAACAATTCAACAATGGCCGTTGAATTCTAAGGCCGGAACAGGCAGGCCATGCTAGGCCCAAATCCTTGATACGCATGATGATGATGACGACTATCGTATCCTGTACACACCATGAGGTTATATATTAAGAATTTAATGGCAATATCATTAGGCTGGCAAAATATTAAGGAGGCTATTGAAAAACTAAGAAATGAGAGCAAGAGTGCTGGAAAAGGTCAGAGATAACAAATGAGACATAAAGTGAATATGAAGATATTATGGTTGTCTGGAGTAATTACTTTGAAGGATTATTAAATGAGAATTTGTAGTAGTAGATGATTCGTAGTAGAGGTACGGTGTAGTGGTTGAGACAGCTGTAGGTGTCCTCCCGCGATGAGTCTTCGGACTCCTTGGAGGTGTCAGGAATAATAATAATAATAATGATTGAACAGCAGTAGAAAATATTCAAGAGAAATGCAATCAGAAGTGCAATCAAGACATGAAGTAGAAAATGTCATCAGAAAGCAGAAATGTGAAAATATAGCTTGAGTAGATGATATTTGATCAAAAATGTTCAATTATGGAGGTATAAAAGTTTTATAGCTGCTACTCTGCATAATTCAGAAGGCAAATCGAATTCTGGATGATTGTAGAGGAGATTTCATAGTCCTCTATAAAAAGAGAAATAAAAACTGGAAGTGAGAACTAGAGAAGTATTTCTCTACTGATTGTTTCATGTAAAATTTATACAAACATACTTGAGAAGAGGACAACAAAATTTCTGCAGAAGGAACTTAAGGAAGAACAAGTTGGGTTCAGTCCAAACTGAAGTTGCCTGAATAAGAATTTTACTAAAACAGAAATAGTTGAGAAATCATAGGAATACAGCAAATAGCTTTAAGTTTTGTACATTAAAATTTTGTACATAGGAAATTATACAGAGCAATATATAGTTTATATTTAAGCTGTGGTCAGCAGTTAGAATTGAAAGGAGGTCCAGAAATATAGTATAATGTAAAATCAGGTGCAACTCATCTCCACTGTTGTTAATCATCCAAGTAGATAGCATTATGAAGGAAAGTGGCATTAAACTTGACATGCAACTATTCAACTCAGCACTTATACTCCTAAATAAATTATTATTGCATGACACCTCTAAGGAGTCCAAGGACTCATCCTGGTAGTGTGGGGAACCCTCTACTCCAGTCCGCTACACACACCTCACCATCTCCCCTACTACTCAATTTTCCCACTACATGCAACTAACACCATCTACCACCCATCATCACCACCACCAAAATATTTTTTGTCTGTAAAGTGTGTGTTGATCTGGTACAAGTCTTCAGGATTCTTTAATAAAATTGACTAAATTCTGCAACAAGTTTGTCATGGAAAAAGAAAAAAAAATTATGAAATAGGCAGGACCAGGTAAAACATTAACCTGCATAAATCAATAGAGAAACTATAGAACAAATACCTTAAAACAACTATTGATCTCAAATACTTCAACTGTTTAGGTACATTTTTTAGTAAAGATTGCAAATTAACCATTTCAATGGTGAGAAAAACAAAAGCCAGTGAAATTTCCTTGATGACTTTTTTCTTCCCTTCAAGTGATTGTTTGAACATACCCTGCATTACCTATTGGGATTTGTGTGTGACAGAACTACAATTAGGAACTATGTTTTTTCAATACAAGTTTTTCACCAAGTGATGCACATTCCTTTTAGTGGTTGCTCCTGCTCTGTGGAAGTTATGAAAAATTTCTCTTCTGAGAGTTCAGCTGAATATTTGCAAGTATCATGCTTTTTCTTGTTTTTACTTTGTACAGTGTCTGAGAATTTAGAAATATTAAGTGCAAGAGGTTAAAAAAAACAAACACTTTCTGTACCACTCCAAGGCTTTATATGCAAACATTAAGCAGAACTACTGTTCTCATGTAATCAACAATATCATGTCTGACATGTCAAATGTTTCAATATTCTTATTATATTCTATTACACAAAATGTCTTCATTATTGACTTATTGGTTTAATTGTCTCTCTTTCCTGAAGATTTTATGTAGTTTTCACTATTTGAGCTCAGCACACTTTCCTATTTTCACTATCCTTGGGAAGACATGGACAATGTGACACATCAGTCAGGAGATTTCTTCTGCTAATCTGCACAAGTATAAATATTTTCCTCTAGATAGCAGATGTAGACAGAGAAGTGCATGAGTTGAACTGAATTATATCTGTAATGAATGCAACCAAAATTTAAATGTGTTTTAAAGTTGTTTTGGCAGATTTGTTTAATGCAAAACTATGCTTGAGAATGCAAGGATGCTATTTTTAAATTGTTTGAGATAACTTGAACCTAGCAGTAAAAAGGTTAAACTAAGAAACAGATAATAGAAACAAAGTGTTGATATGAAGTTATGAAGTGAGTCAGATGAACATATTAATATGCATTTAAGTTATCAGTATATAAAATAGCATTCAAACTAATTTTAACTTATAGATCAGATAAATGAGTTAAGAATGACACAGTTGATGAAAGATTACAGGCTATATTCATGAGAGTTCTGAGAAATATTAGGAGTAAATACATAGTATTAATGGCAGAATCCTGTTAAAAAGTAAGATATTAGAAAAGAATGTGACATAGCATTTAAAAATGTGCAAGCAGAGTGGCATGAACAGAATGGGAGCAGAAAGGTTAGCAAAAGAGTTTTTGATACCAGGTGACAAGAATAAGACTAGAGGAATTAAATTATAATAGCCAAGAAATTATATTTTTCTTTTAATCCTATACCCAAGCATAAGCAAACAAAGTTGTGTGTAAAGTATCTTCAAGAGTGGACTAATTGTATACAGAGGCTGTTGACTTTGTATTAATTGCTTTAGTATCCCATAATGCAAGGCATAATTAATTTCAGACATGTATAATGTTATGAATTATGAGAAGGGTCACTACAAAGATGATTTCGACCTTTATTACTGAGATGAAAAAGTAAAGGGGTGTTCATCATAGGCCCAGAATAGTTAGTATTGGGGGTATAAGAGAGCCTTATAGTATTAGGAGAAAGAAAAGAGGCTCCAGATCTTTTTATATCATCATGCAGCCAAAGGACTCAGCCTCCCCCACATCACTCTCATGCAGATAACTAAAAGACCAATTGAAGCTAAAATCTGCAGATGATTGGTATCCAGGCAGTTAGCCTTATCTGCCTGGTTATTGTTGAAAGTTTTCCCCTTGGTTATACTATAAATTAAAGATACCAAGAAATTATATACTTGGTTTAATCCTTTAGGAAACCAAGTTTGTGCCTGAAGTATTTTCAGGACTGGGGCAACTCGTGGTAAAGGTGGTATGACTTCGCATCACTTGCCTTAGTATCCCACAATGCAAAGAACATCTCTTTTACCACGAGTTGCCCCAGTCCTGAAAATACTTCAGGTGTAAACTTTGTTTTCTTACACTTGGATAAAGGATTAAACCAAGTATATAATTTCTTGGCATCTTTAATGTATAGTATAACCAAGTGGAAAAACTTTCAACAACTATCCATCTCTAATTCAGAGTATTTTAATAATAAGGCGTGACACCTTTTGGCAACTCATATATGAAAATATGACTTCTGCATTACTTCAACCTTGGTATCACCTCTGGATCTGGCTCCCACTGATGAGACCTCAATAAAGGTCGAAACCGGTCTGGGTAGTGACCCTTTCCATAATGCATAGCATTATACATGTCTGCAAGGAGATGTGCTTTACATTATGGGATAGTAAGGCAAGTGATGTGAAGTCATAACACCTTTACCACAAGTTGCCCCAGTCCTGAAAATACTTCAGGTGCAAACTTTATTTACACTTGGATAAAGGATTAAACCAAGTACTGTATATAATTTCTTGGTATCTTTAATGTATAACTTGATGCCTGGGATTGCTCTCCAGAATTCCCCCTCCCACCCGATGAATATTGCATGATGTGTTTTGCATTATGGGATATTAATCCCATAATGCAAAACAAAGGCAACTGACATAAAATCAACAGCCTCTATATACAAAGTAGCCAAGTCAAGATACTTCTCAAACAAACTTTGTTTGAGTATAGGCTTAAAACAAGAATATAATTTCTAGCTATTATAATTTATTTGATAACCAAGCAAAATGACTTTCTTCAAGACCTAGAGAAAGACCAAGAATCTAGGTGGATCGACGCAATTAGTAGTATGGTGCCTACGTTCATCAAAATGTTAGATAATACCATACTGAAGACTGACTTGACAAATAACTTATAAGTATACTGTGTACAGGAAGCAAGTATATACAAACTTAATCATGTAGTACTCCCATTGGAGGAGATTTTGGAAGTTTATTTTCCACTTGGGTAAAGGATTAAACTAAATTTATTATAGTCTAACCAAGTGGAAAATAAACTTCCAACATCTTTCTCTAAATCCAGAGTAAATTAATAATAAGGTGGTACATTTTTTTTTGGCAACTCATATAAATAAATATGACCTCTTCATTGCTTTCTGCCTTAGTATCACCACTTCTGGGTCTGCCTCCCACTGACAAGACCTCAATAAAGGTCGAAACCAGTCTGGGTAGTGGCCCTTCCCTTAATGCATAGCATTATACATGTCTGCAAGGAGATATGCTTTGCATTATGGGAGATGCCGAGACAAGGAGTGATGAGAACTCGGTCCACCTTTGCTACGAGTTGCCTCAGTCCTGAATTACTTCAGGCACAAACTTTGCCTACACTTGGGTAAAGGATTAAACTAAATCCATTGGAGGAGACTTTGAGCTCAGTTGGTAATGATGATTCCCATTCATGGGAAAAACCTGGATTTGAATCCTGTCGACATGAAGAATTTTTATAAGAATTTTTCAAGTGAAGCTGAGTTAGTCAGCCTCATATATGGTGGCAGTACTTTTCCACCTAGATACTAGTTTTTCATTCTGCAATACAAGCCAGTCCAAGAAACCTAACTCTCATAGGGTCTTGCATACACTCCTTCAACAAGAATCAAACTTGAGAAGCTTTTAAAGCTAAACTGTCAACTCAGAGAACATCTGTAAAACATACACAACTGAAAACCAGCAAACAATCTGCAATGTCAGCTATAGCTGTCAGTTGTGTGGGTTCTTCTGGCTGGTTTGCCTGTTTAGTGGGATAAAAATTTCAAGTTTCTGGGAGTTTTTCCTACCAGAAACTCTGCCACCTCCATATGAGATGAACTATATATATATATATATATATATATATATATATATATATATATATATATATATATAAATGCATGCTTGTCAGGTGAACTGAGGAGTGCATTGAAAACTGTTTATTGAATTTTCAGCCAACTGGATGGTTGCTGATATATACAGAAGAAAAAGAATAGGTGACCCACTATCACATGTGATGTGCATTTAAATAGTTGGCAACTCAGTTGCAGATGCCACAAGAAAGACCATATGATGGAAGCTTACTTAATAGGCCTTTGTGTCAAACCTAAACAAATGGCTTAGTAACATCAAGAAAAACCAACTGAGATCCCCAAACTTTTTGATGACATTCTTCCAAAGGTGGGTGACTTGAGCAAGATCTCACATTAAAGATTGTGAGAAAACTTCAATCATATATATTATTTATTTATTTTTAAAGGATTGGTTTATTAGGAATATTTATTATGATTCACTGAAATTAATCCAGAAAAAATATCTAATATTAAATCCATAAGTTGACAGATTAATGTATAACCTCTGTTATTTAGAATTATTTCAAAGCAACTAAGACAATGAGGAGAGGATATCATATATATGATAACTGAAGAAAATTTTGCTAACTATCTTTCAAATGATGTACCTATCCTAGATTGAATATAAACATAGGTCTTTCAAACTAAAGGACATGCACTGTTCATTTGACAGAGGCACTCAGATAAATAGCAGCATAATCTCTAACTCAGGGGTGATGCTCATAAATTATTGGATGTACAATAATTTGCCCATTTTCATGATGAAAGTTATTTGTCTTGTAGTTGAGTTATCAGGAACATGATAATGTAAACTTTGTTTACTTGCTGTTTGTGGCAAGAATTATTCAAGCTAGCCTTAAGTATCCTACTCTTGATTGCTGTACTGCTAAAATTCCAATTACCTATTTGTCATGCTAGCACTAAAGAACAGAGTAGAGCTATTTAATATATATATATTTTTTTTTCAGAATCACAGGCCTGAAATATTTTTTTAAGAAAATTTATTTCACAATTTTAACAGTATATTACAATCTATTATCATGCATGTATAAATAGCCACAAAGTATACATTGTAGCTATCAGATATATTGTGTTGCCGAGGAAGGAGACTTCAGCTGAAATCCTGTCTCTGATAAGAAGTATTTCATTAAGGCCTGTTTCAGGCAGGCTCTCAATCAACTGGTCTTGCTTTTTTTTACTCAGACAACTCAAGTTTTTCCTTCCTGGAAAAGAAATGAATCAGCCAAGAATATCTGACAGGCATTAAAGATATAGACAGAGCTCACTATTTGTTTTTTTTAAGCCAAATTTAATGCTAATGATTCTTCATACATTGAATAGCTACAGCAATAGTCTGAAGATTATGATGATGTATTTCCTACTTTAATGGAATATTCATTATTATGTTATTTGTCACTGTACCTTTTTTGGTTTGTGCCCCTACTTTATATATATATATACACACAATAAAATATATATATATATATATTTTAATTTCTCTTGTAAGTGGTACTACAGTATTTCCTATGTATTTTTCACTAAGTTTTCTGAGATACTGAAGTGTATAATGGTCAAATAATGTTAAAATGTCACCCAAAACAGAATCATAAACTAATGTGGAGGAAATGGCAGATGAATTCTAAATACAGTAGTGGAGATGGTAAGAGATTACTTAACTTCCTCATTAACAGACTATATTATGTAATGAAATGCAGAATTTAACATAAATCACTAATGAGTGATTTATGTTAAATCACTCATTAGTGATTTAACATAAATCAAAAATTTAACATAGCATCAAAAACTCATCACATCATCAGAGTGCAATACACAATGAGCTACTGAAGTTAATGCAAGAAACAAATGAGTAAACTAAACTGCTTCACTTTTACTGCTCTCTGGCCAGTCGCATGGGTATCCATAGGAACATCGGACTTGGTCATTAATAACTGTAAGCAAACATAGCCAAAAGGTAAAGAGCAAAACTAATTTCAAGATAATGTGTATGACATAGACCAGTTTTAACAATAACCTAACAATTTCATAAGTTGTAAGTGGAGTTTTCTGTGGTTTAGAAGTTCACATGGTATATTCCGGTAATTAGACCACATTTTTTTTTAATAAGCTATATAAAACACAATGAATTAATAAAAGACCCGACAAGTTTCGTAAGTCGTTTGACTTACATCTTCAGGGGTAAAAGGTAACTAAAAGTTAAAACAACAAAAAAAGAGATTAACAGTTCACACTGTACTGTAGCCGTCTGACTATTCATAAAATTAAAAATCAGAATGCAGATTCAAAGCAGTGCTGGGTTTAAACAATGCTGGATGATGCCATGTTCTGTTGTTCACGTTCATAATGTCCGAGGTCTGACTGAGGTATATTTTTTTTATTAAAGCTGACCAAACTTGGTGGAGAATTAATCCTTGATTTTTATTGCATTGTGTTGTTATTTTAAGCATGTTTGCAGCTTCTTTAAATTTCCTTATGCAACAGTTTTTTCTATGTATGACATGTTTGTATTCTGCCATAGTACATTGTGGCCAGTGGAGGTGGTATGGAAAGCTGGACCTGATTTTTGTTCTCTTCTGTTTTGTACATCCTTTTGGTGTTCGTTCATGCGAATTTCCCCAGATCTTCCTGTCTGTCCTACGTAGCAGATGCCGCAAAAATAATAAATTTTGCATAAACACCTGTTTTTTTTTAAAGGATGATGAGGAGGTTTCAGGGGATGTAGAAATCTCGAAATTTTTTCCAGCGGCAGAAAGTCTATGTTGATGTTATATTTGTTAAGTAATTTAGCCATCTTGTCTGTAACATTTTTGATATATGGAAGCGTGATAGCGTTTTTGAAATCTTGTTTCTGAGAGATGCTTGTAGGAGGTGTGTGGAGGATTTTTTTTGATAGTCTTGGTTTCATAACCATTCTTTTGAAAGATCTGTGTTAGATATTCTAATTCTTCGTTTCTCTGTGCTGGAAATGTTATACGCTCAGTCCCTTAGCATTTGTATTATACCTATTTTTTGTGAAGGGTGGTGATGGTGTGAGATTTTGTTACATAAGACTATGTGTTTGCTATTTGGCTACCCCCCCCCCCCCCCAGTCACACACACACATTTTCTCTCTCTGTGTGTGTGTGTGTGTGTGTGTGTGGAGAGAGAGGAAAAATTCAACAAGTTCTAAGACAAAATCAACAACTGTTTCCTCAGAATTAAATTTACAGTAGAAAAGAAAATAATGAAGTCCTTCCTTTCTTGGATGCTTTGGTTAAGAGGGAAATAGATCTCGCTTTTCAGTTTATATGCAACTGTACATTCTTCAAGACTCTATGCACCAAAATATCAGTACCACAGGGCATGTCTTTTATTCCTCCGAGGACACACTCAGACAAGAATTACAAGCTATGAAAAACAGCATCAATCTGAATGGATATTTTCTCCAAATTAAAATTTAACTTGGACAATTATTCTCCTATCAATAGCCCATCATCGAATATCAAGAGAGTCTGATCTCTCATAATAACACTACCTTCAAATTGCAATATGTAGCTGTCATGAGTACACAAAAAATTTTTAATATATTGTTCTATATACAGGGTGGCCATAAAATAACTTTCCTTCTTTGGAGGCATCTGTAGCTAAAACCAATAAACAGAATGAGACCAAATTTTATATTGAGACTTTTAAAGTCATGGGGAGATGATTTTTGTTAAAAAAAACTGGCGGAGCTGAAAATAAGCGGATAATTACATTAAAGGCAGATAAAATGAAATAATAACATTTCGATGGTGTAAGCGACAGCTGCGTCACTCATTCCAGCTGGATATGTGGCATGTTACAATGATAATAAGAATAATAATAATTAAACTAAAACAACAACTTGCGAGAGACACAGAAATTAATGTAGTGATTGAACTCACATGAAATAATGTTTTATTCATCAGAATCAGGGTCCCCTGGACCACATACATGATTTTCCTTTTACGCCAGCATTTCAGTAATGAGAGGGTTATCAGTCAGTTCTTTCCGATGGCATGGCCACCTGGTTCCCCAGACACCACACCATGTGACTTTTGGCTGTGGGGGTATTTGAAATCCGTTGTGTATGTTGGTGGCGTTCCCAACTTGCATGTCTTGAAAGAGAACATAAAATGGGCTGTTATGAACATCCAATCCGACTCCTTACGCTCAGCTGTAGAGCATGTCACACACCAGATGCAATTTGTTGTACACAAGAAAGGTCAGCACATTGAAAATCGTGTATGTGGTCCAGGGGATCCTGATTCTGATGAATAAAACATTATTTCCTGTGAGTTCAATCACTACATTAATTTCTGTCTCTCTCGCAAGTTGTTGTTTTAGTTTAATTATTATTATTCTTATTATCATTGTAACACGTCACATATTCAGCTGGAATGAGTGAAGCGGCTGTTGCTTACACCGTCAAAATGCTATTATTCCATTTTATCTGCCTTTAATGTAATTATCTGCTTGTTTTCGGCTCCACCAGTGCCAAAAAATTCCCTATCAGCAACTTTAATCTTTTTTTCACGGAAATCATCTCCTCATGCCTTCAAAAGTCTATGAAGGAATGAGACCAAATTTATATTGGTCTCATTCCATTTATTGGTTTTAGCTACAGATGCCTCAAAAGAGGGAAAGTTATTTTATGGCTACCCTGTATATATATTATATATGTATTGTTTTAATATATTTCATAATAATTAATGTTCCAAATACTGAGTTCTCTGGATGTCAGTAAAGCTGTGGGAATGGATGATATTCTACCATGGGTTTTGAGAGAATGTGCTAAAGAACTGATAGTTCCATTGATCTGGCTTTTCAATGTAAGTCTAGCTATGGGAAAGGTAACCAAGGAATGGAAGGAAGGTAAGATAGTACCATTGCATAAGGGTGGTAGCAGACTGGAAGTCTCTAATTATAGGCCAGTTTGTGTTTCATCAGTAGCGCTTAAGATCTTGGAAAAATTAGTGAAGGACCATATACAGCATTGGGCAGATGAGGGTAATGTTATCTGTGTAGTCAACATGGTTTTGTTAAGGGGTGCTCTTGCTTTAATAATTATTAAAGAAAGAGCTTTAATATTATTAAAAAACTTTATTATAAAAGGCAATCATATTATAATATGATTGCCTTTTATAATAAAGTGACAAGAACGGTTAACGAGGGAAAGGCACATACTGCCTTTCCCTCGTTACCACATGATAAGCTGATACTTAAGTTGCAGCACATGGGTTTAGATGTTGGGTTAGTCAACTGGATTCAGGATTGGCTGTCAGATAGGTATCAGAGAGTTGTGTATGGTGGAGAAATATCAAGCAGGCAGAAGGGTTACAAGTGGGGTTCCACAGGGCTCAGTACTGGAACCTGTATTGTTTAACCTTTATATCAATGACATTGTCAATGGATTGCAAGGGAATATTCAGTTGTTTGCAGATGATGAGGAGCTGGTAATAGTGCAGATGTGACAGCCTTTTAAGAGGATTTGAATAAACTGGACAGATGGGGAAATGAATGGGGGGTATCAGTTTAATGCAGCAAAATGTAAAGTCTTTAAGTTTGGGATACATCAATGGGAGGCTGCATACTCGATTGGAGGAGCTGTACTAGAGGAAGTAGGGGTGACAAGAGATCTGGGGGGGGGTGATGACTGATAGAAACCTGAAATTCAGGAACATATTGCAAAGGTAGTGAAGGTAACTCAGAGGTTGGCTGCAATACTGAGAAGGATACTGATCTGCTGAGATAAAAGAGTTATCGTTCCATTGTATAAGATCCTGATCAGACCACACTTAGACTATTGTTCTCAAATTTGGTTCCCAGGATTTGAAGGGGATGAATTAACTGCGGAAAGGGTACAGAGGCAGATAAAGATGGTTTCAGGACTGTACAATGCTAGTTATGAGGATCGGCTGAGGGAATGTGGACCACAGAGTTTGGTTGATAGAAGGAGAGGTGATATGATTGAAACTTTTCAACTGCTGAGAGGTAGCTACAGGGTTGACACTGGAGAGTTCTTTCACTTGGTGGAAACAGAGAGAAAGAGTGATAACAAGGGGCCATCCCTGGAAGTTACAAAAGGAAGTTGCGAGCAAGAGGGTGAGGAGGTTTCTTTGCATGGAGGGTGGTTGAACCGTGGAATGCATTGCCTCATAGAGTGGTGAGAGCAAGAACAGTCAATGAGTTCAAGGAGTGGTATGATAGACTTTGTGTTTCCTAGGAAGGACCTCCCACAATGAGTCTTTTGACTCCATAGAGGCCTGAATAATAATAATAAAAACAATATACAATTATACATATATCCCCAAGTTCGTGTATGCAAATATTCAATTTTCTTCCATAATGACTCCTTATGAAACTGAAAGATCCAAATATCTTCATTTCATGTTAGCAGTTAAATTTAACTTAGTAATGTTATTTTTAAAATTGTTGCGTATGTCACACACAATATCTTGAAACTAGCTTTGCTCTTCTTTACCTATCGGCTGTGTTTGCTTACAGCTGTTAATGACTTAAGTCCAATGTTAACCTCTGTTTTTGATTCTCTCTCTATTTCTCTATTGTCTTCCATAAGGCTAGGATAACGAATTAAAAAATATTAATGAATTACCAGCTATAAATAATCAAAATATTGTAAATTTGATTCTATGTTACAGGTATCAATCTATGATAAAATCACATCATTATTTAAAATGAAAAGAAAGTTTTTGCCCTGGATTTCTTTATTTCACTGTATATTTGAAAATTATTTAGTTCTTTAATTCCTTTTTTTGTTTACTTTTTGTTTCTGTTATGGCAGCTATTTTTATATTATACTGGTTTAGCATTTTCTCCAATTCATCTTCTTTATGTGTTATTCTGCTAGCAAGCCCCGCTAAAATTCTGATGTCGTACTTATTTTTCCATTTTTAGATATCACATCCTTTTTTCAGTTCAGGGATCATTTTAGTTTATTTTCAATTGTATCAGAAAGATAACCATTTTCTGCAAATTCACGTTTCATTTTTATTTTATTTTTTCTATATGTTTATTTTAATTTCTGATGCCCCCTTTTTCTGTATCTTCCCAATACCCCCTCCAAGATGCACTAGCTGCTTTCTTTATATTTTTGCATACATTCATCCATTATATGTCAATATTTTCATTTACCTTAATATCTAGTAAATTCTCTTCTAATTTTCTTTGCCATTGTTTTTTAATCTTTTCTTCCTATTACAATTTCATTTTAAATACTGGGAGTGCTGCTGATGGCAGCATTGGATTTATGTCTGTGCAAGGCTGAGATAGAAGGAGATGTGGAGGGTGATAGAATGAGATATTTGGTGAGGTATTGCTACAGGCTATGGAATGTAGAAGGTGGAGACAAAGAAATGTATAGGCAACTTGGCTTACTGAGTGAGCAAGCAAAGGGGAATCATTATGGATGATTTCAATTATGGCAAGATTGATTGGAATGAAGATATAGCATCAGGGAATAAGGAGAATGAATTTGATTTCTTAAAGGACAACAATCTTAGGTAGTCATAACAGAGGGCACATGAGGGCTAAGGGTCTTAGCTCTGGTTATATCATTAGAGGATGTGATTGTAAATGGAGTGTCTAATCTTCTCCCAGTTGGTGAGAGTGATTATGAAGTTATCACATAGCTGCAACCCATAGATTGCAGCCTGGAGTAAAATGGATGACTGAAGAAATTAAGTATGAAATCTGGAAGAAGAATGCACTGTGGAGGCAACACAAGATGAACTGCTGGTAACAATCAGTTGCATTAAGAGTACAAGGAGCAGGCCAGGAAGGTGTTGGTTGGTAACGGCAGAAAAAGTGGAGTATGAGAAGAAATTAGCCAGTCAAGCTAAAAAAAATCCTGGTGAGTTCTTTCGATATGTGGCAAGTAGAAGGAAAAATGACTATGAAATGATGATGCTAAATGATGACACTGGCAACCAATGCAGAGGATATAGTTGAATTATTCAATGATCAGTATTAGTGCATTTAATCCTCATGAAGGCAACATCAGGAGAAGCCAGAGTGTAGAATGTATGGCAGAGGAGACAGATCGTGAATGAGCAGGAAGTATATGAGGAATTAAGTAAACAATATTAATAAGGCAGTAGAATTTGACAGTATATTGCCACATGCCTTGAGGGAATGCAGTATGGAATTAACCATACAGCAATTGTTTAATATGAGTCTTGCAATAGGGTCACAAAGGAATGGAAGTTGGGAACAATTATTCCACTCTACATATCGGGGGGGGGGAATAAGGCTAAAACTACAAATTATAGGCCAATCTGTGTGTCAGAGACTGTTGTTAAGGTATTAGAGAAGTTGGCGAGGACTAGGATTCAGTGGTGGGTTGATAATAGCATTATTCTTTATGATAGTCAGTAGGGTTTTTTCAGCCAGTTTATCTGGCGTTTTTCATCCCGCAAACAGGCCCTATGAACATACGCCTCTACAGTCAAAAATATATATCCCCCCCCCCAGCGGCAGACCAGGCGACGGGTTGGTTGGGAATAGTACTAACAAGAAGTCGCATCTAAAGTAACACGCGGACCCTGCATGGGAAGTGGGAATAACGTGTAGTAGAAGATAGTCAGCATGGGTTTATTGGGGGAGATCATGTTTCAGCAATTTGTTTATGTATTACAACAAGGTGACAAACTCACTCGATAAAGGAGATGCATATACAGTAATGTATTTGGATTTTTCAAAGGCCTTTGATATATCCATATGACAAGCTGGTAGCTAAACTGAAACAGATGGCATTAGATAACAGATTAGTAAGTATCTCATGTTGGAGGCTTAATGGATTTTTTACAACACTCAAAAAGAATTAAAATAGACTTTAATACTTCCTATATTTCGTCCTAGTCACTAGGACATCTACGGGGATTACAAAAACAATTAATGTAACATATACACAAATAACAAACAATACTAAGCCCAACCACGTGGGTGACACTAAAGTCCTATCTAGGTAGAGCGCCCTCTAAGGGCAGTAGTAGGTGGCCTGGAATGTAAGGTGGGAACTCTGGTGATGAGTGTTTCCCAAATCTTCGGAAGCTTAATGCAACCGTATTTACTGGGATTTGGTTAGTTTTTGAGAGCTGCTGCTGCTTCTAAGAAAAGTCTCTCTTTCTTGAATTTGCTGTGGTGGAGCATGGTGGTTTTCTTCCATGATACCCTGTGGGTGGTGTCCAAAACATGGTCAGCCAAGCCTGATTTGCCATAGTTGTGTTTGAAGATGTAAGACTTGTGTTCCTCTAGACAGATGGATGCTGATCTGCCTGTCTGTCCAAAGTACGCCAGCTTACAGGAACAGGGTACTTTGTAAACTCCAGGCAGAGAGAGAGAGAGAGAGGAGGGAGCTGATCTTTCATAGAATGGATAAGGGTAGCAAGTTTGGGGTGGGGCTTATATGCTGTGTGTAGGTTGTACTGTTTTAGTATCTTGGCTATTTTTTTGGATGTGCCATGGATGTAAGGTATGGTGATGGCATTTTTAAAATCTTGTTGATGAGAAGGACTGGGAATGGGGTAGGAGTCGATTATTTTTTTGATACTGTGATCGCTGTAGCCATTGGAGAGGAAAGTGCTGGGTATGTGGTTAAGCTCAGTAGTGAGGGGAGTTCCACTGGAACAAAGATTGTGGGCTCTCTTGGTAAGAGTTTTAATAATGCCATATTGTTGAGAGGGGTGGTGGTGGGAGAGTTTATGAATGTATCTGCCTGTGTGTGTGGGTTTTCTGTACACGGTGAAGGTAAGTGTATCATTAGGCAGGCGTGTGACTAAGGTGTCTAGGAAGGGTAAACAATTGTTCTTTTCTTTTTCCATAGTGAACTGGATTCTTGGATGTAGACTATTGAGATGATTGAGGAAGGAGTCTAACGTGTCTGGGCCATGAGGCCAAATAGAGAACACATCATCTACATATCTTAGCCAGATAGAAGGTTTGAGTGCGGCTGAGTCTATGGCTCATTTTTTGAAATCTTCCATATAGAAATTGGCAAGGGGGAAGGAGAGAGGGGAACCCATGGCAGTTCCCTCTATCTGCTTGTAGATTTTGTTGTTCCAAGAGAAATACCCAGAGTTAATGGCAAAGGAAAAGAGATCTAAGATGTCAGAGGGAAAAACGTTTTCTAAGAGAGATAAGGTGTCAATTAAGGGAATATTGGTAATTATACATGATCTCCCCCAAGCCTGAATGTCCAAAACTATGGCCATTCAGGCTTGGCTGACCATGTTTTGGACACCACCCACAGGGTACCATGGAAGAAAACCACCATGCTCCACCACAGTAAATTCAAGAAAGAGAGACTTTTCTTAGAAGCAGCAGCAGCTCTCAAAAACCAACCAAATCTCAATATATACGGTTGCATTAAGCTTCCGAAGATTTGGGAAACACTCATCACCAGAGTTCCCACCTTACATTCCAGGCCACCTACTACTGCCCTTAGAGGGCGCTCTACCTAGATAGGACTTTAGTGTCACCCACATGGTTGGGCTTAGTATTGTTTGTTATTTGTGTATATGTTACATTAATTGTTTTTGTAATCCCCGTAGATGTCCTAGTGACTAGGACGAAATATAGGAAGTATTAAAGTCTATTTTAATTCTTTTTGAGTGTTGTAAAAAATCAATTAAGACTCCAACATGATGTCCTCACAGCACTTAAGCCTCTACACACAGATTAGTAAGTAGGATAGCTGATTGGCTGTCGGATAGCTATTGGAAGGTGTATATAGTGGAATGGCATTCCAAAAGAGAAAGGTTACCAGTGGAGTGCCACAGGGATCTGTTTTGGGACCATTATTGTTTAACTTATACCTTAATGATATTGGGACCAGCTTAACTGGAGATGTGCAGCTGTTCGCTGATGATGCAAAGTTAAGAAGAGCTATGAAAAGTAGAGCAGACATTGTATCCTTACAGGAGGGTCTGAATAGATTATGTGAGTGGACAAATGATTGGAGATATTCGTTTAATGTTACAAAGTAAGTCTTGAAATCTGGTAGGCAAGGTTGGGATGCAGCGTATACAATTAATGGAGAAATTTTGATGGAGGTACGAGAGATCTGGGAGTGATGATAGATAGAAACTTGAAGTTTAAGGGTCACATTGCTAAAATTGTAAGAATAAATCAATAGATTATGGCAATAATGAGGAGGACATTGACATGCAGAGACAAAGAGGCTATGGTTCTCCTGTATAAGGCCTTGAGCACTGATTTTGTCACCTGGTTTTCAGGGGGATGAGGATGTATTGAAAATGGCCCAGAGAAGGTTTACTAACTGAGTGTCAGGTCTATGGACTGTCAGATATGAGGAAAGATTGGAGGAATGCAACTTACAGAGCCTTGTGAATAGAAAAAGAAGAAGGTTTATGACTGAGACATATAAGTTGGTGAGGGAATTGTTACCAGATTAATGTGGAAAATATATTTCATTGACTAGAGAGCAGCAAGGCTAGAACTAGAGGTCATTCATGGAAACTGTAGAAGGAGGGAATGTGCAGGGAAGTGAGAAGTAGGTTCTTTGCATGAAGAGTGACTGATGAGTGGAATGCATTCCCTTTAAGTGTGGCGAGTGTGGAAACTGTGAATGAGTTCAAGGCATAGTTCGATGATCATTTGGCATGAGAGTACAGACCTTCCGTGATGAGCCTTTTGAATCCATGGGGGTTAGATAATAATAATAACAAATACACTTCTTGAATTTTTATTTGTCTTCATCTTCAGCTATTTTGGAGATATTGAAATGTTTCCAATTAAAGTAATAGATTTAAGGCATCTTGCTTCTTAGGTGTCTTTTTTATGTCTATGAAGGAATTAACTATTTTCTTAGTCTACTCTTATTCTGATGTGGTTGCCCTTTATTTCCCATATAGGCTTGAATTGGTTTGTTACCTATTCTTTTATTTATATTACCTAATATAAGTATAGAATCACTTTTATTTGTGATGTTAATTATTTGTTTAAATCATCTGTAAAATTCCTTTATTTTCTTCTGGAGAATCCTGAATATTGTCAGGTTTTCTTTTTGTATTTTTAATGTTGCTTCTGCTAGCCTTTCATTCTAGAATTTATAACTATTTATGTTATTTTTTCAATCTTCAGCTGTCATTAGTATGGTTCCTGCTTTTGTTCTTTTGGATTTATTTACTTCACTGTATATTTGAAAATAATCATTTAGTTATTTACTGCCTGCTTGTTTTCTTTATGTTTCTGTTATGGCAGCTATTTTTATATCGTACTGATGTAGTATTTTCTCCTATTCTTCATTTTCAGGTGAAAACTCCATGCTAAAAGTCTAATGTTTTGGTTGTACCTCTTTCTGCTTTTGGATATCATATTCTTTTACAGTCCAGGGTTCATTTCAAAACTGTCTGTCTGGGCTGTATTTGTGTGAGCCTTAAGAAAAATTGATGAATTTTCTAATATGGTTTTTTCCAGTCATAAAAGAGCAACTCTAGTGACAAAAGTGTTGTTAGTAGCCCTCACACTAGTCTTCTGATCTTCATATAACCAAATCTCAGTTAACGAATTTTTGAATTGTATTATGCAATTTCATGATAGACAAAAAGAAACAGAAAAAAGTAACATATCTTAAAGTAAAAACTGCTAAAATATTATGAAGAAATGCAGAAATCAGATATAGCACTAAACATAAATCATATACTTTATTTACATATAGTTAAAATAAAGAAATTAAATAGAACATAATTAAAAGTAAAGCTAGAATAATTTATCAATTTTGTTAATAGTCTTCCCAATGATCATTCTGAAATGAGATGACAAAAACATTTTTTTAAGTGAAAAGATTAAAAAAAAAAATCTAAACTAAAGGTAACACTAAAATAAATTACATGTAGTAAAAGTCATGAAAAGCTATACAGGAAAGTAGTGCCTGAATTTAAAAATAGTAATAAAAAAAAAATTCCTGGCCTAGATTAAGGATGTGAGTGATGCTATAAAGATGCAGACAGTGAAAGTGAAAGAGATGTCTATTTTGGCTGGGATAAATAATTTAGTAGATGACAAGTGTGAGAAAGTAAAAGTTGTGAGTGTTCCTACAGTATGACAGAAGTGAGCTGAGATGGAGAGCTATGGTTGCAAATTAGTCAGCATGCAGATTGTGCAGGAGGAATGGTGTGGAGTTTGTGGATATGTAGAGTGAGTTTGATAGATGGAAGGATTTATATAAGGTGCAGGGCTTGCATTTGAATGAATTTGGGGTCAGAAGTTTTGAGAAAGTGTTGTTCAGTAAGAGTTTGGAAGTGCAGAGACACTAGAATGTTTAAGAGAGATATAGATGAGAGTGGGTCCGGCAACTTAGAGGTTAGTAAGTAGGGAGTGATCACATGATGAAAATTGTAGCACTCCAGATTCTTAACTTTAGTGAGCTAAGCAACAAGGTGTAAGGGAAGTTGTGAGATGAAGGGGTATTGCAGTTCATGTATACTAATGATAGAAGTATTGAAAGTAAGGAAAAGTTATTAGCACACATTTGCTGAATTCGGCCAAAAGTTATAGGCATTGGTGAAACTTGGTTTACTGAGGATGGTATAATCATAGGAACAGAATACAAATGATATAATATCTTTATAGAGGATAAAAGGAATGGGATGGGAGGGGGAGTATTAATGATAGCAAAGCCTATCTAGTGTGAGACAGATGCCACCAGTACAAGATATGTACTGGTGGCATCTGTCTCACACTAGATAGGCTTTGCTATCATTAATACTCCCCCTCCCATCCCATTCCTTTTATCCTCTATAAAGATATATCATTTGTAACTGGTTGATACTATAATCCAGAGCAGAAAGGGGTGTAAGGGAGCATGTAGATGACATGTATCAGAAAATTAGTATGATAAGTACAGGCAGAGTAATTATTATGAGGGATTTCAACTAAAGGAACACAGACTGAGAGGAGGAATGACAAGGAGGGAAGGAAACTGAATTTATACAGCTACTGAGAGATAATTACTTAAGGCAGCATGTAAGGAGGGGACATGAGGTTCAGGTGTGCTGGATATGTTGGTTGGCCATTAGAGGGCTACATGGTGTGTAGTGTTTGTAGAGAGCACCTGAAAAAAATATTATTATTTAAGTAATAATTGGTAAATTTGCTTGAATCTTATGTAGTATTGTTTACTTTTTGTATCTTAGCATATCTGTGTGTTTTCTGAGTTATTTCAATTAGTAATTTGATAGATAAGATTAACAGCGTACACATTACGTTGATAAGAAAGAATACAATGCCGTCCAGATTGCCATCTTTGTTCAAAAATTTTAATATAAAGGAGTTTATTCAGTGTACTGTTTGTGAGATGTATGCCTTGAGTAGAGCGGTTGGAGTCTGGTTAGACAATGATAGTGGAGTGAATGTCTGCAGAAAGTGTAAGGAATGTGAGGATTTAAAGTGTGTTTCAGGTCGTGAGAGTGATATCATTGTTGAAAGTCAGAATGTAGAAAATAGTGATATGAGAGAGGTATGAATAGTGATGCTTGCGAGGAAGTACCAGATCGCTGTGAGAGCAGCGTTGAAAGTGAGAATGAAGGTAAAAATACAGAACGAATGGATGGATTAATGGATAATAAAAATGATGAGACAGGTGCAATGAGTGAGATCAGACGATTACACAGAGCAATACATAGAGCGAATCGGCAGCTGGAGCATTGGCAAAAATGTTTACCGAGCGTACCAACTAATAAACGGCAAAAGTATGACAAGAAAAATAAGAGTATGATCGTGAGTGTTGTACGGAGATTCTTTAGTAAGAGGTGTGATAGATGAGAGTTTGACAAAATCGTACCAACCTGGTGCGAACATTAAGGATGTAAGCGAGTCTATTAGAGTGCAAAAGCAGAGGGTAAAAGAATTGATAGTAGTAGCAGGAATGGATGATTTGAAAGGAGACAAAATGGCTATGAGAGAGGATTTGAAGGAATTACTTGAGGTAGCAAAAGAGAAGAGTGAGAGAGTTAGGATGGCGAGTCTGTTGCCATGGTATGACAGTGAAGAGTATAGAAGGAGGGCCATAATTGCTAATGACTTTATGTGTGGATTATGCAGGAGGAGTGGTGTGGAATTTGTGGATGTTGGAGTGAGTTCGATGGGTGAAAGGATTTACATAAGATGGATGGTTTGCATTTGAATGGATTTGGTGTACAGAGACTTGAAAAGGTGTTGTTAAATGAAGTGGATGTCCAGAATTAGGGAAACTAGAGTTATTAAGGGGGGGGGGAGTAGACATGCAGACTTTAGGGAGACAGTTGAGTGTATGAATGTGTAATATGTCCGAGCGAGTATGAAGGACAACAAATTAGAATGGGATAGTTAGTATAAGGCATCAAAATAGGGATGGGACAAATGGGCTTCTACAATTCATATATACCAATGCCAGAAGTATTAGGAACAAGAAGGAAGAATTTTTGGTCTTCGTTGGCACTTCCAGGCCACAGGTTATTGGCATCAGTTGATATAGCTAGTTGGATTGAATGTGAGGGGTATAGTGTGTTCAGGAGTGACAGGGAGAATAAAATGGGGGGAGGAGTGTTATTGATGATAGCTGATGAGCTTCAGCCAAGGAGAATAGAAGTTGAACTGCAGGATAGCGTAAAGAGCATTTAAGGCTATTTGGTGTGAGATTGAGGCTAGCAGAACAAAATATACAACTGGGCGCTGCTATAGACCAGGTGATGAAATAGATGGTGGAGATAGTATGCATAACCAAATAGAAGAAATGAGTGGAAGGAGGGTAATTATTATGGGAGATTTCAACTATGGTAACAATGACTGGAAGGAGGAGAGGACACATGGGAGGAAGGAACTGAATTTTATGCAGTTATTAAGGGATAACTATCTGAGACAGCATGTAATTGGAAATACTAGGGGGTCAGAGAGTGCTTGACATAGTAATTGCATCTGAGAATTTATCTGTAACGAATATGACCACGTTGCCACCAATTGGTGAGAGTGATCATAGAGTTGACTTGGGAGGTGGCTAAAGGTGTGGAATTTACAATTAAGACAGGGTACATGTGGAATTATCACGCTGGTAAGTATGACAAGCTTAGGAGTTTGATTGGTTCAGTGGCATGGCATGTAAAACTGCAAGGGCTGGATGCTGATAGAGCATGGGAGGCGGTTAAGAAATGTTTGCAGGAGGCAATGGCTGACTATACCTAGAGTCCGAATAATAAATCAAGTAGGGGTTAAATGGATGAATAACACCATTAAGCTTGAGCTGCAAAAAAAGAAACAACTGTGGAGGGAATTTAAGGAGAAAGGTGACCAGCAGGCACATGAACGGTATAAAGCGAAGGCCAGAAGGGTAATGAGTGTCGTAAGAAAAGCAAAAGCGGATTATGAAAGAACATTAGCAATGCAGGCTAGCGAGCACTTTGCAAGAGTATATCATCCAGGTGGTGACATTTTAGGAATGAAAGAACAAACAGCTTATACGGGAATTGTGGTGATTGAAGTGGAGGTGAATAGTCTATTACAAAACCTCAATGTCAATATATCTGTGGGATTGGATGGTATACCAGCTCGTGTTGTACGTGAAGCGACTAAAGAATTGTCACCATTTTATTTAATTTGAGTCTTGGGTCTGGGTTAGTCCTAAGGGGGTGGAAAGAGGGGAAAATAGTTCCACTGCATAAAGGATGTTCCAAGACTGCTGTTGTAAATTACCGACCGATCAGCATATCAGGAATCGTTGTCAAGATCTTGGAGAAAATAGTTAAGAGGAAAATACAGGATTGGATAGATGAAAATGGGATACTGTATGGGGGACAGCATGGTTTTGTGAAGGGTAGATCATGCCTCAGTAACTTGCTCACGTTTTATAACACAGTGATGGCTGAACTGGATAAGGTAAGGCCTTTGATAGGATACCACATGGAATTCTAATCAGTAAATTGCAGCATATGGGGATAGATAGGAGGGTGGTTGACGGAGAGATATCAGAGAGTGGTTTATTCAGGAGTAGAGTCCAAAAGACGGCCTGTGACTAGTGGTGTGCTGCAGGGTTCTTTGACCACTACCGTTTAATTTGTTCATTAATGATATAGGAAAGGATCTGAGAGGAACTGTTCATTTGTTTGCTGATGATGCAAAGTTGGGTAGAGCAATTGTGAGTGCACAGGATGTCAAAATTTTGAAGGATGATTTGGATAGTTTGGAGGGCTGGGCTAAGGAGAACGGATGTCAAATTAATGTGGCAAAATGTAAGGTTATGCATTTTGGGGTGAAAAGATTAGCAGCAGTATATTACATTGGAGGAACTGTACTCCAGGAGATTGACGAGGCTAGGGATTTGGGAGTGTTGGTGGATAGGGAAATAAAGTTTAGGGGACACATTGCAAAAGTGGCTAAATCAGCTCATCAAATCACTTGGTTGCTGAAAAATACTTTAACAAGCAGAGACAAACAGGATATTGTTCCTCTGTATCGAGCCTTGATAAGACCCCATCTAGACGACTGTGCCCATATATGGGTGCCAGGGTTTCTTATGGATGGGGAAGAAGTGGAGAGGATCCAGAGACAAGTGACCAATATGATAACAGGTGTATGGAATGAACCTTATGAGAACAGGTTGAAGATTTGTGGGTTGCAGAAATTGGTGGAT
The DNA here is from genome assembly GCF_054136105.1 of Typopeltis vanoorti. Taxonomy (NCBI): domain Eukaryota; kingdom Metazoa; phylum Arthropoda; class Arachnida; order Uropygi; family Thelyphonidae; genus Typopeltis; species Typopeltis vanoorti. Next base: position 55,354,947 of record NC_143551.1, read on the forward strand.
AGGCAGGAAAGGGGTGATATGATTGAGACATTCAAATTACTGAAGGGTTTCTATAAGATTAATTCAGAAGATATTTTTGAGAATAGGACTGGTGGTGGGAGGACTAGGACATGGAAGCTGGGTAAGAGTGTGGTTAACAAGGGTGTTAGAGCTAGGTTTTTTACTTGGAGAGTGGTGAATGAGTGGAATCAGCTGCCAGAGTCTGTTGTGGGTGCTATGACTGTAAATGAGTTCAAGGGGAAGTATGTTAGATACTGTGTGAATGTCGAATAGGTGTTCTTCACATGAACGTAGGGTCTCCCTCAATGAGTCTATGGTCTCCTTGGAGTTGCCCGTAATAATAATAATATGATCACAGCATCATAGAACTTAACAATCTAGATACACTATGTTTGCTTGGAGAAAGTGATCGTATAGTCTTGACTTGGGAGATTTCCAGACATGAAGAATTTTCTGTTATGAAGGATAATTGTGGAATTACAAAGCAGGGGATTATGATAAGCTGAGAAGTCAGCTTTCAGCAACGCTATTATATAAGAATTTCGAGGGAAGAGATAGTGGTGGTGCATGGGAGATGGCAAGAGGTATTTGAAGAAAGCAGTATCAGAAGGTATACCCAGAGTAAAAAGAATAAATCAGGTAGGAGTTAGATAGATGAACAGCATCATTAAAAAGGAGTTGCAGACAAAGGAAAATTTGTGCAGAGAATATAAAGAAGAAGGTTATTAGCATGTCCATGAGCAGTATAAGGCACAGGCAAAAGAGTAGCTTATGGGGGAGTTGATTCCAGGAGAACACCAGTGACTAGTGGTTACCGCAGGGCTTAATACTTGGTCCTATGTGGTTTAATTTGTACATCAATGATATATGAAATAATCTGATGGGAAATATTCAGTGGTTGCCAATGATGCAAAACTGGGAAGAGCAATGGTAAATGAAGGTGATATACAGATCCTGCAGGAAAACTAACTAGCAGTATAGGCAAAAGTAAATGGCTACCAGTTTAACGTGACCAAGTGTAAGACGATGTACTTGGGGAAGAAGTTATCATAAGCTGTGTACTATATTGATGGAACTGAACTGCAGGAAACTGATGAGGACAGGTTGAGGAGTTGAAGTTTAGAGGGCATACTGCAAAGGTAGCTAAAACAGTACTTCAGATTACATAGCTGTTGATCAACACACTGACAAGCAGAGATAGAGAAGTTACTTTTCTCCTATATAAGGAGAAGAGTAACCATCGCCCCAGATTCTGTGGGGATAGTAATCCTATCCCCACAGAATCTGGGTGTCCAGAATCCAGAAGTTATAAAGACTGCAGTAATTCTGTGGAATGTTCTATCAAAACAGATTGAGTTTGTGGTCTTCAAAAACTAACTGACAGGTGAAAAAGGGAGTGACATTAAAGAAGAATATATGTTATTAGAAGGGTTTTATAGGATAGATATTGAAGAATTTTTCAGTGCATAGCAAGAAAGGAGAGAATGAGACATCACCAATTGAAATTGATGAAGGTAGCAAGGATGTTAGGACTGACACCTTGCTATAATATAAGCGATTATATTATCTTATATAATAAAATATAAGATGTCAGCTCTCTTCCTGGTAAATCAGACTTTAACTTTCTTTATAAAAAATCTCCATAGCTCAGTCAGTGTAGAAGGTGTCCTTTGGTTGGAAAGACCTGGGTTCATATACCATCTAAGATGCAAAGATCCTTCACATGATGAGTTAGATGGTCATTACAAAGGTGGCAGGTTTTTTTTTTACTTACAGAAACTTGTGTTTTTCATCAAGAAACAGCCTAGATAAGCACATAATAGTAAACAATACCAAAAATATTAACCACCTTATAATAAGTAGCAAGCTGGTTTCTAAAAACCAAATAACTTGGTCATGACAGGCCATTAAACTTAACACGAAAAGGATGATAAGAACTTTCTTTGTGTTTCCTTTTCTACAGTCCTTCACTAAGCCATTGTGCTGTATTATTTAGTATTGCAATAATAACAAATGGGATGACCTTCATGACTGCTATAGTTGTTTTCCATCTCTCAATACAAACACCAGCTCCAAATGAATAATTGAAATGCCAGAATGCAGATATCTTGATTTTTCCACTCCATCCTGCCACCACAACCATCATTATGTGCATGTTTTCAAATAAGTGCGTTAAAGCAGTCCAAGGAGGGTGCCAAAGGGTCAAAGCTGTAACTGGGAGGAAACCTAAACATAGCCTTTTAAGGAATGTGGAAAAAAACAGACTGAGGCTTTTGACCTAATGTCCAATCCTCACAGTCTGACAGTCATTTACTACTCTGCTATTTAGATTCCCAACAAGGACCAATTTTTCCTTTTTCATTGTGTTAGTTGCTTTCTCTAAAGCCTCAAAAAATTCCTCCACTTCTACCTTAGTAGAATCATAGGCACAAATAAGTCTCATTGTCTAGTTCCCCATTCTGATATTTGCCCACATCACTCTACTTAAAATTGCCTGCCATTCAAGAAGATTAGCCTCATATTTAGTATTGAATACTATGACTACTACTTCTTTTCCTTGATTGTCATTGCCTGAATATAACATTTTGTATTTATTGCTCAGAAAGACCTCACCAGTTTTTGGCTTTTTTTGTTTCAGTGATCCCTATTATGTTGATCTGGTACTTATCCAATTCCTCAGCTAGCTCCATTTCTTTGCCATTCAGGCTTCTTATGTTGATAGTATCGATCTTGAACCCTGGTGATGTTGAGTTGGGGTTGGTTTTCGGATTAGTTCCAGTAGCTGACTTTTCGCTGTTTGCCCTGGTTCCCTGGTGAAAACAACGCTGGCTTTGTTTAACCGGGCGACGCCCCAGCCGGCATGAAATTCTGTCATGTTGTACCATCGTTTTTGATTTTGGTTTAAGCCAATAAGGATACAATTTGGTTGGCTAAATCCCAAATTGCCAGTCCATTCTTGTTTGTTCAGCATCCAGATAGACACTTAACAGGGCGCATCACGAGAAGGTGAGGATTGGACATTAGGTCAGAAGTCCTGATAGGTTCTCCGCATTCCTTTAAAGGCTATGTGGAGGTCTCCTCTCAGTTATATAGCTTTGACCCTTAAGCACCTCCCCCCCCAAAAAAAATTTTTAGATAGGAAGTTACATGATGTAAGTTTTTCATGTAGTACTATCATATCCTGTACACTCCTTGAGGGTACATATCAGGAATTTGATGATGATATATATATATATATATATATAAAATAAGAGAAATAAAATTTAGTCATTGCTCTCACTTCAATTCTCTCAAAAACATTCCCACCTTTAGAAACAATAATATCTAGCACAGAGGATTATTTCTGAGTTACCATCTTAAAGAGATGGTATCGTGGTGGTCTACTTACCAAACTACTATCTGAAAAGGAGGAAACATTTATTATTTTATGGTTGTTTTATGCCATGATGGATGATTTCCTCTCTTCAGATATCCCCACTAATGCTAGAGTACTCCAGGAATCAATACTTTTGCATATGCTCTTTCTCCTATACATTAAAGAAAACTTTTCTTGGTAACCTCAATAGTAAGAACTACAAAGTTTATCAGATGTATAAGAAGAAAGGAATGCTAAAACGATTCAAGTTTTAATATCTACCACAACCAATACTTTAAACACCGATCTCCTTGCTGCTAAAATTCAGTCCTTTTATAAGATAGTACTCGAAAAAAATATTTAATTTCATTTCCCTCTACCTCTGACAATACTCAGATTTCTCTTCTCAGTTGATTTATACCTCTAGTCCAGTCTCTTCAAATGGTGGCAAGAGGGCCACTTCTGGCCTGCCTGCCAGTAAGTAGCTGAAGAGCATGAAACTTGTGGAAAAACTTAATATAAATATGAATTTGTTCTCATAGAAGTTATTTTCAATTTGCTGCTAAGTTGTAGTGGTTATGATATTACTAATAGAGTGAAGCAACATGATGAAATTCACTTCCTGAAAGTTGGTATTTACATTGAATTATAAAATGCTATACCATATTGGTAACAATGGAAATGTAAATCCAACTATTTTTCAATACTAGAGCAGGTTTTAAATTTTTTCATTAAAAAAAATAGAAAATTTTTTTAGAATTTTTGTCATTTATACAGCAGCTGCTTTTAAAAATAATTGTTCATATAATGAAACATAACGAATTACAATTTTTCTTTTTTTGTTTATCTTTATCAGGTGGTGATGCTGAACTCCAGCAAGCTGTGACTGAGTTCATATAAACTGCATTATAATTGTTTTATATACAATTTTATGCAATGTGCAATTTAATTGTGTCTGTTCTTCAATTCTTTTTATTAATTAATTTTAAAATTAAATTTTTAATCAATTTTAATTAATTAAAAATAAAATTTAAACAACTCTTTATTTTATTTTTTATTAATCTGTAATTTTTATCCAAAAGTATTATGCCTCCCACCAACTGATGATTGGCCTGCCAGAGATTCAACAATCAAGGATAGTGGTCTTTTATTTAACTGAGAAGCCCTGTTCTAACCTTTACTGATACAAATATATTACACACACACACACACACACACACACACACACACACACACACACACACACACACACACACACACACACACACACACACACACACACACACACACACAGCCTTCTCCAAACCCCAAACCTTATATGATTTTCTGTTCTGTTTAATGTTTAAGATACCACTCCTCAGATGAGTAAATACCAACTTTGATGGGTAAAGTTGGCCTTTACTCAAAGTAAAGAAGATGGGGAAGAGCATCCAAATTTCCTTAAAAATGGAAAACTGATACTATCATAAACAAGACAGTCTCCTTAACAGATATCCTATTTTCTCAGAAGCTTACTTCATACGATTTCTCATGAAAAACCTGTTTCTGCCTTGCCTACTTTTCATGGGTGCTGGCTACCATCATTCCTCCACTTTCCTCTAAGCTTATAAAAACACGAAGCTGTCAACAGCCATATACTGTTCTATTTGAAGCTTATCAAAATTTTTTTTTTCCATCTATTTCTCTTCTTTTGAAGAGATTTTAGTCTCTCCTACATGACTAAAATCTCCAGCTGCTGAAGAAAAATACCATTTGCCTGCACATGGTTCACTATTATATTACAGTTTTTGCAACCCCTGAAATGTACAGTTGATACATATTTACATGGTTCAGTGGCAAATGGGTGACAGGAGAGCATCAACTGGAACATGAATATGCACAAAAACATTCACACCATAGCTCACAACATGGGTTTCTATGACAGGACTGAAGTATGCAAATTCCACATTACCTGAATTGACATGCAGCATCGTCTTCACTAGTGCAAAGAGTGTATACAGTAAGACATGGACGCTTTGTTATGGAGTGACAAATCATGCTAAACCTTCTACTGAGCAGATGGATGGGTGTGGTTGACGCTTGGTGAACGTCTCTTACCTGAGTGTGCAACCCCAACTATGAAATTTGGAAGCGACAGTGTGAGAGTATGATCCTGTTTTTCTTGGTTTGGCCTCGGACCTCTGTTTGTAGTGCCATGAACTTTGAATTTAGAGGTATCTGAACATTCTGGACAATGCAAAACATTGTGGCATTTCTATGGAACTGACCATTGTCTTTTTAAGGAAGCCGATACACCATGTTAAATGGCTGCTGCAACTGCATGGTTTGTGAACATGAACATCACCACACTTGACTGGCCTCCACAGAGCCCTAATCTCAACTCTACTGAAAATCTGTGCTCAGGTGAGGTCAAGGGATGTATGTTCCACAACAGCCCAGGATCTCATTATATGCCTACAGGAAGAATGGTCCAAAATTCCCATTGATCGCTGCAGTAATCACAGCAAAAGGAGATCCTACATCTTATTAAGTTGGGTGGCATGGGTGTTTGTTTCTTATACTATAGTGTCCATTAACTTCTTTCCAAGCAGTGTATATATAGATATAATTTGTCTTTGTAAGATAATTGTGTTTTTTAATAACCCTATTAAAAAGGCTTCTTTTAATCATGTATGTTCAAGTACAGAACTATATTAAGCTAAGTTATGTTGGGAATTGTGAAAATAACCATACATCAACACTACATTACAAATGCAAAATGACTTAAGGGTTGCAGAGAGTACTGGGAGAATTACAGTTGACAGTGAAATAAATGAAAATTTGTGTTTAATGATATTTCTAATTTTTATAAAAATGGTGATTAATTGCAAGTTATGCAAAATAAAATGTTGTTTAAGAAAACCTGACTATTTATTTGAAAATTGATCTGTGGATACAGGGTAGGTTTTAGTTTATAACAGAGGAGAAGAGATAAATAATGTCACAAGTTGTCACAGATAAGGATTACTTCACATTTCGGAAACAGCAGCAAGGTACCTTTGAGAGTATCTTAGTACAATCAGTCTACAAAGGAATTAACTTGTTAAATTAATTACATAAGATACTATCTTTTCTAAAGATAGTATCTTAAGATAGTGAGAGTAACAAAACTAACTTGAAGTAAAAAAAACAAAACTGTCTCCTTTCTTAAGAACAGATTGAATGTGAGCTAGATTTTTTTCTGAAAAATACTAGCAAAATAGAAGTATATAAAAAGATGACAGAAAACATAAGTCAAACCTAGAACAAAAAACTGTTCTTGAGATTGCAGAAATTATGCAGACTTTATATATACTCTTTAAATTCAAACAAAATTATCAATATTCGTCAAATCTTTTTTCTCCAATGAAAAATTAAAAGAAATAATGAAACGGATACTTAAGGGACAAAGCTGTATAACTGGGAGAAGACCTCCACATACCCATTTAAGGAATGCAGAGAAAACAGACTGAGGCTTTTGACTTACGTCAAATCCTCCCTTTTTGTGGTGCATCCTGTTAGGTATCTATATGGATACTAAACGAACAAGGATAGAGTGGAAATTTGGGATTTAGCTTCCAAATTTATTTAAGCCAATAAGAATACCAAATTGTATTCTTATTGGCTTAAACTGCAATATAAAATGATGGTACAACATGACAGAATTTCATGCTAGCTGGGGTATCATCTGGTTAAACAAGGCCCACATTGTTTTTGTCAGAGAACCAGGACGAACAGCAAAAAGTCAGCTACTGGAACGAATCCTAGAACACATCCCAACTCAACATCAACAGGGTTCAAGATTGGTACTACTGACATAAGAAGCATCAATGGAAAAGAAATGGAACTAGTAGAATTTGATAAGTATGTGAATGACATAACAGGCATGACAAAAGACAAAAACGGGTAAGATCTTTCTAATCAAGAAATACAAAATGTAATATTCAGGAAATAACAATCAGGGAAATGAGAGAGTAGTTATAGTATTCAATACTAAATATGAGGAATCTGGAATGGCAGGTAATATCATGTAGAATGACATGGACAAATATCAGAAGGGTAACTGGACACTGAGACTTATTTGTGCCTATAGTCCCTCAGAAGGTTCTACCAAGGAAGAAATGGAGGATTTTTTTCAGGCATTAGAGAAGGTAGCTGGCACAGTGAAAAAGGAAAAGTTGGTCAATGTTGGAGATCTAAACAGCATGACTAAGAAATGATTATCAGACATATAGAAATGTTCGGGGAAAATTTGAAGAAAAGCACAAAACTAATAATAACGGCAAGTGTCTGCTGAATTAGTTATTACTAACACCATGTTCCAAAGTAAAAATGTGCACAAATTCACCTGGAGAGAAAATGCTAGGAATAAGAAAAGTCTCACCGACTATGTTATAGTTAATGGCGATGTTTTCTCACTGATTCAGAACATAAGAGTGTACAGAGGATTTGAAATAGGAAGTGATTGCTATTTAGTTTTGAGTAAGATAAAATTCAATTTTATATTGAAAAGAAGAGTATGTTATAAAGTTTTAAAACGAATAAAAGCTGAGCAGCTTTGATTCATTTTGAATTGTAGACTCAAATACACCAATATTATTGAAAAAAAAATGAAAGCAAGAAGAAAACCTTGGAGATTCAATGGTAAACCTGAAGAAAATATTGATTGTTTCAGCCAGAGAGGCATATGGTGAGGTTGTCTGTAAGGATAAAAATATCAGAACTCCATGATAGACTCAGGAAATTAAAGAGGCAGTCAAGAAAAAGAAGAAAACATAGTGAAAGTTCCTGGTAAGTTAGCTTGTGCTCTTAGAGAATACAGAGAAAAATGTAAGAAAGCAAAGCACTATGTAAAATTAGCTACACAAAAGTCATGAGAAGACATTGGTAAGAACATACAAAATAAATATCAGGAAGGTGGCAAGATATTCTGGAGGTTGTTGAAAAGGCTCAGAAATGGAGGAAAAACTACTGTAAAATGAATCACAGATGATAAAAGAGACATGAAAAGTGAAGATAATGCTATTCTATGATGTCTGGAGTAATTACTTTAAAAGACTGCTAAATGAAACAAGCAGCGTCAGCGTGATGATAGAAAACCTCCAAAAGGAATATCTGGAATACATGTTGATACTCAAAGTAGAAAAAGTCATCAAAAACCTGAAACGTGGAAAAGCAACTGGAGTAGATGAAATTCGGTCAGAAATGTTCGAATAAGGAAGTATAATAGTTTTATGTGGGTGGTCCGAAAAGTTCTTGTCCTCGACCATAAATGGCAACACCATTGGCAAGATTTTTTTTTTCTAAGTTGGTATATCTGTCATAAGCATCCATGTGAAATTGCAAGTCATTCTATCATGTAGTTTTTTTTTATACAGCTGTCGGAAGCCAAAGTGCTGTCTGTATTCCTTTAAATGGATAAAATTGAGTATAGTACAGTTATAAAATTCTTTGTAAAAGAAAGTTTAATGACAAAAGACATTCATTCGTAGTTCATAAAAGTTTATGGACGCTCTTCTCTTTCATTTTCGACAATTAAGAAATGGTTGCCAAGTCTAAACTCAGCTGTACCAGTCTTGAAGATGATCCACGTGAAGTAAGTCCAAAAAGTGTAACAACACAAAAAATCATTGATCAGTGAACGATATGGTATTGAATGACAGGCAAATCAAAGTGCATCAAATTGCTGAGACTATAGGCATTTCAAAAGAACATAGGATATATTTTGCATGAGGAATTGCAAATAAAAAAGCTTTGTGCAAGATGAAAAAATTTGATCAAAAACGCACTCGCATGAAAATCTCTGAACAGTGCTTGGAGCGTTTTAACAAGAATAAAACTTATTTTGTGCGTTGATTTATTACTATCGATGAGACTTGGATTCACCAGTACACACCAGAATCCAAACAGCAGTCAAAACAGTGGACAAAAGCCAGTTGTTCAGTGCCAAAGAAGACAAAGTGGTTCCATCAGCAGGAAAGGGCATGACATCGGTGTTTTGGGATGCTAAAGGAATTTTGTTTATTAATTATCTTGAAAAGGGTAAAATAATAACTGGGGAATATTATTCCGATCTTTTAACCAGACTAGACTAAAAAATTCATTAGAAAAACCCGGTTTGCAGAAGGAAAAAAAATCATCTTTCATCAGGACAATGCACCTGCCCACAAAGGTGTTTTGGCAATGGGAAAATTGTTGGAACATCCACTCTATTCCCCAGATTTGGCCCCATCTGACTTCTATCTCTTCCCAAAATTAAAAATCTTCCTTGCTGGTCAGTGTTTTTCTTCGAATCGAGAAGTGATCGCAACTGTAGAGGAGTATTTTGCAGATCTTACTGAGAACCATTACAGGAATGGGATAATGGCGCTGGAGCATCGCTAGAGTAAATGTATTAGTCTTAAGGGAGATTATGTTGAAAAATAAAAATAATTTTGAAATTATAAATTTGTTTTTTCATTGTTAGGCCGAGAACTTTTCAGACCACCTACGTACGGTGACTGCATTGCATAATTCAGAAGGCCTGGTGAGAGATTCAAATTCCAGATAAATGGAGTAAAGCTCTCATAGTACCCATCTATAAAAAGGGAAATAAAATTGAATGCGAGAATTACGTATTTCCCTACTGAGTGTTCCCCATAAGATTTATGCAATATATATACTTGAGAAATGGTTAAGAAAAATTGTGAAAAGGAAGCATGGTGAAGAACAAGTTGGATTCAGGCCAAATCAGGATCAGATTTTCACTTTAAAACAGATAGTTGAGATATCTTGGGAATATAACAAGGATTTGTATTTAAGCTTTATTGATCGGGAAAAGGCATATGACAAGGTGCCAAGAGGAAAGCTCATCATAAAACACTACAGTTATATGGTATAAATGTGATATTATATCAAGTAATATAAATTCTCTATTTAAGCTGGAAGTCAGCAGTTAGAATTGAAGGAGGTACAGGAAGATGTTATAATGTAAAATCAGGGATAAGACAAGGTTGCAGATTATCTTCACTTTAATTCATTATCTATATGAATCACATTATGAAAGAAAGTGGCATTATATCTGATATTAGAATTGGAAATGTCAAACTCAGTTGTCAGCTTTATGCTGATGATGTTGTACTTCTAAACACATCTAGTGCAAGTTTCCAGGATTTTCTAACTAGATTGAATAACAGCTGTAACAAATCTGGCATGAAAATCAGCAATAAAAAGACCAAAATTATGAAAATTGGCAGAAACATGGAACATATCAACTGCATTCCGAATGGTGAACCTATAGAACAAGTAAAACATTTCAGCTATATAGGTACAATTTTTAGTGAAGATGGCAAAATAAATGTAGAAATACAACAACAGAATTACTAAAGGTATTGGATTATAAGACAAAAATATAAGAAAATCTCCAATTGCTATTTTGTTTTTATTACAACAGAAACATTAATGCAAAACAATTACATAATAATATTAATTAAATGTTTGCTCTAAGGGGATATCGCATAATAAAACTGTTTATAAGCTCTTCTAAATTTAAATTATAAGCTATGTCTGCGTCTATCGATATAGTTACTAGACCAACCAATCTTTCTTGGGTCATTGCTGTTTGCAACTAATTTTTAATTAGTTTAAGCTTGGAAACATTTCTTTCTGCACTGGCTATGCTAACAAGAATTGTTAACAATATCCTTAGGGTGGTGGTTACGTTGGGATAAATTTCTACAAGATTTTGGTTATATATATATATATATATATATATATATATGATAAAATTTGGTGAGGACCACTGTTCTCTTGTATTATTTATGAGAGATCTATTGCATCTCCATCAGATGTTGTAAAATATCTGATGGAGATGCAATAGTTGCAATAAGCACCCTAATATGGTGCTTATTGCAATATAGCTGAACGAGCGCCCTTAATTAAGCGATGCCATGAGGCAGGCTGCCTCTGTGTTACACCCTGTATGGTACTGGAAATCAGTATATATTTATATCGAAAAAGAAAGAATTTAGTGAAAATACTAAATTAGCTATATACAAGACAGTGTTGAAACTAATTTTAATTTATGGATCTAAGAGATAGGATAGAAATAAAACACTTGATCAAAGACTGGAGACATCTGATATGTAAGTGCAGAGAAAGATTAGTCATCATCATCAAATTCCTGACATGTACCCTCAAGGGATATACAGGATATGATAGTACTACATGAAAAATTTACATCATTACTAACTTCCTATCTACAATTTTCCTCTAAATCAATCTGTTACCTGGCAAGACTCCAACATTATCAGATCTTATATTTCTGTCTTCTAAGGCACTTTGTACCGTATCAATCCACCTATATCTTGGTCTTCCTCTGGATCTTTTTCCTGGCAACTTGGCAGAGAACACTTGTTTTGCTAATCTCTCCTCTCCCATTCTGTTTAAGTGACCATACCACCTGAGATTAGGTCTGCTAACACATTCCTGAATGCTGACAATGTCAAGTTCTTTCCTAATATCCTTGTTCTAAATATGATATTGCCATTGATGCCATCTGTTCATGCCTCTAATCTTTCTCAGGACTCTCATATCTACAGTCTCTAGTCTTTGCCCTTAGTTCTTACCCAGCTTGTGGTGCACCTTGTTAGGTACTAGCTAGATAATGAATGAACGAGGATGGACTGGCAAGTTGGGATTTAGCCAATCAAATTGTATTCTTATTGGCTTAAACCCCAATATAAAATGATGGTATAACATGACAAAATTTCATGCTGGCTGTGGTGTTGCCTGGTTAAACAAGGTCCCCATTGTTTTCGCCAGGGAACTAGTCCAAACAGGAAAAGTCAGATACTGGAACAAATTATAAAACACTCCCAACTGAACATCGCCAGAGTTCAAGATTGGTGCTATCAACATAAGAAGCCTGAATGAGAAATGGAGTTAGCTGAAGTATTGGATACGTACCAGATCGAACATAATAGGGGTGAATGAAACAAAAAAGACAAAAACTGGCGAGATCTTTCTGAGCAACAAATACAAAATGTTATATTCAGGCAATGAAAATCAAGGAAAAGAAGTAGTAGTCATAGTATTCAACAATAAATACGAGGCTAATCTTGAATGGCAGGCAATATCAAGTAGAGTGATGTGAGCAAATATCAGAATGGGGAACTAGACAATGAGACTTATTTTTGCCTATGGTCCCATAGAAGGTTCAACTAAGGTAGAAGTGGAGGAATTTTTTCAGGCTTTAGAAAAAGCAACTGACACAATGAAAAAGGAAAAGTTGGTACTTGTTGAGGATCTAAATAGCAGAGTAGGAAATGATTGTCAGACATACAAAAATATTTTGGGAAAATTTGGAGAAAAGAGCAAAGCTAATAATAATGGCAAATACCTGTTGGATTTCTGCTCAGGACATGGATTGGTTATTACTAACACCATGTTCCAACATAAAAATGTGCACAAATTCACATAGAGAGAAGAGGCAAGGAATAAGAAAAGTTTCATTGACTATGTTATTGTGGATAGTGATGTTTTCTCCCTGTTGCAGGACACCAGAGTGCACAGAGGATTTGAAATTGGAAGCGATCACTATTTAGTCTTGAGCAGGATAAAATTGAATTTCATATTGAAAAGAATAACATATAAGAACGTTTTAAAGCGAGTAAAAGTTGAGCAGCTCTCAGATGTGAACTGTAGACTAAAATACACAAAGATTATTGAAGAAAAAAATGAAAGAGTTTGAGAACAGAATCCAAACTTTGGAGATTCAGTGACAAGCCCTAAAGAAAACACTGATTGATTCAGTCAGAGTGGCATGTGGTGAGGTTGTCTGTAAGGATAGAAAAATCAGAACTCCATGGTGGACATAGGAAGTTAAAGAGGCAGTGAAGGAAAAGAAAAAAGCATATCAAAAGTTCCTGGTAAGTAAGTCAGCTTGTGCTCTTAAAGAATACAGAGACAAATGTAAAAAAAAATAATAATAATAATAAATAAAAAAAAAAGGCAAAATACTGTAAAACTAGCTAAACAAAAGTCATGGGAAAAACACAGAAAATAAATATCAAGAAGTGGCAAAATATTCTGGAGGTTGTTGAAGACAGCACTCTTTCCCACATTTCTGAGGAAATGGAGGGAAGAGTGCTGTAAAAGGAATTACATATGATAAAGGTGACATGAAAACTGGAGAAAAAGATATCCTTAATATATATGGAGTAATTACGTCAAAAAATTGCTAAATAAAACAATCAATATGGTAAAAAACACTCAACAGGCATGCAATCAGTACATATCCCTACTTGAACTAGAAAAAGCCATCAAAAGCTTAAAATGTGGAAAGGCAGCTGGTGTACATGATATTTAACCAGAAATGCTCAGGTATGGAGTTATAAGTCTTACAGTGGCCGCACATAGTTCACAGAAGGCCTGGACAGAGGGACGAATTTTAGATGATTGGAGTAGAGCTCTCGTAGTACCCACATATATAAAAAGGGAAATAAAACTGCATGTAAAAATTACAGAGGTATTTCTCTACTGAGTGTTCCTGGTAATGGAAGTTTGTGAAGAACAAGCTGGAATCTGGCCAGATAGAGGCTCTCAGGATCAGATTTTCACTTTATGACAAATAGTTGAGGAAAAAAAAAACCCTGGGGAGAACCAAGGTATAGGTGGATTGGTACATTAAAATGACTTAGAAGATAGAAATATAAGATATGATAATGTTGGAGTCTTGACAGGTAACAGATTGATTGGAGGAAAATTTTAGATAGGAAGTTAGTAACGATGTAAGTTTTTTTTATGTAGTACTATCAAAAAAGGAGTCCTATCTAACATGGCTTAGAGTCAGGTCACCTGAGATGCATTTCCGGTATGCTGAGGCATGAAAAGCTGTTGCTAAGGCAGTAAATACAGCAAAGCAAAAGGCTTGGGAATCCTTTGGAGAAAGATTAGACTCATCCTATGCAAATGCAAACAAAGTATTGTGGCAGACTATCCACCGCCTTCGATGGAGGAAATCGTGCACAGCAAGAGCAATTAAGGCCTCTGATGGTGCATTTTTAACAACCGAGAAGGATATCCTCCACAGATGGAGGGAATACTTTGAGAGCCTTCTCAACCCGTGGCCCACCAGTTGTGGACATCCAAGAGGTGCAGATCGGGGCAATAACTAGTCTCACAGCAGAAGAGGTCCATTTAGCAATAAAATCGAGCAAGGCTGCTGGCGATAATGAAATTCGGCCCGAAATGCTAAAAGCCTTAAATCGAGACGGTGTTCTCTAGCTGACTTGAATGTGTCAGGCTGCTTGGATATCTGGGCGAGCACCAAAGCAATGGCAAACAGGCATAATAATACCAGTCTTTAAGAAAGGAGACCAGAAGGATTGCAGTAACTATCGTGGCATCTCTCTGCTCAGCCTGCCTGGGAAAGTGTATGCTAAGTGCTTGGAAAGACGGTGCAGGACCATAGTTGAGTCAAAGTTCCAGGAAGAACAATGTGGCTTTCGTCCTGGTAGAAGCACAACTGATCAAATCTTCACTTTAAGGCAAGTCTTTGAGAAATCTTGGGAATATGCCAAGAATGTCTACATATGTTTTGTGGACTTGGAGAAGGCATATGACCGGGTTCCTCGGAATAAGCTTTGGCAAGTAGTACAGGAGTATGGAGTGGATGGTCAACTATTAGCTGCCATCAAGTCCCTGTATGAATGCCCAGAGTTTTGTGTCAGGGTAAACAGCACAAAGTCTGAACCTTTCACAGTCTCCATTGGCCTCCGCCAAGGGTGTGTTCTGTCACCCCTCCTTTTCATAATATTTATGGACTGGATTGATAGGCACAGCCGAGGGAGTGAGTGT
This sequence comes from Typopeltis vanoorti, assembly GCF_054136105.1. Taxonomy (NCBI): domain Eukaryota; kingdom Metazoa; phylum Arthropoda; class Arachnida; order Uropygi; family Thelyphonidae; genus Typopeltis; species Typopeltis vanoorti. The sequence goes on from NC_143551.1 coordinate 55,370,158, forward strand.
GTCAGAATTGGACAATGTAGCATTGGAAGTCTGTTTTCTGCAGATGACCTAGTTCTGCTTAGCTCTTCCACAGATGACCTCCAGCAGACCCTGGATAGGTTTGTAGCTGTTTGTGCAGATGCCGGAATGAAGATCAGTGTGGCCAAAACTGAAACATTTGTGGTCTCAAGACAACCATCCCAGTGCACTCTAAATGTAAGTGGAGTCCCAATGAGGCAGGTGGAGAAGTTTAAATACCTTGGGTCCATATTCACGAATGATGGAAAATGGGCCGTAGAGCTAGATACTCGAATTGGCTTAGCAAGCTCAATATTGCGGGAGCTTGGCCGTTCGGTAGTACTGAAGCGGGAGTTAAGCCAGAAGGCAAAGCTGGCTGTCTTCAATACAGTCTATATCCCCATCCTCACCTATGGTCATGAGAGTTGGGTAATGACCGAAAGAATGCGGACACGAATCCAAGCGGCTGAAATGAGGTTCCTTCGAGGGGTTGCGGGGCTGACAAAACTCGACAGAGTCAGAAGTTCTGCAATTCGGGAAACCCTCAATACTCAACCGCTGCTTCTCCGTGTTGAGAGATCACAGTTACGTTGGTACCGGCACTTGGTCAGAATGCCACAAGAGAGGCTCCCTCAGGAGGCCCTCTTTGCCAAGCCAGAGGGTGGGAGGCCACGTGGAAGGCCAAGGACTCGCTGGATAGATTATATCCAAAACCTTGGGTGGACACGTTTGGGAATCCCACCAGAACACCTGAGCTTGGTGGCAGAGGATCGTGACCATTGGAAGTTCCTCTTGCAGCTGTTGCCCCCACAACCCAATTAGGAAGAGTGGGCCTTGAAGATGTATGTACTATCATATCCTGTACACCCCTTGAGGGTACATGTCAGGAATTAGACGATAAAAACTTGGCTGACAGAAGAGGATGTCCAGACCAGCTTAACTGAAGTGCATAGCATATTTTGGCAGTAGAGGAAAAGTAAATGTGGTGGAACGTTCCTTATGGTTTTAATGACTTTGAGAGTATATGGCATAAGGCAGAGGTGGACTGGGCAGGATATTTAGCAGGATGTTGCTACAGGCCAAGGAATATAGAATGTGATGAGCAGGAGATGCTGAGGCAAATTAGTTTGACTATAGCAATATAAAACTGAGCAGAGGACAGAACATTCAGTAATAAAGCAAATGCATTTCTGATATTCTTGAGAGAGAGAGAAATGTTTCAGGTTGAATGGTGGTGTGAACACAATGGTCAAGAGTTTTAGATTTGGTTATAGTACAAGAGGATCTGACTGTGACTGAACATACTTTCCTTCAGTTGGTGGAAGTGGCCATGTAGTTCTGACTTGGAACAGGAATAAGTGTGCAGAAATAACAAAAGGAAGGAATGAAGGATGGAATTTATGTGGAGTTATAAGGCAGGTTGGCTGAGTGGTTAGCAAAATCATTCTCCAACCAACATGCTGTTGTTCATGACATGGCACAGATGTTTATGATTAGGTGGGAGATAAATTTCATCGCCTTGTGTGAGACCACCATCTTGCTTACTGGAAGCATGAAGTTGCTTGAAAAAGTTCAGTGTTTGGTTCCTAGAGAAGGGTTTCCAAATTACATAAGAAATAAATTTAAAAAAATCAAAATATATATAAAATTATTAAAAATGAAAAAATCTTTAGTCTATCCACAGTATTAATGTATTGCAGATTTACAACTTTTTTTTGTTGTTGTAAACCTATAGTACATTCATACCATGAGTAGGCTTAGAATTTTTTTCTATTTTTATGAATTATATTTTTTTACATAGTCCAGGCATTCATTTTTTGGGTGGGAGTCACATTAAAAGCATTATAAAAAGACTTAACAACCAGCTTGGGACAGTGCAATGGATGACAGAATTTGAAGTGAGAGATCACAGGGAGATACTTGAAACAGAGATTACATATGAAAAAGAGACTATGTAAAACTCATACAGAGATGGAGAACAACTGCATGAGGAATATATGGCTTAAGCTAGACAAGTGAGTAGTAAGGAGAGAAAGATTACCATATGAAAGAAGACTAGCAGATCGAAGGAGTTCCTTTGCTACGTGGCACTGGTAGAAGGAGAAAGATTGCTTGTGGATGAATGACCTTGCTGGATGGAGATCTAGTAGTTGGATGCAAAATGCAGAAGATGTAGTAGAGATGTCTATTGATCACTTTAATAGAATGTTTTACCCTTATAAAACTGGTTTTATTCCTATAACAACAGGGAGGCTGAAGGATTAGTTGTGAAGGAAGAGGATGCATTCCAAATATTGAGCACTCAAGATGCTAGTAAGGCATCTTGATAAGATTTTGGCATGAATTTTAAGGGAGTGTGCTAAGGAAGTGATCACGCAATCATTCCACTGACTTGGTTGTTTAATGAAAGTCTTGAAAATGGGACTAGTTCCTAAGGAATGGAAGGAGAGTAAGACAGTGCCATTGCATAACAATAATAGTAGAATAGAAGTATCACACTATAGACTGTATTTGTCTGTATTTCTCCTGTGGTTAAGATTTTGGAAAACTTATAAATGCTATACAAAATTGGGTGGATAAGGGTAATATTATTTAGAATGCCTCTTAATAAATGCCATTTATAAAGAGGCAGTCTTATTTTAGTAATCTGGTTGCCTTTTATAATAAAGTAAAAAGAGCAATGGATGAGGGAAATCAGTATTTTTCTGGATTTTACAAAAGCATTTGGTAGGGTGCTATATGATACGTTGATAAGTTTAAATTGCAACATATGGATTAAGATATTGAGCTGGTGGACTAGATAGGACATTGGCTTTCTCACAGATATAAGAGCGTATGTCTCATACAAGTCTCTTCTGCCACTGCACAACCTTCTCCTACCAGTTCAGTCTCGTGTCCTTGGGCACTACAAGGATGCCAACTAGGAAGACCTCTGTGACTTTGATTCCTCCTTCCAATGGTCCAACTACTGCTTCAGGTCTTCTAATTCAAACACCTGCTCAGACTGAATAACACAAAACATCCTCACAGGAATGAAGGCTTTCATTCCTTATTCCAATCCAAATTCTCAGCCACCATCCAAGCCTTGGTTCTCAAAAAAGTGTGCCAATGCTGTAAAAGAAAAAACCTCTGCTTACCACAAATAGCTCAAGACCAAAACTCCAGCTGCTCACTCTGTCTATATATTGCAGCTCACAACAGTTGTAAAAGAATAATCACCAAGTCCAAGTCAGACTTTGAAAGGGACAAATGCTGCAAACTGACCTCTTGCCCAAATGGCAGTTGCTCTTTCTGGTCCTTTGCCAAGGCCAACCTTCTCCTACCAGTTTGGTCTCGTGTCCTTTACAAGGGGTGTCAACTGGGAAGACCTCTGTGACTTTGATTCCTCCTCCACCGAATTGGGTGCAACTGCTGCCAACCCAGGTTTCCACTATTCTTGCATCCAGATGGTACTGTAGTCACCTCACCCTAAAGATAAGGCCAATTTACTGGCATCACTCTTCTCTTCCAATTCCTGCACTGATGATCTGGACAAAGTTCCCTCCAACTCTATCAAGAATTGCTCCCTTCACATCATCCATAGTCTTTCGACAAAAAGAAATCTGAAGAATCCTTAATGACCTGAACACAAACAAGGCATCTAATTTTGATGGCATCCTACCCATTGTGTTAAAAAATCATGCCCCAGAATTAACACCTATCCTGTATTATCTCTTCAATCTATCAAATTATTATTAATCATATTCATATAGTATCTGCTCTACAACATGGAACCAAGCTCTCATTCAGCCCATCCCAAAAAAAGGAGTTGGTTGTTGATGACCTATCGATATACCAACTAATCAGTGACCAACAGTATGGATTCCACCACTTGCAATTTACAGCTGATCTTCTTGCATTCACCACCCACCTCTCAACTCAAGCCATGGAAAAATTTGGAGAAACTCATGTGGTTGTCCTTGACATTTCATTGGGTTTGCACAGGGATCTACTTAAGAAACTGCCATCCTATGATCTGCCTTCAACACTCTGCAACTGGATTGTGAACTTTCTCACTGGCTGCTCACTACATGTCATGGTGGACAGTTTCCTCTCCTCAGATTTCCCCACCAATGCAGGAGTACCCCAGGGTTCTGTTCTTTTCCCCACTATCTTCTTCTTGGATATAAATGACCTGCTCTCACAGACTTCCAATCCTATCCATAGTTTTGCTGATGACAGTACACTCCATTCCTCCTCCTCATTAGACAAACCTTTGTAGTGCTCAAGTATTAAAATCCTCAAGATCCACCATGAGCAGTGACCTGAACTCAGATCTCCTAACTATATCCCAGTGGAGCAAGGACAACCTTGTAAACTTCAATGCCACCAAAACTCAGTCTTGTCTGATCTCTTGCATCCCTTACCTTATCTTCAGAAATACTGAGATATCCAAACACGATCAGATTTCTCTTCTTGGACTGACTTGCACCTCTGATGTTTCTGGGCACAACCACATTTCAACTATAGCTTCTGCAGCCCCAAAAAACTTGGTGTACTTTTTTGTGCAAGACACTGCTTCACACCTTCACAGATGCTAACTCTACATAAAGCCCAACTCTTCCCAGCCATGGAATATTGCTCTCATATTTGTGGTGGAGCACCAAAATCCTCCCTAAGATTGCTCAATTCTATCCAGAAGAGGGCAATCCAACTAATTAGTGATCTCCCTCTCTCTTTCACATCCACTTCAATCCCTCTCTCACAGATGTTCAGCTGCTGTCTTGTGCCTCTTCTGCAGACAATTTCATGGACAGTGCTCTACTGAATTGGCCACTATTATTACTCCAAAATCATTAAAGTCACTGAACCAACTTCACTGCCTCCTCTTTCATTCCATCTACTGTCCTTTGGAAGTCTCCCAGACTCTGCCTTTCTCCAAAGATTACAATCTCATTTGTTCAAGCAAAACATGAACAGATTCCTCCTTTCTTCTATTCCTCTTGCTCACTCCGCACTTACTTGTATATGGCATCCCGTGCCCATTTTGGCTGGGTGTGCTGTCATGGCTTATACAAACAGTGCTACAAAATTCACATCAGTTTGAGATCGTATGATTGCATTTTTTTTAATCGATGTATGGAAGTTTTAAGAGTGCAGAGGACATTGGTGCTTATCTTAATTGGTCTAATGCAATTAATTGTAGGATAACTTGGAATACTTTAATTTTATCAATTAATTGTAACCAAATCTGCGAAGAGTGTGTTTAAAATATTGTATATTAGAAAACAATAATGAATGAAAATGCTATACTTGGTTGGTATATTTGAATTACTCATCATCATCATCAAATTCCTGACACGAACCCTCAAGAGGGTTCGTGTCAGGAATATGATATGACAGTATTACATGAAAAACTTACATCATTACTAACTTCCTATCTACAATTTTTCTCCAAATCAACCTGTTACCTGTCAAGACTCCATCATTATCAGATCTTATATTTCTATCTTCTAAGGCACTTTTTACTGTATCAATCCATCTATATCTTGGTCTTCCTCTGGGTCTTTTCCCTGCCAACCAGGCAGAGAACACTTGTTTTGCTAATCTTTCCTCTCCCATTCTGTTTAAGTGACCACACCCACTGAGATTAGCTCTGCTAATGCATTCCTGGATGCTGAAAATGTCAAGTTCTTTCCTAATATCCTTGTTTTTAATATGATATTGCCATTGATGCCATCTGTTCATGCCTCTAATCTTTCTCAGGACTCTCATATCTGCGGTCTCTATTCTTTGGTCAAGTGTTTTATTTCTAACCCAGGTCTCAGATTCATAAGTTAAAATTGTTTTGAACACTGTCTTGTATACAGCTAATTTAGTGTTTTGACAAATTTCTCTCTTATTCCATATAAATTTATTCAGTTGACTTCCTACCATACCAGCTTTGTTGACTGTTGTCTATTTCTATATTTAATTTACCATTTTCACTAAAAATCATACCTAAGTAGCTCAAATGTTTTACTTGTTCTATAGGTTCTCCATTCACAATGCAGTTGATATTTTTATTGTATATCTTGTTATTGCTGACTTTCATACCATATCTATTACAACAGTTACTCAATATAGTAAGAGAATCTTGCAACAGATTTATTTAGAAGTATAACATCATCCACATAAAGCAGAGATTAACATCTCCAATTTTGATATCAGGTTTAATACCACTTTCCTTCATAATGTGATCCATATAGATAATGAATAACAGAGGGGTTAATGAACATCCTTATTTGACACTAGATTTAACATTAAACCATCTTCCAGTACTTGAATTACTCAAATGTGTAAAATTTGGAAGAGGAGGACGAGGCTTACCTCCTTTGATTACAATATTGTTTCCCCATTGTAAATATGGAGAAAAAAGTTATATATTTATTGAAAATTATATAAAAACTTCCTACCACATCAGTTCACACTTCAAGCATGCAAAACAGATGAAACTCTGATCTGATCTAATTTTCCCTTTCAGTCGTTTCCAACCGTAGGTGACTCTGTAGGTATTGCCCAGAAAGTATTCCTGGCGAAATTTTTTACAGGGTAGTTCACCATTGCTTTTCCCAACACCCCCAATTTTTTTCAGGCTCAGGACCAGCATATGGCTGGGACGTATTCATGACTGTAATCCAGGTGTGTTCACGGGGCCGGTTTGCTTGTTATGGGGGACTAAAAACCCAATTTCCAGGTGAAAAAAACCTCCTACTTCCGTATGAGACTGGCTAATTCACCTTTAGTCAAAAAAGATCAGATAAAGGTTCGTCACATTACAGACGGGAATCGAACCCAGGTCTTTCCAACGAAAGGGCTTTGTCTATACTGACTGAGCTAAGGAGATTCTAGATGAAACTCAGAAAACAAAAACAGTAACTCATGACAAATGGCAATGTTCAATTGGATTAGTTGACATAATAACCAATCACAGCCTCTTGATGCTATTGTCTCAGAGCTCACCCTGTCTCACCTTCTGAGTGGTGTATTTTGAATGCAAACCTGGACTATTAACGTGAATGTGAATCAATGTTTACGCGTCGAAAAGTGTTCTCTTCATTAAGTATTAGTATATTGTGTTTACTTTTAGGAATCATGCAAAGTCTGGAAACAATTAGGGGAGTCTTTAACAGGAGAGTAAATGAAAAAATATAATATTGATGATACTGCTATTCGTTGGATGAGCACCATGCACCAAGAACACCTGGAATATTCGCCCCTGATATATATATATTAAAAAAAATGTATAACGGAGCAATGAGGGGTAGGAAGGTTTCAAGTGAGGTTCTAAAGAATTCCGTACTGGAAATGATTATTTTTCAATCCTTAGGTCATAATATAGTCACCGGATTACATGGAGATATTCAGTTCTTTGCAGATGATGTGAAGCCTGAGGATTATTAGTAATAGTGTTGAATAAGCTGGAAAGATGGGAAATGAATCAGGATATAAGTTTAATACAGCTAAATGTAAAGTTTTGAAATTTGGGATCCACAGATTTAAACCTGTGTATTCTCTTGGTACTGGAGGAAACAAGGAATCTTGGAATGATAGCAATTTGAAGTTCAGAGGAAATATTGCAAAGATTGTAACGACAACTCAAGAACTTCTGCAGTGTTGAGGAAAACAATGACAGTAGTGATAAAGAAAGTGGTAGTTTCATTGCATAATCCTTGATCAGATCACATATGGATTGCTGTGTTCAGATACGGTCATCCATATTTGAAGGAGATGAATTTACTATAGAAAGATTACAACAGTAATAACAAAAAAATTATTGAGACTGCAGAACATTGGTTTAATGTGAAAAGGTTTTGGGGTGAAAAGATTGGCGGCAGTTTACTGCATTGGTGGAACCCTGCTCCAGGAAATTGATGAGGCACGAGATTTAGGAGTGTTGGTAGATAAGGAATTGAAATTTAGGGGACACATTGCAAAAGTGACCAAAACAGCTCATCAAATCACTTGGTTGCTGAAGAATACGTTGACAAGCAGAGACAAGCAGGTTATTGTTCCTCTGTATCGAGCCTTGATAAGACCCCATCTAGACTACTGTGCTCAGATTTGGTCACCTAGGTTTCTTCTTGATGGGGAGAAGGTGGAGAGGATCCAGAGGCGAGTGACCAAGATGATAGCAGGTCTGTGGAATGAACCGTATGAGAACAGGTTGAGGATTTGTGGGTTGCAAAAATTGGTTGATAGGCGGAGGAGGGGAGATATGATTGAGACATTCAAATTACTGAAGGGTTTCTATAAAATTAATTCAGAAGATATTTTTGAGAACAGGGCTGGTTGTGGGAGGACTAGGGGACATCCATGGAAACTGGGCAAAAGTGTGGTTAGTACAGGTGTTAGAGCTGGGTTCTTTACTTTTAGAGTAGTGAATGAGTGGAATGCGCTCCCTGAGTCTGTGGTGGATGCTGTGACAGTGAATGAGTTTAAGGCGAGGTATGATAGATACTGTATGAATGTCAAATAGTTATGATGAATATGATTTGGGGCCTCCCTCGATGAGTCTAATGACTCCCTGGAGTTGCCCGTAATAATAGTAATAGTAATAATAGTCTGGCCGAAAGGTGTGATATGATTAAGACATTTAAGCTGTTGAGATTTTTACTGGGTTGATACTGGGGAGATTTTTTATATGGCAGAATGAAAAGATACAAGGACAAGAGGCCATACCTGGAAGTCACAAATGAAAGTAGTAGATAAGAAGTGAGTTGAGAGAGAGTATGAAAGTTTAACACCCCCAACCGGCCACGACGTCCAGCTAAATCTGGATACAATTCTGTAACACCTATTGAAGAACATGGATAAGAAGTGCAATTTTTTCTCACTATTTCATCCACCTCAGCCAATAGGGAGGTTAAGGAGTGATATAATAGACTTTGTGTTATCTAAAGGTGGACCTCCTATGATGAGTCTCATGACCCCCTGAGGTGTAAATAATAATCTCCTGGTTGAAAATAAAACTGCTTTATTACATTCATTGGAGGCAATACATTTTGGATTTCTGGAGATGTGCGCATGCATGTGTGTGTGTGTGTGTGTGTGTGTTTGTAATAATAATTATACAAAAATAATCTGAGTAATTCTTTAAAAGACTTATTTTAACATAGGGGAATCTTTTAAAAAAAAAAGCAACTGTTTAGAATGGGATGGTAAAGAATAGGTCTTTCCTGTAGTTTACTATGTTTCAGTTGTATCAATTCACAGCTTGATTTCTGTAGACAGCAGAAGGAAAAAAACCTTGAGCAGAATGGAAGAAAAAATGCTGCTGTCGTCTTATTTATTAAACATTAGATGACAGCACCATTTCAGAATCTACTGAAATAAGTAGATTCCGATTAACTGGTTCACTAGTTAATTCCACTGAATTTCAGTACTTGTCCACCACCACTCCCAGATCTCTCATCTCCTCTACCTCCTTCAAAGTTTCCCCACCAAGTGTATACTTTGCATCCCATCGCTGCTTACCAAATTTCAAAACTTTACACTTTGCAACATTGAACTGATAGTTCCATTTATCTGCCCATTCATGCAATCTATTCAAGTCCTCCTGTAAGGCTTGACTCTGCATTGCTCTTCCCAATCTAAGCAGCTGATTTTTGGGACAAGTCTAGAAGAACAAAAACAAAATGCAAATGCAAATGCAACAGGAATTTGATTAATTTATTTGGAACACAATGTCATTTATTAGGATCAGCCAGTATTCTCTTTCACATGGAGTGTTAGAAAAAAATACATAATCTTGATTCAAAAATTTAGTGCTGATGAAATGACGCTATTTTATCATTTTTCAAAGGAAGCAATGGGTTGTGTAACAGTGTTATGCTTCTCAAATCTATCAGGAACTGATAAATGAAAGCTGTTAGTTACTGGGAAAAAGGACCAAGTCACTATCATGCTAACAAAACTGTGTGGATGACATCTGAATTTTTTTTTTAAGAGTTGGCTGATGAGCTGGAACATACAAAATACCAATGGAAATCAATAAAAATTTTACTGGTTCTTGACAAATGCTTGTAATGTTACAAGCATTACAGTTTATGGCTGATAGCTGATGAGGAATAAGCAACAAGACCATTCAAAACTATTTTGTTCACTGAAGTTTTAAGCATTTATTCATGGATAATCCAGATATGGCCTAAGTGAAAATGACAATGTCTCATTAGATGCAAACTATATCAGAAGCCATGAAGGGTTTGCAATCATTGATGATAGTCTTCAATACTATAATGAAAATGAAGATTTTGAGGATAAAATTATGTAAGAAATTGCAGAAGACATTAGAAGAACAAGAAAATGATGAGGATGACACTCCCGAGTTTGAAGAAGTGACTACCCAGAATGTTAGAAAATTTATTAGTAGATCATGAATCTATTTCATGCAGTAATATCTGCACTGATTTTGCTCAATTGCAGTCAATCAAAAAAACCTAACAGGATACATTGGATCAATTTCTAGAAGATCATTAACTGCATACATCTTTAATATGTATATAAATTAAATTATTTTTATGGCAAACATTTTACTTTAATCAAAGCCAATTGTTTAAGTTCATCATACATGTTAGTAATTTTGCTATTCAATAAACAAAAAACTTGTATTTTGTCATATGTACATATACCTTTTAAATTCTTCATGTGCAACTTTGTGTAATTGAGACAACTGCTTCATTTGGCCAGATTATGCTTATCCCTGATATGGTCCAATTAACTGGAATCAACTGTACTTTAATATGGTATTTGTAATGTAACCAAATGTAATGATAATATATTATCATATACACTTTATAATATATAAAGTGTAAAACAAAGAAAATAAAATAAGAAAAAAAAATAGATATAAAATGTTTAGGCAGGTGAAATAAAGAAAGAAGTGAAGAGAAGGGAAGAAATATTTAAAAAAAACTGTTTAGTTTTTTCACTTGGTTAGACTATAATAAATTTAGTTTAATCCTTTATCCAAGTGTAAGCAAACAAAGTTTGCACCTGAAGCATCTTCAGGACTGAGGCAACTTGCGGTAAAGGTGGACTAAGCTCTCATCACTTGTCTTAGTATCTCCCATAATGCAAATCACTAATGCTATGCATTAAGGGAAAAAGCCAGAGGTGGTGATACTAAGGAGGAAGTAATAGAGAAGTCATATTTACCTATACAAGTTGCCAAAAGGTGTCTCACCTTATTATTAATTTACTCTGGATTAGAGAAAGATGTTGGAAGTTTTTTTCACTTGGTTAGACTATAATAAATTTAGTTTAATCCTTTATCCAAGTGTAAGCAAACAAAGTTTGTGCCTGAGGTATCTTCAGGACTAAGGCAACTCATGGTAAAGGTAGACTAAGCTCTCATCAGTTGTCTTAGTATCTCCCATAATGCAAAGCACATCTCCTTGCAGACATGTATAATGCTATGCATTAAGGGAAGGGCCACTACCCAGACCGGTTTCGACCTTTACTGAGGTCTCGGCAACATCTTTCTCTAATCCAGAGTAATTTAATAATAAGGTGAGACATCTTTTGGCAACTCATATAGGTAAATATGACTTCTCCATTACTTCCACCTTAGTATCACTACCTCAGGGTCTGGCTCCCACTGACGAGACCTCAATAAAGGTTGAAACCGGTCTGGGTAGTGGCCCTTCCCTTAATGCATAGCATTATATATATCTGCAAGGAGATGTGCTTTGCATTATGGGAGATACTAAGACAAGTGATGAGAGCTTAGTCCACCTTTACCACGAGTTGCCTCAGTTCTGAAAATACTTCAGGCACAAACTTTGTTTGCTTATACTTGGATAAAGGATTAAACTAAATTTATTATATGAAACAGTTTGTAACTTATTGATTTTTCACACTATATGAAAAATGACAAGCATTTGTACCTATCCTCAGGTTTTACACTCCAAGTCAATGTGAATTTTTAAAATGCAGCAGAGTAAAAATAAACATCAGTAACTGTATATGCAGCTGCATAACTTAATACAAATAAGTTATTTTGTGTTGAGTATGTTTTAATTAAATATTATTAAACTTTTTTTTTTTTTTTTAGAAGTTCTCTGTATTCTGAATCAAACTGCTCTGTTTCTTAAGTGAATTAATTCCATATTTAATTCTTTATCCTAACTGATTTTCAACATTAAGTAAACTAAGTCACTGGGCAGGCTTTTCTGGATAAACAGAGCTTGCTATTTAATAGAATTCTTATTTATTTTGTTTAAATTAAATTTCACACCAAATTACTAACTAGGCAGTAAAATATGTAGTTAACTTCCTTTAAGAAAGAGAATGATTTCTCAAGCAAAACTGTTGGTAACAGGTACCTATTTAGGATCTGATTGTGGATCATTACCTCTATGGGGTATAAAGAATTTACCTTGCTGAGCCATGTGCGTTGTGACGATTATAGGGCAATGCTGAGAAAATAACAAATGGTGCTTTCATAGAGGACACTAACATGACCCTGCGAAGGAGAATACAGAAAAGCTAAGGATTTCAAGCAAACTTAAAATAATTAAAATACATATGCATTAATCTTAACCTTATCTTGGTGATTTAATAAAATCATGCTTATGGAATTTACAAACAAAACAATGTGACACTACTAGCATATACTATAAAAATATGCAAAACTAATTATAACTAAGTATATTTTAAATACAGCAAAACCCCGAAGTTACGCAGTAGGTGGGACCAACAAAAAGCGCGTAAGTCGAATTCGCGTAACTCGGGGTATAATTTTGCATGTAATTTATATATACAAACATACAATTGGGACCAAAGGTTTACAAAATCACCTATATTTTTTAAGAAATATAATTATAATTGTAGTTTTTCGTATATAAAAAAAAGAACGTTATTTCGATGGTTTTATAAAATCTAATAGATTCGTCTGACGGCATAATGTCTTTTTCTTGTCACGCAAAATTTCTTCATAGCAAGCTAATGATTTTTTATTCCTTGCCTTGTGGCTACAATTCATTCCTCATTAGAATCTATGTCCTCCAAAATCTGTAAACCTTTCTTTTATGATTGTTCTTACTGTGGATTCCTGTAGATCAACTTCTTTGCTGCTCACAAATTTTCATTCTGCCTTCAAAATCCTTAATAATGTTGAGTTTTGTTTCCAAAGTCAATGTTTTTCTTTTCTTGCTAGCTGTAGAAGAATCAGACTTGCTTCTTTTGGATGACATTATTATTTTTTATGTGATAAAATTTTTATCAAGAACATAACATTAAACAATTGCAAGGTTTGTAGACTATAAAAATCGTGTATGAATGGAGACTGTGCGAAACACGTCAGTACTTGTTCACAGCATGTGCGACACTGGTGAACGCGGCCTGCATCTGAAAGATGCGACTAGTGGTGAGGCATGAAGCAGGATGGGAATACGTACATATATGAAACCGCGTAACTCCGGATTTGCGTAAGTCGGGATATGACTGTATATTGTTTTATATAGAATCGACACAAACACATGCATGTGTTTGGGTCAATCCTCCTAGAAAAGACTGGTAACCATATCTATAGCAGAAAAGAGGCCTAAAGAGCTTCATTAAGAATCCTTAGAAGGAGGATAATCTTATTACTGTTTTATAGAAGTAGAATAACAAAAATATCAATTAAAAAAAATAGGCTGCATATCAGAAACAAGAAAAGTAAAATAATGTATAAATTAAATATTACATATTTTTCAGTGAAGTAGAGAATCAAAAGAGAAAGCTAAAGTAGGTATAGAAATAATAATACATGGGAATTTTCAAAATAAAACAAAATAATGGGAATATGTATCTGAAAGAATACTGAAAATAAAAATAAAATTGCAAACAAAACTCTAATATAATCACTGCCTATAATCGTGAAGAAGGAAAACCAAAAACAGAAAATAAAGAATTTTATGTAATACTACAGAAAACTAAAAAAATATCATCAGTTGAATTAATAATACTAGCTGGAGATTTAAATGTAAGGATGTATGGATAACAAATTGAAGGCGAATTAGCTGATCTCATAGAGAGGTAGCAGGATTTTTTCCTTCTGGAAACTCAGGTTTTTCATCCCACATACAGTCAAATCGGCTAAGAGACCAGATGCAATTTACAGACAAAAAATACTTGTTCCTGGTGGCGATGGTTCGTAGATGGCATTGTATGGTGATGGTAGTTATAGCGTCATAGCGTGTAATTCGAGGATTAAGTAGAGGAAAAGGTAAGTTGTGTGTAGTGGAGTACTGCATGCTCTCCCATGATGAGTCCAAGGATTCCTTGGAGTGTCATGTATAATAAAAACTAGATGAGAAAATGTTGACTCCACAAAATATAAATATAGTGAAAAACCAATATAAATAGAAATAAAGACATTTAAGATGGAATTATTACAAGATGACAGTATAGGAAGACCTTACCAAAATGTCTAAAAGAGTCATTTCAAGTAAATATTATCAGTAATGAGGAAGACATAGATTCTTATTTGGAAAAATTCAAAATGAATATTAAACAAGCAGCATATAAAGTACTGGGACAGAAACAAACTGGAAAATACAAAATACAATGGACTTCCTGGTCTACCAAAGAAATAAAGCACTATCGGAAACCAAAAAAAAAAAAGGGCATTTAATAAACACAAGACAAGACTAATAGAGTCAAACATGAAGAGTATAACAGAATAGAAATGATTAACATCTGACCTCCATGAAGTCAGAGATTCATCGTGGGAAGTACGCACTATCACATACAATGCTCATCCAAACGTGCCTTAAACTGATTCAATGTGTCATTCACAACACACTCAGGCAATGCATTCCACTCACCAACCACTCTCCGTACAAAGGCCCTTCTCCTCACTCCTCTGCTCACACTCTCCTTGCACAATTTCCAGCAATGGCCTCTTGTTCTACACCCCTCTCCCATTCTATGAAAAATCTCCTCCATGTCAATCCATTAACCACCCTTGACTAGCTTATATGTCTCAATCATATCCCCCACCCTCCTCATATTAACAAGCTTTGGCAATTTACGTTCTCTCAATCTGTCATCATACTCCACATTCCAAAGACCACTGATCACCTTTGAGAATCTTCTCTGAACTCTTTCTAATATATCCTCATCACCATGAAAACCTGATGACCAAATCTGTGCACAATAATTTATATGAGGCCTGATCAAGGCCTTATACAATGGCATCATAACTGCTTCATTTCTGCATATCAGGGTCCTCTGCATCTTATCTGATGTGACGTCTTTATAACTTGTGCAATATGGTCTCTGAATTTCAGGTACATGTTCCACCATCACCACTCCCAGATCTCTCATCTCCTCAACCTCCTTTAAAGTTTCCCCACCAAGTGTATACTTTACACCTCATCACTGTTTACCAAATTTCAAAACGTTATACTTTGCAACATTGAACTGACAGTTCCATTTACCTGCCCATTCATGCAATCTATTCAAATCCTCCTGTAGGGCCATAACATTTGCTCGACTCTGCATTGCTCTTCCCAATTTTGCATCATCTGCAAACAGCTGCATATCCCTAGTTAAACCCATCCCAATATCAATATCATTATCAAACTGACCCCCTGCGACACACCACTAGTGACATTCCTCTTTCAGGATACTGCACTGTCATATACAACTTTCTCACAGCCAGTATCTGACCCAACTCAGAAGACTGTTATCCAACCCCATCTGTTTCAATTTATTTAACAGCTTGTAATGTGACAGTCTATCAAAAGCTTTTGCAAAATCCAAGTACACCACTGTATATGCATTTCCCCTGAACAAGGTATTTGTCACCTTGTTATAGTACATAAGTTAGTAAATGATCTCCCCTTTAACAAATCCATGCTGATAACCACATAAAATACTGCTGTTACAACCCATTTCTTTATCCTACTTCTCACCAATCTCTCCAGTACCTTCACCACAACTCCAGATATACAGAATGGCTTATAATTTATAGCAATAGCCTTATCACCACCTTTTTTAGCACAAGAATTTTACCTTCCTTCCACTCCCTTGGAACCTGTGCTGTTGTAAGACTCTTATTAAACAGGCATGCCAATGCTACTGCAAATTCTCTGGAACATTCCCTTAAGACATGTGGTGATATGTCATCAAATCCTATCATCTTAGTGACATCAAAGTTATTTATTTCGTGAAATATCTCCTCACAATTAAGCTATCCTCTCCTATATCCTTTACACGCAAGTTGCTCATGAGTCCACCCTGATGAAGAAAAAATACCCTTATAAACTGATCACCGAATACCTCAACAATGTCTTCTGTGGCAGTTACCATTCTACTATTTTCACTCATTAACATCATCTTACCATAATCAAGTACGGAGAATGATCTGAAATCAAAGAAAAGAAATTTCCGAATACATAAGCATATCACATAGAAAGAGAATGATGAGAAAACAATTTTAGCGAATTGTATATTATACGAAAGCGAAATAAAAATAATGATGTCTGAACTCATTATTACATCCAGAAAACACAGATGAAATAAATAACAGTTTAATAGAATCAGCCATCATCCATATTTTGGAAAATATCAGAGATGCATGATGCCTAAATGGACAAATAGGAAATCAGCTGCAACTGATGTAATTTATAATGAAATGCTAAAATACGAGAGTTAAAGAAATGACTAAAAATGTGAGAAATTTAATTAAACATCTTTAAAAAAAAAAAAAAAAAAAAAAAAAAATCAGCTAACGCCTTTTATTTTATTTTATTTATTTATTTATTTTATTTTTTTTATTCCCGTATATACGGGAGTAGGCAAGGCCATTTAGCCCTATCTAACTTTTGGAGACTGAGTGGGCAGTTCAATCTCCACTGGTACCCAATCAGAGACAGATGGCCCAAGGCTATCACTAATTAAGCGGTACGCAGTGAAGAGAGACGGCTCAAATGTGCCGCCATCTCGTGGTCTCTAACCCTAACACAATATATTTAATGTCTGAAATAATGTGGGTTCTACGGTCGATTTTCTTGAGTTTACAGGACGAAAAACCCGAGTTTCCGGGAGGAAAAACCTGCTTGCCCGTGCCAGAGATCGACTAACTGGGGAACCGGTCGAAAAAAGGC
Organism: Typopeltis vanoorti; assembly: GCF_054136105.1. Taxonomy (NCBI): domain Eukaryota; kingdom Metazoa; phylum Arthropoda; class Arachnida; order Uropygi; family Thelyphonidae; genus Typopeltis; species Typopeltis vanoorti. Next base: position 55,387,272 of record NC_143551.1, read on the forward strand.
TTAGAAAAATTTCCTCTAGTCGCCGACTAGACTCGAAACCAAGACTTCCTTCGTGCGGCCTAGCGCGATGGTGTGCAAACGCCACATCCACTGAGCTACACAGGCTCATCTTTAAGGAAAGATTCCCAATGAATGGAGAATGAACAATTACAATACCAATATTTAAAATGGGAACAATAAACCCAAAAACTATCAAGGAATAAACTTATTGTATACCCTGTGTCCTAAAAGAAACCGAACTTTTGATAGAAAAATAAAACAATCATTTTATTTATAATTATAAATAAAATAATTTATAATTATTTTATTTATAATCATCATCATTATCATCAAATTCCTGCCATGTACCCTCAAGGGGGTGTACAGGATATGATAGTACTACATGAAAAAAAGTACATCATTACTAACTTCCTATCTACAATTTTCCTCCAAATCAGTCTGTTACTTGTCAAGACTCCAACATTATCAGATCTTATATTTCTATCGTCTAAGGCACTTTGTACTGTATCAATTCACCTATATCTTGGTCTTCCTCTGGGTTGTTTTCCTGCCAACCTGGCAGAGAAAACTTGTTTTGCTAATCGTTCCTCGCCCATTCTGTTTAAGTGACCATATCACCTGAGATTATCTCTGCTAACGCATTCCTGGATGCTGACAATGTCAAGTTCTTTCCTAATATCCTAGTTTTCAATATGATATTGCCATTGATGCCATCTGTTCATGCCTCTAACCTTTCTCAGGACTCTCATATCTGTGGTCTCTAGTCTTTGGTCAAGTGTTTTACTTCTGACCCAGCTCTCAGATCCATAAGTTAAAACTGGTTTGAACACTGTCTTGTATACAGCTAATTTAGTGTCCCGACTAATTTCTCCCTTATTCCATATGAATTTATTCAATTGACTTCCTACCATACCAGCTTTGTTGATTCTGTTGTCTATTTCCATATTTAATTTACGATCTTCACTAAAAATTGTGCCCAAGAAGCTGAAATGTTTTACTTGTTCCAGAGGTTCTCCGTTCACAACACAGTTGACATTTTCAACGATTCTACCTATTTTCATTGTCTTTGTCTTTTTATTGCTGACCTTCATACCATATCTATTACAACAGTTATTCAATTTAGTCAGGGAATCTTGCAAATTTGTAGCGGATTTATTTAGAAGTATAACATCGTCCGCATAAAGCAAACAGCTGACATTAATATCTCCAATTCTGATATCATGTTTAATACCACTTTCCTTCACAATGTGATCCATATAGATAATGAATAACAGAGGGGATAATGCACATCCTCGTCTCACACCAGATTTAACATTAAACCATCTTCCTGTACTTCCTTCAATTCTAACTCTGACTTACAACTCAAATAAAGACTAAGTATTGCTAAATATAATTTCCAATTGACACCATATAACTGTAGCGTATTGAATAGCTTCTCTCTTGGCACCTTGTCATATGTCTTTTCCAGATCGACAAAACTTAAATACAGATCTTTGTAATATTCCCATGCTTTCTCAACAATTTGTCTTAAAGTGAAGATCTGATCCTGACAGCCTCTATTTGGCCTGAATCCAGTTTGTTCTTCACCAAGCTTTTCTTCCACAATTCTTCTCAACCGTTTCTCAAGTATACTTGCATAGATCTTGCTAGGAACACTCAGTAGGGAAATATCTCTGTAATTCTCACATTCAGTTTTATTTCTATTTTTATATATAACTACTATTAGAGCTCTACTCCAATCATTGGGAATTCGTCCCTCTGTCCAGGCTTTCTGAACTATGCAATGCAGCCACTGTAAGACTCTTATACCACCATACTTCAGGATTTCTGGTCGAATATCATCTACTCCTACTGCCTTTCCACATTTCAAGCCTTTAATGTCTTTTTCTACTTCAAGTATGGATATGTATTCCTGACTGTATGCCTGTTGAGTGTTTTTTACCACTTCGCTATCACTGCTTGTTTCATTTAGCAGTTTTTCAAAGTAATTACTCCATACTTCAAGGATATATTTTTCTCTCGTTTTCATGTCACCTTTATCATCTCTAACTCCTTTTACAGCACTCTTTCCTCTTTCTAAGCTTCTTCAACAACCTTCAGAATATTTTGCCATCTTCTTGATATTTATTTTCTATGTTCTTACCAAAGTCCTCCCATGACTTTTGTTTAGCTAGTTTTACACAGTATTTAGCTTTCTTACATTTGTCTCTGTATTCTCCAAGAGCACAAGCTGACTTATGAACTTTTGATATGCTTTCTTCTTTTCCTTCACTGCCTCTTTAACTTCCTGTGTCCACCATGGAGTTCTGATTTTTCTATCCTTGCAGGCAACCTCACCACATGAATTAATCAGGGTTTTCTTCAAGGTTTGCCACTGAATCTCCAAGGTTTGGTTCCAAGCATTGAAGAAAACCCTGATTAATTCAGATGAAGGGATCACTGGAAGAGAATCCTGTCATACGTTGAGGACTCACTGAATGTCCTGGATCTAGTCAGGTCATACTCTTTAGTTAATGCTATGGTTAATTTCAACTACCAGTGTTGAAGCACATGGTAACTACCTGTTTCTTAGTGAGTTTATCAGTCTGTGAAGAAAAAATTCATGCATTTTATAAGTGATACAAAATGATTTATTATTATTATTTTTTTTATTAATAAAGCATTTTTTGCTATGTTTTGGCCTCTAATAATGTCTTGAATCACTTTTTACAAAAAAAGCAACTAATTTCTTCTCTGCCATTGAAACACATTCAATATCATAAAAGTCTCAATAAGATAAAACTTAGGATGGACATGAAGCAAAATTTCAGAAAATATCTGCATCAAAATCCTTAAGGTGTATTAGATATAACTACATTAGTGCACTTCTGAATACAGATTGGTCCAAAACATTGTCGAATGGACAGAAAAGTGATGTCAGGTGACATTGGCAACTCAAAAACAAGTGAAAAATATTTAGGTTAAAATCAACATAAAGAAATATTTTTGGAAAATAAATACTTCTTTCTCAATTTTTCAAGTTTTAATATCCACTATTATGGTAAAATTCTGCATGATATTCTGCAATTACCACTGTCCACTGCATGTCTATTTTAGGTTACTGTGTTGCGACTAATTCTGTTTTATTTGAGTTAAAACTGATGAGTGCATTTTTCAAGTCCTGGTCCACAGAAATATTTTGTTAAAGTGAATAATTTCCTATAATCAATTTCTTTTAGCATAGCATTGCACCTGTATGACTTTGATCAGAACTTGAGTGAGTTTGTTATAGTGTTTATTATTGTGAGAGTTAAACTTAATCATGAGAGTGGCAAGTGTTCTGTAAGAGACTGCAAAAAAAGGTAAGAAATGAAGACAAGAGTACCACAAAAAAGAATCAAAGATCATGAGGGTGATTATATAAGGACAAAACACCTTAAGAATAATAACTGAACAATCTGGAGTATTTAACTCTCCTTAATATTTACAGTACATTACAAATCTGCCTTTGATTTCCTCGTTAGAGATTTTGTGTAGATCTCAGAAAAAAAGTTATAATAAATTCTAATGCTAGGTATTGCATAACGAATAGTTATCACACCTTTCCAAACTATATCTGGTGTACGACATGGAAAACTGCTATTTTCCTTGTTATTTATGCTAGCGCTAGATAATGTTCTAGAACAGATAGAAATGACAAATACCAGAGGAATATTATGTAAAATAAATAAAACCATGGGTGATCTAGATTATGTGAATGATGTATGTCTAATTGCTCACAATATGTAGATATTCAAAATAAAGTAACCAGTTACAAAAATCAAGAAGAGTTGATTGTTTGAAAATAAATACAAACAAAGAAAGAAATGAGAATAGATGTGAATAACAATGTACCAAGGAAAATGTAAAAATTGAAACTGCTTCAAATATTTGTTATCTCAATAGTGTTTTATCTGCAAATGGAGGAGCAACTAGAGATGATATAAAGATTCAAAAGACAAGAGGTGCACATGCTAAACTTAAAAGATTATGGAAAATGAAAAATATTCACACAGATAGAAAAATAAAAACATTTAATACACATATTAAATAAGTTATTTTACATGGATGTGAAACATTTCAAAGAAACCTACAAAGAAAGTTACAAAAATTCATGAACTGAATGTTTGTAACTTTCTTTTCATAATCTCTGCAGGGCATACTTTGGTGGTTTCAAATTATCATTATCTTCTTTTGAAAATTATCACATTTACAAAAGAAGAAATGAGCAAAAACTCAATGTTAAAATCAGAAAACAAAACATTTAGGGGAATGGACATACAGGAATGCCTCATTTTATAAAGAGCTAAGATTCCCAGCCTACTATTCATGAAGGCGAATTTAACTCTTTTTATGTTATTTCTCTTTTATTTAAGTTTAATTCTTTTATTCAATTACAAAGGCCTCAGTAGCTCAGTTGGCTTAAATGAGCCCTTTGGCTGAAAAAACCTGGGTTCAAATCCCATTTATGATGTGGGCAACCTTTATCAAGGTGTTTTTAATCAAATGGTGAGTTAGCTGGTCTCATATGGTAGTGAAGTTTTTTTTTTTTTTACTCCCAGAAACTTGGGGATTTTTTGTCCTTAAAAATAGGCAAATTGGTGCCCGTAAACACATACGTCTACAGACATAAGACACTCCTGGAATAAGGATTAACCAACCTATTCTGTCAGATCTTGGTTTTGCAGTGAATCGTGAATACTGAATCGTAATCCTTGTAGTAAAGTGTGGGTCTACAGGTGAGCATAAATCAGGACAGGATGTTTACAATGTACAAATGCTAATCTTTTGTTTAGTCTGAAGTAAAATTATAATGTATTTTAAATGAGATTGGTTTCTTCAGTATGAAAACAGATCTCTATGAGTTGGTAATTCTGCAATTTTTATAAAGAATTATGGTTATTTTATAATTATTTTTAGTTGATGTTTATAAATAACATAAAACAATAAGTTATAAATTAAAGTAAAAATACTGTATAATAGCATAATGGAGAAGCATTAATGAGATGGGCCTGGGTTGAGGAACATTTGGATTGATAGGCTCCTTGTCCTTTTTGGTTAAGAATTGCAACATGGAAGCCTGTTGGGCCTTTTTCCTCCTCCCCTCCCACATGCTATATGGTTTCAGAGCATTTGTAACAGCTTTTTGGATGGAAGAGCTGCATTCCCAGTCAGGATCATCATCACAGAGAGAGATTCACAGGCAGTTTGTAGCTTTGTTAAAGCTTCTTTAAGTGCATGGATCCTTGAGTGACAAAATTTCCTGCTCATCCTCCTTACTGTCCTCTTAACAAGTTGTACTGTCAGCTCTCCAAATCTTCCTTTAAAAGTCACTTTCTAAAATATTCTAGCAACTCACTGACATTTTAAATAAATCATGAGTCACTTCTGAAACAGGCTTGAATTCAAGAAAGTCAGGAATTGCATCAGGCCACAATTTCGGCTAAATACATGACCGACACTTCTTCTTCAGACTGCTGCAATGTTTGTTATGCACTTCCAGTAGTCTTGCACAGACAAAGAATAAGATGCTTGTATTGCTTTGACAATCCCTCTGATGGTTATGCATAAATACTGGTCTCATATGGTAGTGAAGGCTTGAAGGCTGAAATAACACCCTGGACAATTGGCTGCAGAAGTGAAGCACTGATTGGTGGCAAATAAACCACCTTAACATCCAAGGTATCAGTATATAAATCTTCAAGGTTTATCGGATGCCCAGGGGTCATTGTCAAGGACTAAAGCAACTTTATTAGGCAAGTTATTCACAAGCATGGGTGACCAGGCAAGTTATATGCCTGGTCACCCATGCTTTTTTTTTTTTTTTTATTAGAACAACAGGCAAACGAGTCTTAGAAATGCTCTTCACACGGCACGGGGTATCTCTGCATGGTACACTAACAGTGGTTTTAATTTTAATGTGCCTGATGCATTGCCACCCAGCAGCAGCAATGTAAGCCAGTTTTTTGCAGCTTTAAAATAAGCACTGGATTTCTCTTCAGAGGCTATGTATATCCTACTATACATCTTTTTCTATAGACCCATCTCGCTAACCTTAAAAACCAAGTCAGGGATGTAGTCACCTTAATCGATTATTTTGAATTCAGCTGAATACTCAGTTGCATCACCAGAAATTTTAACATTGTGAATGTTTATCTGATTTTTGAATCTTAAAATTCAAAAATTTTAATGCCAACCCCTGTTTGCAAAAATGACTTTTCCACCAGCTTCTTCATTTATGTAATTAAATAAGAACTTTGCCATTTCCATGGTTACAGGACGAGTTACAGGAATGTTATAAATTAAAGATACCAAGAAATTATATATTTGGTTTAATCCCTTATTCAAGTGTAAGCAAACAAGTTTGCACCTGAACTATTTACAGGACTGGGGCAACTTGTATATAGAAGCTTATGACCTCACATAACTTGCTTTAGTATCCCATAATGCAAAACACATATCCTTAAGAGTATGTATAATGTTGTGCATTATGGCAAGGGTCACTACCCATTGTTTTGATTCATATCGTTAATCAATAGCACTAATAATTTTCCACTTTTTTTATTACTTCGCTTCTTGAATATGATGTTCTTGATACTACTGTATCAACAATGATGTTCTGGTTACTTCTGCATAAACAATTCCAGCATGCTATCTCTATTGGTTACTCTTGTTGAAAATGTAGAAGGCATTAATTTTAATGCTTTACATACAAATGGCATACATCTGATTTGATGCATTGAATCACTTCCATTTTTCTCTTAATGGTAAATGATTTTCTGCTTTTTTTAGCTGAGGAAGACATCAATTGGTTGTACATTTAGATGACTTTTTAATTTGCTTAAATACTATTATTAGTAAAACTTTGAAATCTATAGTCGAGTCAAAGAGGAAGAAGGAGCAAAAGCAGGAGTAATGATTTTTTTTTGTAGCTTCCTGAATACTCTTGGTATCTATGTCCTAGAAGGAAAACAAAAGGAACATAACAATTAACAATTGCTTTTATTCAGATTTACAAAAAATTAAAAGATAAACCTGAATGATTATCTATTAATAATGGGAGATTTCAATGCAAGAGTGGAAAATGTTCCACAGGATACAAATATAGGAACAAATGGTGAAACTACATGCAATAGAAATGGATACAGACCTAGGGATTTTTACACAAATAATAAATAACTTAAAAATTACTAATACTTTTTTCAAGCATCAAGAGTGACATAAATTCATTTGGGAAACAAGAAACTTAAAAAGTATACAAGACTATATAATAGCTAATAGGAAAACAGCTAAAATCATACTAGATAGCTGGGTATTTAGAGGCACAAAAATAGAATCAGAACATTATTTATTACAAGGGAAATTAAGAATATCCCAATATGGTTTAAAATTAACCAAATCAATGCAAAGAGAAATCCTCAGGAATCTTTTAGAGTTCAACTCTTGGATAACAAAAGTATTAACTACTTTTATTTACAAATAATAAATGAAAAATTAATTACTTAATTAAATTAATGTTGATAGCAAATATCTGTTAGATTTCTGATCAGGACATGGACTGGTTATTACTAACACCATGTTCAAACATAAAAATGTGCACAAATTCACATGGAGAGAAGAGGCAAGGAATAAGAAAAGTCTCATTGACTATGTTATTGTTGATAGTGATGTTTTCTCCCTGATGCAGGTGTTGGATTCTGAATATATAGAGATTGGAGTAATTATTATTTGCTTCAGAATCCAACATGATCTTCCATCACAAAGGCTAGACTAGTAAATATCATTTAATGTAAACAACTTATTTTACAATTTAATATTCATATAACTACCTTAATTTTGTCTAATATTTAATTATTTATTCAAAGATATATGTATTAATAATGAAAAGACTGTATTAAATATTATTAAGCTATTTTAATTATTACTATGTTAATATTATAAGAACTTGTATTTGATAATTTAACTGCGCATTAATTGAAATGTAAATATTCTTTATTTATTCCTATTTGTAGAAGTTTAGCGTTATGCAATACCTCAATTTTATTATATTTTGTTTGGTTGTCATGGAGACTTATGTAAGTGATTGAGCACGTTTTGGAACACCACGTGAGGAGAAGGTTTATTGAAAAGAGTTTTAGAGAGAAATCACGAGAATAATTTAGGCGGGAAGAACGGATATATAAGTGATGAACACTGAAATTATTAATTAATTAAGAGAGAAAGAAAGGAGAGGATTGGCATTAGGTTGGAATCGGAGCATTCGGGAATCACAGTGCGATAATAGCGAGTCGGCAAGTCACTCAAGCAGCTAATAGTCTACTAGTTGAGAAGCAGTTAGCTAATAAGTTGTAGAATAACAATTATAGCTATGGAAAACAGCTGAGAGACTATTAATTAGACTAGCGATACCTGAATTGAGATATAATTTCGGGGCTGACCTGTCAAGGACACACAGAATCTTGAAATAAAGCATCGAGTAACTAGAGAATAGTAGAGGCTGTAAAATTGAAGTTTACCGTTAGCTGTGTTTAGAATTGTAGTGTCTAAAGAATTAATTGAATGCCGGAAGAGTGAACAACTGTGCATATAAAACCTCAAGTTAAGGAATTATTGTGTGTTGCCTCATTTCATGAGTGATCAGTAGTACTTTATGCAACAACGTTTGTTTATGTGTATTGTGACCGATGATTAATTCAGTTATTGCTTAGAAGAATTATTTTAATGAGTGCCGTATACTGTTTAAGTGTTTACAGTTATAAAAACTGTTTACGTATAGGTAGGTGAAGAAAAAAGATTATCGGTAAGATTATTCCAACCGTTAATATTCCTATACAGAGAAGTGTGAGAGTTTCATCCTAGAATTTCCTTATACTAAGAATAACTATTGAGGAAGTTAGCTAAAGTGTAAATTTAAAAGTGTTTGTTTGTGAAGAGGTATTACTGCAACTTTTGTTGTATTTGGAACTTAAGGAACTGTGAGAAAACTGTATTATAGAGATGACAAATTTACCATGGTCTGAGTTTGTATGATTGAATTTATCAGAGAAACTAAAATGTTTGTGATATTTTAATTACTGATTTGAAATTAAGTGTAAAATTTGTGATTTTAAAATTAAATGTTTGTTTTTGTTAATCAAAAGTTGTATTTTGCCTGAATCTCTTTTACTGCACCATTCATAAAATATTCGAACCAAAGTGGGGAAGTTAAGTAAGTTAAATATACTCGGCCAGTATATATAATAACAACATATTAAGGAGAGATAGTTGAGAGTTGGTTTATCTTCAATTCTTGAACTAATTCAGATATAAAGTGGTGCAGTCTTGAAATATAAATTTTCTTTATATTTGAATTAGAAATCAACTAGCAACCTTCTATTTTGTCTAAGAACATCGTAGTGACTAACAAGTCGGATCCAAAGTATAGATTGAGATGAAGTAGGATCCAACAAAATGGCGCAGCCGACAGGATTTGAATTCACTAACAAAGATCGTAATATTAAGTATTAAATTTTGTAAGCGTATCAAAAAAAAAAAAAAAGGCAACCCCAAGAATTTTGAAAGTAAATTGAGTGAATCAAGTGAATTGGTTGTAAACTAGAATCAGGCAAACATAGAAGTTATTTTAGAATTCTATTTTTTTTTAAAGTTATTGTTAATAGATTAATACGGCAGTTTCATCAAGTTCTAAAATGGAAGATAGTGAATTTTTTGCATACAGTGAACCCACAACAGGTTTTTCCTCAATTTTCAGGTGAAGAATCAGATAATGTACTGTTTTTTTTTACTTATGTTGAAAAACTTAGAGAAATAGCAAACTGGACTGATTTTCAACTGTTAATTTTACTCAGAAGTAAATTAATAGGCAAGGCAAAAACATATTTTAACTCATCTCCAATTCTCAAGGATACATTTAATTATCAAATATTTAAAGACAATCTTATTTCTCAGTTCTCAAAATTAAGAAGTATTGGCCCAAATTTATGGAAGTTACAGAGAGTCTTACAAAAAGATAAAGAGACTGTTACTGATTTTCACAATCATTTATTGACACTAGCCAACAGTTTAAATGTTACTAATGAGGATAAACCTCACTTAGATTGGGCTGTATTCCAACAGTTCTGCCAAGGCGTTAGAACAGAATTAAGAGAAACAGCCTATAAGAAGAAAATCTCCACCTTAGAAGAGTGTCTCAAGATTGTTAAAGAAAAAGAACAAATGTTAGGAGACTTTTATCCCTCATCCAGTGTAGGTTAATGTTGTAAATAAGACTGGTTGTTCCTTGAACCAATCTGAAATTGAAAAGAAAAATAAGGATGAAAAAGGAAAGGGAAAGAATATTGGAGAAAGTCCAAGTAGTATTAACTGCATAACTGAAAGTAAAGAACAATTTGACAAAAGGCTGATGACAGAAGTGAAAACCCTAATTCACCAGGAAGTAAATAGGTTAAATCAACCAATAATGGATAGTCTTAATGAGGTTGTGAGACAATTATCAGCTATTACTTTAAAATCTCAAGTAGACCAAAACCCCACAACTGATAAAATTAATGAGATGATTAAACATGAAGTGGAAAAACAAAATCAATCCATTTCAACTAGTCTAGATAAGGTAATTCAAGGACTAGACAGCACAGTGGTAAAAAACACTAACCAGGCATGCAGTCAGGAATACATATCCATACTTGAAGTAGAAAAAGCCATCAAAGGCTTGAAATGTGGAAAGGCAGCAGGAATAGATGATATTCGACCAGAAATGCTGAAGTATGGTAGTATAAGAGTCTTACAGTGGCTGCCCTGCATAGTTCAGAGGGCTGGACATAGGGATGAATTCCAGATGATTGGAGTAGCTCTCATAGTACCCATATATAAAAAGGAAAATAAAACTGAATGTGAGAATTACAGAGGTATTTCATTACCGAGTGTTCCTGGCAAGATATATGCAAGTATACTTGAGAAACGGTTGAGAAGAATTGTGTGAAGAAAAGCTTGGTGAAGAACAAGCTGGATTCAGGTCAAATAGAGGCTCTCAGGATTCAGATCTTCACTTTACGACAAATAGTCGAGAAAGCATGGGAATATAACAGAGATCTGTATTTAAGTTTTGTCGATTTGGAAAAGGCATACGACAAGGTGCGAAGAGAGAAGCTATTCAATACGCTACAGTTATATGGTGTCAATGGAGCATTATATTAAGCAATACTTAGTTTTTATTTGAGTTGTAAGTCAGCAGTTAGAACTGAATGAAGTACAGGAAGATGGTTTAATGTTAAATCTGGTGTGAGACAAGGATGTACATTATCCCCTCTGTTATTCATTATCTATATGGATCACATTATGAAGGAAAGTGGTATTAAACATGATATCAAAATTGGAGATGTTAATGTCAGCTCTTTGCTTTATGCGGATGATGTTATACTTCTAAATAAATCCGCTGCAAGTCTGAAAGATTCTCTGTCTAAATTGAATAGCTGTTGTAATAGATATGGTATGAAGGTCAGCAATAAAAAGACAAAGACAATGAAAATAGGCAGAATCATTGAAAATGTCAACTGTGTTGTGAATGGAGAACCTGTGGAACAAGTAAAACATTTCAGCTTCTTAGGCACAATTTTTAGTGAAGATCATAAATTAAATATAGAAATAGACAACAGAATCAGCAAAGCTAGTATGGTAGGAAGTCAATTGAATAAATTCATATGGAATAAGAGAGAAATTAGTGGGAACACTAAATTAGCTGTATACAAGACAGTGTTCAAACCAGTTTTAACTTATGGATCTGAGAGCTGGGTCAGAAGTAAAACACTTGACCAAAGACTAGAGACTGCAGATATGAGAGTCCTGAGAAAGATTATAGGCGTGAACAGATGGCATCAATGGCAATATCATATTAAAAATGAGGATATTAGGAAAGAACTTGACATTGTCAACATCCAGGAATGCGTTAGCAGAGCTAATCTCAGGTGGTATGGTCATTTATACAGAATGGGCGAAGAAAGATTAGCAAAACAAGTGTTCTTTGCCAGGTTGGCAGCAAAATGACCCAGAGGAAGACCAAGATATAGGTGAATTGATACGGTACAAAGTGCCTTAGATGATAGAAATATAAGATCTAATAATGTTGGAGTCTTGACAAGTAACAGACTGATTTGGAGGAAAATTGTAGATAGGAAGTTAGTAATGATGTAATTTTTTTCATGTAGTACTATTGCATCCTGTACGCCCCTTGAGGGTATATGGCAGGAATTTGATGATGATGATGATACTGGTTATAAGTTATATGTGCAAATATTAACTTCAAAACTTGAATCATATGTAGAAGATAAACTTTGTGAAGAACAAAATGGTTTCTGAAAAGGACAAGCATTTTAAATTACCAGAAAACCTTGGATAAAGTCTCAAGGAACAAACTGTGGACAACACACACACACACAAGAAGCTAAACATTCCAAATCAGCAGCTTGCAGCTATAACTAACATGTATCTAAATAGCAAAAAACCTGAAAGAATCAATGAACATGTTACAGAATGGAAATCAATAAACAGAGAAGTCCATGAAGGATGTTCAGTGTTATCACTCTTATTTAATATCTATATGGATGAAATAGCAAAGATATGGAAGACAAATATAAACTGGCATTTAGACTGGATCATAGGATTATATTTAATACCCCTTTTGTTTGCAGATGACCAAATATTCATAAAAGCAAAGATGAACTCCAGAGATCAATATATTCCTTAAACATAATTGCTGAAAAATTTGGAATGCAAATATCAAGAGAGAAAACAAAAAATCATGGCTTTTTAAAAGTAATAATGGCAATAACATCCCATGTAGAAGTGATTTTGAGGTTATCTAGTGTGAAGTGGAGGCTATGAGGGTGAAACATATGATGGGATGTTACTATAGACCTGGTGGTTCAATTGCAGGGTATGATGAATTGCATCGCCAATTTACAATGATGGTGCTAAACAAGTGATCATTATGGATGACTTTAATTATCCAAACATTGATTGGATATCAGAGAAATCTCATGATAAGAATAAAGTGGAATTTATTGAGTTGTTGTGATACAACTTTCTCAAAAAGCATGTGGAAGAAGGAACTCAAGATCAAAGAATGTTAGATTTCTTCATAGCTTAAGAAGGGTGTCTGTGTTAAGAATATGACTATATCACCACCTGTTGGTGATAGTGATCATGCCATGCTTTCCTGGGAGGAAGCTAATTATACTGATTTTCTAATTAGGAAAGGCTACATGCTGAACTACAAAGCTGGAAATTATGATCAACCTAGGAGAATACTATTTTTGGTTCCATGGTATCAATTACTGAATGGGAATCGTTGAAAAAAGTGCTCAAATGAGGCAGTATCTGAATATCTTCCCTAGAGTTTGGAGAATAAATAGGTGGGAGTGAAATGGATGTTTAACCTTATTATGCAAGAGATCCATAAAAACAAGATTATGTGGAAGGAATATAGTGATAATAAAGGTGAGAAGAGTTATGAAATAAATATACAAAGCACATGCCAGCGAAGTAACGAATATTGCATGAAAAACTAAACTGGAATATGAAAAGAAACTGGCTATGGATGCTAAAGACAATCCAAAAGAATTTCATCATTATGCTGCAAATAAAAGAAAGAAAGATGAGGAAGAATAACTTTACTGAATGCAGATGATACTCTAGTGTCAGAAGCTAATGAGATTGTTCAATTAATGAGTGTTCACTTTGCTAAGATATAAGGCATTTGATAAGATACTCCATAAAAGGCTGTTGAATAAGCTGGAGAATAAGGGCTTGGAATATAAACTGTTTAACCTGGATAAGTGGATGGTTGAGAGATTGTGATCAAAAAGTGGTATATTTTGCTGATGATGCAAACATAGATGAAATTTTTCGATATAAGGAAGGTCTGGAGAGAACATGGGGCATTCATGTAAGCTGTTTGTTTGTTTACAGTTAAGAAAGGGGTAAGAGTTAGATTTTTCTCTTACAGAGTTGAAAAGTTTGCCTTTTCAGGTAGTGAGTGCATCCAGTATGACGAATTTAAGGGAAGGTATGACTATAGGTAATTTATAGCCTCCCTCAATGAGTCCTTCATTCCTTGGAAGTCTCAGATATATAATAATAAACTTACATTAATGATACTATGAATAGCATAAAGGGTGATATCCAATTGTTTACCAAGGATGCCAAGTTGAAAAGGGTGATATGGATTGTATCTGATACAATATCTCTACAGAATAACGTGATGGGTGGTGATATGGGTATTGCCAACATTGACATCAATTTGCTATATGTTTTGTAATCTTGAATGTGTGGGAGTGATATCGGTTATTTTGGACAGAAGAAACTACAGGTTAAAATATACTGAAAGGAATTTGCTGCAAGTAATTGATGGCACTAGAGACCTAATAGAGAGCTGGGGGGGGGACATGTTTGCTAAGGTGGTAGCAATCACAACAGATAAATGCAAAGTTAGAGTTTACTTTGGAGGAATAAGAAAGTTCTCTTTATGGGTTGACTATGGTACTGCATAAGGCCATCGAGCTGTTGTAGAGATTAGGAGATAGTTGAACGAACTTTATATGGTACAAGTTTTATAAATTATACTTTTACTGGCAAGTAAAAATATCAGTTTTCTATTTGTTGGCAAATAGATATTTTATCCTTATTCTAACGATATATTACTTTGAGTTTTGTGATGAATTAATAGTTCTACTGCTTAATCACACTACAGTTTTTATATGTTCAGAATTTTAACCTGTTGTTTCATGTAGAAGTCATATAAACATTCAGTATGAAAATACTGAATGTAATCATAGCACATATTTAAGATAATATGAATGAGTATATTATAATATTAAAAATTATGGGTTACTTATTTTGAAGATTTATAAAAAACAGCTTTTACCTTTTGTTATGAATGTGGTGATCTCTTGGATTCTTTAATACCCTAACTTCTAGCACTGCAGAACAAGATGATTCTGACAAACTGGTGGATGGTTTTCTTGGACGATGTCCATGAGCTAAAATACAAAACAACTCAGTGAATGCATACATGGTATTTCTAGTGGGAATTTAAAAGTATATAAAAGGTTGCAAAACTTTTAAAGTTTCACTGCTTATTTTGGAATATTTTGATGAGTAACATCCAATGGGGCCAGAAGATATCCAGACAATATCTGATTTCTAACCATATTTTCTGCAATAGGGTTGCACAGTAGGGTTTGATCATCGCAACGATCAACTATGGTCACTTCATTTGGTGTTTTATCCCAGCATGTCCTCAAAAACTGAGTTTTGCTACAAATTACGTTTAGAGCGTTTGTTTGCTCATGGCATTAGTCATCACTTGATTTTTCTTTATTCCAAAAAAAAAAACCACTTAAAATATAGAGTTGTACGTTGTCTCCATTGTTATTTATAACCTGCATGGAACACATTAGTAAGGAAATTTATTAAACTTGGCATTCATAGGAGATATCATACTCAGTTCTTTATTCTATACAGTTGACATTATTCCCTTAAATAAAATCTTTAGCTAAACTGAATAAATTTAGTATGATGAAAACCAACTATTAATAAAATGACCACTACTCTACCTCCCAAAAAACAGAACTTAATTTTTTTTAATTACTTTTTTATTAGAAATACAAATTAATGCATACATGCACAGAAAAATTTGTTTGTTCATAGTTGGTCACATGATTTTTCTTTATTCAGAAAGCCTGAGTGAATCATAACTCTGCTCACAGGAGCTGAGGAGATTGACATAAAAAAACATAAATACTAAACATATTCCTGCAAGAATACTTTTCATTCTATCTTTCCTGGTCAGCTTTATTAAAAAAAATTAAAAGTAAAGCATTCTAAACATTGGCAAAACCTAAGAAAGAAAATTTATAAATTATTATCTAGGAAGTTACAATTTTTTTTTCTTGCTCCTTTAATATGTCTAGTTCTTCCTTATTTTTTATTATTGTCTTCTAGGATATTAAATGCTCTCTCCTAAGAGTATTAATAATACAACTTTTACCACCACATTATTGAAGAACAAAACATTAGATGCATTGTCAAATGTTGTTTATTCTCACAGATGCAATACTGAGAGATTTTTTTTTTAATGTTGAGCCCATACAGAGGTTGGAGAAAGGAGAAACTTGTTTACATTTGATTTAAAAGCCTGTATACTGTATTCCTTGGGAATGCAATATACAGGATTTTAATACATCAGTGGGAAGATTGTTCTACAGTACAGCAGTAGCAGGGATGAAGGAGGAGGAAAAGAAACTTGTTCTGCAAGTTTCAAGGTATACTGCGAGAAGATGTTGGGCAGCAGCTGTATATGTTCCAATGGGCTTTATACTGAGTGGGGGAATTATTGATGCTATTTCAGATGAACATTTGCCATGGAAATATTAACAGAATGCACAAATTGCAGAGACCAAACATCTGTGTGAAAGTGGGGGGGGGGGTAAGAGATGGGTCATTTATCAATCTAACTGCTCTGTATTGAGTCAAGCATTTTGAGGGAGCTTTTAGGAACCCTCACTCCAAATGTGAGAGCAGTATTCAATATCATATGCATATTATACACATATATTCTTCTTCTTCTTTTCAGCCATTTTCTGTCCACTGCTGGATGAAGGCCTCCTCCAGTTCCTTCCACCTTTCTCTGTTCTTGGCAATGGTTGACCAAACTTTCCCAACAAAATTTGACAATTCATCACTCCACCTTCTTTTAGGACATCCTTGGCCTTGTTTCCCTTCTTTTGGAATCCAGTTTGTTAGTATGGTAGTCTATCGCTCATCTTCTCTTCTGGATAGATGTTCAGCCATTTCCATTCTAGTTGCTTGTGGTGAAGAATGATGTCAGTGATATGAGTCTGCCTTCTTATCCAGGTGTTTTACTTCTTATCTTTTAATGTGATGCCTAGCATCAGCCTCTCCATTTGTTTGAGTTGCTGCTAGTTTGTCAGTACTTTTGTTAGAGACCAAGTTTCACAACCATATGTGATGATTGGAAGTATACACTGGTTAAGTGTCTTCCTTTTTAAACAGAGTGGGACATCATTGTTTTGAAAAATGCTTTTCAATTTTCTGAATGCACTCCAGGCAAGTTGAACTCTTCTATTTATTTCCTTTTGGAGTCCACAGTTTAGATCAATGAGATGATCTAAATATGTATATGAAGAGACTCTTTCCAAGAAATTGTTTTCTATTATTAGGTTTTCTGGTCTTACAAAATGATTAAACATGATTTTAGTTTTTACTCTGTTTATTTTTAGACCAACTTTTCTGCTTTCATGATATAGGTCTTCTGGAGTGTTTGCAAAAATTATAATATCATCTGCATGTCTTAGGTGTGATAAGTTTCTGTTATTTCTTTTTATACCATGGTTTGTCCAGTTTATATTATTAAATATTTCTTGAAGGACTGCTGTAAAGATTTTGGGTGAATGAGAGTCTCCTTGTTGGACACCTTTTTCAATTGATATTTTATTGCTACCAGTGTGAAGTTGGATTGTTGCTGTTGCAGTGTGGTATATTTCCTGGAGGAAGTCCATATATTCTTCAGGATTCCCTGATTATGGAGTGCTTTGATTACTGCATTAGTTTTGATGGAATCAAATGCTTTTTCATAATCAATAAAGGATAAACAGAGAGACAATTGGTTTTCTTCAGCTTTTTCTATTATTAGTTTTACTGCATGATATTGTGTTAAAGCCTTTATGGAATCCTGTTTGTTCTGCAGGTTGATTTGAGTCTAGAACAGGAGTTAACCTGTTTGTTATTACTTTTGTGAGAATTTTGTACAGATTAGAGAGAATACTAATTGGTTTATAGTTCTTTATTTCTTCTTTGTCTCTTTTTTTAAATAACAGTATCAGAGTAGCATTTTTCCAGTTTTCTGGTATCTTTCCCTCTTCTAGGCATAGATTTAGTAAGTTTGTGACATGTTGAATTATGTTATTTCCTCCCCATTTAATTACTTCTATGTGTACTAGATCTTTACCAGGACATTTTCCATTTGTTTTATTTCACCTGAAAGTGAATGGTGGGATGAATTCCATATGTGATGGGGAAGAGTTATTTATATTTAATTTATCTATTGAAGGATCACTATATCACCAACCGTGATAAATGTTTTCTTAGTATTTTCATATTTTTATTGTTTTCAATTGTTTCTTTTATTTTATTAGTGTTATTAGATCGTATTTCATTTCTTATCTTTTCCCTTATTGTTTTGCATAGTTCTGCATATTCTATTTTAGGAGTTAAGCTTTTGTCTCATTTCATATTTAGTCTCTTTTTTAGTAGTTGTAAGGTTTCCTCTGAAAGTTTATGGTCTTTTTTGTGGCTTTTGAATTTGTTGACTGCTGAGATTATTACTTCGGTTAAGTTTTTACTTATTTTATTTATGTCTTCTTCAAATATGTTTATTAAGTCTAGTTTTTGATTGAGTTTTTCTTCATAATCCATCTTCTTGTTTTCAATAGGTTTTAAGTCAAAACTTCTTGATTTTTTATTGTTCAGCTATTTTATTCTTTCCAATTTGAGGTATATTTTAATTCTGGCTTTCACAGTCGGTGGTCACTTCCTGTTTTTACTTGATTAGTACTGAGGTATCTTGGACTATTTCTTTATTATTACACAGTATATAATCTGTTTCATTTTTTATTTCTCCATTTGGACTTCTCCATGTCCATTTTCTTTTGGGGGCTTTCTTAAAAATGTATTCATAGGCAAATGAATGGGGGTGTCACTTTAATGCAGCAAAATGTAAGGTCTTGAGGTTTGGGACACATCGATGGGACGCTGCATACTCTATGGGAGGAGTTAAACTGGAAGTAGGAGAGACAAGAGATCTGAGGTTAATGATTGATAGAAACCTGAAATTTAGGGGACATATTGCAAAGGTAGTGAAGCTAACACAGAGGTTTGCTGCAATAATGAGAAGGACACTGACCTGCAGAGATAAAATGGTTATCATTCCGTTGTATAAGTCTCTGATCAGACCAAACTTAGACTATTGTTCTCAGATCTGGTCCCCAGGATTTGAAGGGGATAAATTAACTGTGGAAAGGGTACAAACAAAGATGGTGTCAGAGCTGTACAATGTTAGTTATGAGGATCAGCTGAGGGAGTGTGAACTGCAGTGTTTGGTGGATAGAAGAAGAAGAAGGAGAGGTGATACGAGACTTTTAAACTGTTGAGAGGTGGTTACAGGGGTTGACACTGGGGAGTTCTTTCGCTTGGTTGAACAGCAGGAAGGAGTCATGACAAGGGGCCATCCCTGGAAGTTACAAAAGGAAACTGTGAGAAAGAGGGTGAGGAGTGGTTACTTTGCGTGGAGGGTGGTTGAACCATGGAATGCATTGCCTGATAGAGTGGTGAGAGCGAGAATGGTCAATGCGTTTAAGGAGTGGTATGATAGACTTTGTGTTTCCTAGGAAACACAATCGTATGTTTTTCCTAGAAGGAAAATTTGTGTTTCCGTAGAAAGGACAAATTTTCTTAGAAAGGACCTACCACGATGAGTCTTTTGACTCCATGGATGCCTGAATAATAATAATAATAATGTAAAGCTTGTTACTGATAAAGAATTCTCTAAGAGCCATTCCTGAGTTGCTGCTTGTACCATATACATATGGTCCTATTGTGTCTATTTGGTGAGAGAGGGATGACCTACTTTGGCATTAAAATCACCCATTACTACAGTAAATGTTTTGATTGCTATTTCTTTTTTTTTGTCTAGTGCTGCAGTGAGTCATAAAATGCTTCTATCTCTTCATTAGTGTGGGATGAGGTGGAAGCATATATTTGGATGATTCTGATTTTAAGTTTGGAGTTTATTTTAAGTGTGATTTCTATTATTCTTTTGTCTGTGTAATTAAATTTTTCTATAAGGTGTGTAACTGTTTTCTTAATTTGAAATCCTACTCTGTATTGTCCTTTTGTTTTTCCAAAATAGTATAAGCAATCCCCATTTTAAAGTTTTATTAAATGTTCATCCTGCCTGCATACTTCACTTAAGACTATGATGTCCCATTTAATATGTTTTAGTTATTGCAGTAAGATGGTAAGGTCTTCCTCTTCTTTAAATTTTTGACAATTAAATGTTCCTATATAGAGGAAAAGAGGATTGCATTGATTATTATTATATTCATGACTTCTTTGGGCTATTCTCAGTATTGCTTGTTATTTGGGAAAGCTTCCCTACTGCATCATGCTCTGGCCTCCATAAATGGTTTCGATCCGAGTAGTCATATAGTTGGGTAAATTTAGTCACATTCAGTGTTTGCCTATGTTGTACCATCATTTTTCATTTTGGTTTAAGCCAATAAGAATACAATTTGATTGGTTAAATCCCAAATTGCCAGTCCATCCTCATTCGTTCAGTATCCAGGTAGATACCTAACAGGGTAAACCACAAGAAGGTGAGGATTGGACATTAGGTCAGAAGCTCTGGTCGGTTCTCTGCATTCCTTTAAAGGCTATGTGGAGATCTCTTCTCAGTTATATAGCTTTAAACTTAAGCACCCCCATAGACAACAGAATCAACAAAGCTGGTATGGTAGACAGTCAGCTGAATAAATTTATATGGAATAAGAGAGAAATTAGCCAAAACACTAAATTAGCTGTATACTATTATTATTATCTGAGCCCTCCAGGGAGTCAAGGACTCATCGAGGGAGGCTGTAAATTACCCAACCCAGCTATCATACCTTCCCTTAAATTAATTTACACAAGATGCACTCACTATCCTTAAGGGCAAATTATTCCACTCACTCACTGCTCTCTGGGAGAAAAACCTAGCTCTTACCCTTTTCTTGACTGATAACAACCTTAACTTCCAGGGATGCCCCGTGTTCTTCTCTCACCACTTTCCATATAACAAAAAATTTAATCATTTGAAATGCTATAACACCCATTCAAAAGTTTATAGACCTCTATCATATCCCCCCCTCTTTCTCCTGTTAACCAGAGTTTGCAATCCACATATTCGCAATCTGTCCTCATAATCTAAATCCCATAATCTGGATATTATCTTTGTAACTCTTCTTTGTACCCTTTCCACAGCTTCTTTATCCCGTTGGAACCCGGAAGCCCAAATCTGCACACAGTAATCCAGGTGTGGTCTTATCAAGCCTTATAAAGAGGCAAAATTACTTCCTTATCCTTAAATGTCAAGGTTCGCTTCAACATAGCAATTATCCTCTGAGTTGTATTTGCAACTTTTGCTATGTGACCTTCGAACTTTAAATTCTTATCCACCAATACACCAAGATCCCTTGCCTCTTCAATTTCTTGTAGCATAATCCCGCTAATAGAATATACCACTGGAACTCTAATCATGCCAAAGTGCATAACTTTACACTTACTAACATTAAACTGACAGCTATTTTCGTTTGCCCAGATTTCCAGTCTATTCAAATCATTCTGTAATTGCTGAATATCAGTAGCATCCCTGATTGCCCTGCCTATCTTCGCATCATCAGCACACAATTGCAAATGTGATGATAGATCCTGCTTGATGTCATTAATGTATAGATTGAACAATAATGGCCTATTACCAAGGACTGAACCCTGAGGTACACCACTGGTTACAAGACAGTATTCAAGCCAATTTTAACTTATGGATCTGAGAGCTGGGTCAGAAGTAAAACACTTGACCAAAGACTAGAGAATGCAGATATGAGAGTTCTGAGAAAGATCAGGGGCATGAACAGGAATCAATGGCAATATCATATTAAAAACGAGGATATCAGGAAAGAACTTGCCACTGTCAGCATCCAGGAATGTGTTAGCAGAGCTAATATCAGGTGGCATCGGTCACTTAAACAGAATGGGTGAGGAAAGATCAGAAAAACAAGTGTTCTTTTCCAGCAAGAAAAAGACCCAGAGGAAGACCAAGATATAGGTGGATTGATACAGTAAAAAGTGCCTTAGAAGATAGAAATATAAGATCTGATAATGTTGGAGTCTTAACAGGAAACAGACTGATTTGGAGGAAAATTGTAGATAGGAAGTTAGTAATGATATAATTTTTTCATGTAGTATTATCATATGCTGTACACCCCCTTTAGGGTATATATCAGGAATATGATGATGATGATGATGAGTGTTTGCCCATTATGGCCATGCTCAAAGCCACTTAAGTCATGCCTTTCATCCATTGTGATGCATCAAACAATAATGTTAATATTGCCTGATGTCTGTCTCCCTGATTTATATAGGAAACTGCAGCCACATGACTCAACATCATTAGGAAGAATTAATTTTTCTAAATGGGGAGGTGTTCCTAATAAAGCAGTCACTAAGTGTGTATAAGTTGGTAAGGGGTTGTTACCTGGTTAATGTGGAAGAGGTTTTTCAGAGAATGGGGATGAGGGATGGGTAGAACAAGAGGCCATCACCTGAAATTATACATGGAGAGTGTAAACAAGGGAGTGAGGAGCAGGTTCTTTGCATGAAGAGTGTAGTCAATGTGTACATACTATATGAGTTTAACGCTTCTGAATTGATGAACTTTGACTCCATGGAGGTCCAGTGGTGATGATAATATAATAATAATAAGATTCTACTTGATTTCAGATAATAACATTGCATGAAAGTGTCTATATTCAATCTGAATGGCATGCAAATTTCTGGATTTATCATACATAAAAAAACGTCTTGGAACAATAATGATTTATCTGTGAAAAATTAGTGCAGAGTATAACAAATGTTAGCATATTTTGGATGCGCATAATTTGTGCACTTTATAAAATTATTTTTCAAAGTTTCTCCAATAAACTAAACCTGAAAATTTAGTATAGGATTTAATTTTACCTAAACTTTCAGTGCTACCACATGAAGTAAGTCCATGCGTTTCCTGTAAGGAGTGTTGGTGCTGTAGCTGTTTCCGTCTTTGGCTCAGAGTTAATAATCTATGCTTAGCCTCACTTATAAATGTATGATGAACCCTAAAATAAAAGAAAACTATGTCTGAAACAGTTTGATCATTAATATAAGCATGAAGTTAATTACTTTATGATAAATACATATTTTTGCAACATAATAGTGAATTATTATATACCTTTATATATTATATACAAAGGTATATAAAGTATATATATTATATACTCTTTGTTGGTACAGCCTATATATTACTAGAGCATATAAACTTTTTAAACTTTATTTTATAACCTTATGGATAAAATAAATTCATGAAAGATTTCTAACCTTTTGTAGATGAGATTATACATCAATACTATGAAATGAACTGATCAAGAAAGAGATAAATGTGATCTTCTTCAATCACTTCAAGGCTTCGATAACAATAATGCATATTTATTATATTTCTAATTAATTTTCTAAATATATTAGAACTGACCCAAGAAATCAAGATTCTGAAAAATAAATCCTTGAAAATTTGTCAATAGCTCCTAATATCTAAAACGTTTAGATATTAGCGTTTAGCTAATATCTAAACACTAATATCAGTGTTTAGATATTAGCATATCTGTTCTCCAACCAAAGTTTTCAAAGTTTGCAGGTCAGAATCCAAGTGTGGGCATGGATGTTGTGATTGTCTTCAGGTGGGAGATGAATTTTGTTGCCCAGTGTGAGACCACTGTCCCACTTATTGGAGGCTTGAAGTGACTTCAGAAAGTTTCATGTTTGGTCTCTAGAGCAGGGTTTCTGTACTATGTAAAAAATAAAAGGAAAATACAAAAAAATAGAAAATTGATAAAAATAGTAAAAAAAAACCTACCTATGGTACAAAATGTACTATATATTTGCAAATAACCTTTTGTGGGTGGGAAGCTACATAAAAAAAAAAATCATCGTTCATTTACAACATGAAAATCACAGAACAAAATCTAAGCACTATGTTATATTATATACATTAACAATTGATAATATGTCATACATGTAATTAGAGGCTCTCTATCATTTTTCAGATCACTAAACAACAGTATTTTAATACAGCTCTTCATTTACAAGTCTGTGACCAAGAAACATATTAGAATTCTATTTTATGCAATATATATTGATAGCATGTCATATATATTGGAGAGACCCTTGTCATTTTGTCACATCACCAGACAGCTGTATTTCATTAACAACTCTTCACTTATAGATCTGTGACTAAAACATCAGCATCATGACTTGAATGAATATAATATTGGACAAGAGGTATTTTCTTGTGCAAGGAAGAGATAGTGGTGAATACTGTGTATGATCAATATATTGCAATCATTTTACCAGAGAACCATTTAATCATCATTTTAACGTTGATATCTTAAGCACATTACTCTATATATACTACTCCCCCCCACCCACTCACATATAAACAAACAAACAAGACCTGAAAAATATGCAGTCTCAACTCCTAAATGAGATTTCAAAACTATTTTCCAATTGGGAAAGATACTCTTGTCAACTTTACTTCTCATAAAACTTATGCTAATCTCATATCCATTCTCATCTTTTCCTTTGAAATGTGGAAACTGTTTATATTATTAGGGATTCTTTGACTATAAAGCAGTGGCTATCATTATATATGTGGAGAAGTCACCTGCAATCCAACCTTATAACTCCTAGATTCTGTTCAACGAAGAACAATCAGATTAAAGGCACCGATCTCTCTCTCTCTCTCAGGCTTAACTCTTGCATTATTTAAATTAAGGGGATATTAAATCCCACATGGTTTTAAAACCGAATAAGAAACTCAAAGATTGGAATCAGAGAGTTTCCTGCTGAATATAGTAAAACTATAAAAAATATTGGCGAATACTAGCGTGAGCTAATGCAAGTAGTCCTAGTACATAGTACAATACCAGGCACTCGTAGCAAAGGTGGTAAAGTTCTGATTGCTATTCTGTATTTTCCATAATGTAAAAACACATTTCCTAGGAAATGTATGCTGTTATTACATTATGGCAGGAGGTCACTACCCAGACCGGTTTCAGCCTTTTTTGAGGCTTCATCAGTGAGTAGCTAGACCAAATTAATACCAAAGGGTATAGAGAAAAGAACTTATATACTCTGCTATACGAGTTGTCAAACAGGTGCACCCATTAAGTTACTTAAATATAAAGAGCCAATAGGCTTCATTTCGGCGATATAAACATTATTTAAATTAAGGGGATATTAACTCCCACATTGTTTTAAAACCGAATAAGAAACTCAAAGATTGGAATCAGAGAGTTTCATGCCGATCACCTGTTAGGGTATAGTGAAAAGAACTTATATACTCTGCTATACGAGTTGTCAAACAGGTGATCGGCATGAAACTCTCTGATTCCAATCTTTGAGTTTCTTATTTGGTTTTAAAACAATGTGGGAGTTAATATCCCCTTAATTTAAATAATGTTTATATCATCAAAATGAAGCCTATTGGCTCTTTATATTTAAGTAACTTAATGGGTGCACCTGTTTGACAACTCGTATAGCAGAGTATATAAGTTCTTTTCGCTATACCCTTTGGTATTAATTTGGTCTAGCTACTCACTGATGAAGCCTCAAAAAAGGCTGAAACCGTTCTGGGTAGTGACCTCCTGCCATAATGTAATAACAGCATACATTTCCTAGGAAATGTGTTTTTACATTATGGAAAATACCAAGAATAGCGATCAGAACTTTACCACCTTTGCTATGAGTGCTCAGTATTGTACTACGTACTAGGACACTTGCATTAGCTCACGCTAGTATTCGCCGATATTTTTATAGTTTTACTATATTCGCCATGAAACTCTCTGATTCCAATCTTTGAGTTTCTTATTCGGTTTTAAAACAATGTGGGATTTAATATCCCCTGAATTTAAATAATGTTTATATCACTGAAATGAAGCCTATTGGCTCTTTATATTTAAGTAACTTAATTGGTGCACCTGTTTGACAACTCGTATAGCAGAGTATATAAGTTCTTTTCGCTATACCCTTTGGTATTAATTTGGTCTAGCTACTCACTGATGAAGCCTCAAAAAAGGCTGAAACCGGTCTAGGTAGTGACCTCCTGCCATAATGTAATAACAGTATACATTTCCTAGGAAATGTGTTTTTACATTATGGAAAATACCAAGAATAGTGATCAGAACTTTACCACCTTTGCTACGAGTGCCTGGTATTGTACTATGTACTAGGACTACTTGCATTAGCTCACGCTAGTATTCGCCGATATTTTTATAGTTTTACTATATTCAGCATGAAACTCTCTGATTCCAATCTTTGAGTTTCTTATTCGATTTTAAAACAATGTGGGATTTAATATCCCCTTAATTTAAATAATGTTTATATTGCCGAAATGAAGCCTATTGGCTCTTTATATTTAATTAACTCTTGCAATTTGTCTCAATTTCCGCTTCCTCTTTTATAGAGGAAGCTCAAGAATTACTGTTCATTCAATTTGCTTGGAGCATGGAAGTGGAATAGGTTTCCAGAATTTGTTGAGTGCTTTGTCAATGAATGCATTCAAGGAGAGTATCCACACAGTATGATAGCTACTGTGTGGAAACTCTGGGTCTTCTGCAATGAGTCTTCAGACTCCATAGTGGTTTCTGTGCAATAATAATAATAATAAAATCTGCAACTGTAATTTTGCCCTTCTCCTCAAAATATCTTAAAAATTAAGCAGTAATTAGTTCATATCCACAAGTCCAACTTTTACCAGACCACATTATGAGGATAAATTAAAGTTTTTGCCAACATTTATTATTATTGTTATTGCTCGAGCACCTCCATGGAGTCCTAGGACTCATTCTGGAAGGCCACCCAAACTATCAACAGAATATCTATCATACCTCTCCTTAAACTCATTAACAGACAAAGCACTCATAACTGATTCAGGCAACCAATTCCATTCATTCACCACTCTCCAAGTGGAAAATCTAATCCTTACACCCTTCCTAATCACTCTCTTACCCAACTTCCAGGGATGATATCTTGTTCTGCCACCTCTAGCCAAGTGCTTTTCTTTGTATTAATGCTATAAAATCCTTTAACTTAAATGTTTCTATCATGCCCTTCCTTTTTTGCATATCAACCAACTTTTGCAACAACCCCACAATTTAGTCTTATAGGAAGCATTCCACAGATCACTCACCATCTTCATCACTTGCTTGTGGATCCTTTCCACTACTTCCTCATCCCCAAAAAACCCAGATGACTAGATATGAGCACAGTAATCCAGATGTGCTTGCATCAAGCTTTACTACTCTCCCCAAAAGTGGAATGATAACTCCCTTATCTCTGCTTGTTAGTGTGTTCTTCAATAACCAAGCTGTGATCTACCTTGGCTACTTTAGCAATACACCCTCTAAACTTCAACTCTCTATCTACTACTATCCCCAAATTCCTGGCTTCATCAATTTCCTGGAGTCAAGTTTCCTCAATGTGGTACACAGCTTGTAAGTTTTGTATCCCAAAATACGTACCTTTACGCTTTTCCAATATTAAATTGACATCCATTAAGTTTTACCCATACCTGTCAGCATATTTAAATCATCCTGCAAGCTGTATACATTATCTTGATTAACTATTACCCAACTCAACTTTGCTTCATCAGCACACAACTGAATATTTCCTTTCAAATTAATTCCTATATCATTTACATACAAATTAAATAGCAGTGGTCCATGCAGAGTCCTGTGGCACACCACTAGTCACCTGCCTTTCCTGGATTCTGTTTTTCCATATACTATTTTTTGGTATCTGTCCATCATCCATATCACCAGTTTCATATCCATCTCCATTTGTTGCAAATTTCAGGATGTGGTATCCTGTCAAATTGCTTTGCAAAACACAACAATATCATCATGTAGCCATTCCTTTATCCAACTCAGCTGTCATTCTATTATAAAAAGCAGATTAGTAATTTGACATATAATAGGGTTATTGGAACATGTCAAAAAAAAAATCTCTCACATACACATGCACATATGCATACTTATATGAATTTTAATGTATTTTCCATATTTTTTATTGATTTATTTTTTGTAAGGTTTTCAGTTATAGTGTTCCAAATGATGTCATCTCTTTCTATGTTCACATTAGAAGAACAATGAAGTGTCATATAATTTCTATGATCCCAGAATGCCATCGCAAGTACCATTTTAAGCAGATACCTCTACTGGGGAGAAGGGATGTGTTGTTAGGTGGACAATAAACTGGTGATGTGAGCAGTTCAAACACTGATGGACCAGCATGGTGTAGAAATAACTTCCTTCCCTACTCTCAAATAAATTCTGCATTAAGACTATTAATATGGAAACAACTGAGATACTATGGGATAGGAAAGCAATCATTCTCAGTGTTTTTTACATGATGCACTGTCAAAATCAAATCATAGTATTACACATTGCAGCATTTATATATATTTTTATGTGAATCCTAACCAAATGTGGAACTTTCTGAAGGCACTTCAGCAGGCTGGTAGAACAATGATATTCATATAAGCAGATGGTATGGGGAATGTTTACCAAGATGGACAATAAATTGTGATAAAATCAGTTCAAATGGATGCAACAGTGCATTCTGTCAACCAAAAGAAACATCCATTTATGTGTGGTCCAGAAGGCTTATGGTTTGAACTTGTGGACTTAGAGAAGGTATATGACCAGGTTCCTCAGGATAAGCTTTCGCAAGTAGTACAGGAGTATGGAGCGAATGGCCAATTATTAGTTGCCATCAAGTCCCTGTATGAATGTCCAGATTTGTGTGTCAGGGTAAACAGCACAAAGTCTGAACCTTCAACAGTCTCCGTTGGCTTCCATCAAGGGTGTGTTCTGTCACCCTCTCCTTTTCATAATATTTGTGGACTGGATTGATAGGCACAGCCGAGGCAGTGAGTGTATCAGAATTGGAAGATGTAGCATTGGACGTCTGCTTTTTGCAGATGACCTAGTTCTGCTTAGCTCTTCCATAGATGACCTCCAGTGGACCCTGGATAGGTTTGTAGCTGTTTGTGCAGAAGCTGGAATGAAGATCAGTATGGCCAAAACTGAAACATTTTTGGTCTCAAGACAACCATCTCAGTGCACTCTACAAGTGAGTGGAGTCCCACTGAGGCAGGTGGAGAAGTTTAAATACCTTGGGTCTATATTCACGAGTGATGGAAAGTGAGACGAAGAGCTAGATACTCGGATTGGCTCAGCAAGCGCAATACTGCGGGAGCTTGGCAGTATTGGTAGCATTGAAGCAGAAGTTAAGCCAGAAGGCAAAGCTGGCTGTCTTCAATACAGTCTATGTCCTCATCCTCACCTATGGTCATGAGAGTTGGGTAATGACCGAAAGAATGAGGACACGAATCCAAGCGGCTGAAATGAGGTTCCTTCGTGGGATTGCAGGGCTGACAAGACTCGACAGAGTCAGAAGCTCTGCAGTTCGGGAAACCCTCAATACTCAACCGTTGCTTCTCCATGTTGAGAGAATCACAGTTATGTTGGTACGGGCACCTGGTCAGAATGCCACAAGAGAGGCTCCCCCAGCAGGCCCTCTTTGCCAAGCCAGAGGGAGGGAGGCCACATGGAAGGCCAAGGACTTGCTGGATAGATTATATCCAAAACCTTGGGAGGACATATGGGAGTCCCACCAGAACATCTGAGCTTGGTGGTGGAGGATCGTGACCATTGGAAGTTCCTCTTGCAGATGCTGCCCCCACAACCCAGTCAGGAAAGCTGGGCCTTGAAGATGAATGAATGAATAATCATATATGAAATAACAAAATGTTCGCTAAGACTTTTTAATTTACTTCACTGCAATTGTTGTCCCATAGAATAAAATTTTTTCAGTAGTATTTATATTTTCCACAAATATGATCTAGGTGTTCAAGATAATTATCAAAATTTTTTTCTTGTTTATTTAACAGTTGTACACCTACAAGTAGTAGTAGCCTTTTTTTTAATTTTTATTTTTATGTAGCTTCCACCCACAAAAGGTTAATTTGTAAACATACAGTACATTGGTAAATGTGGGTGGGGTAATTTAGTAATTTCTTCAATGTCTCCACTCCAGTATTACTCTAATCCATTCCAACTCAATATACTCCAATTAGTTACTTGTAGCCTGTGCTGTATGGGCAAACTAATGCTAATGTCAGTAAGTTACATTTGTTTAGAGTGTCTACTGTCCAGACAGTACAGTCAGTTGCTGTGGTGCTGATATAGTGTCCAGGATAGCCCTGGCATTCCACTCCCAAGCACAGCCATTGCTTGTCAGTCAGTGGACATCCATGTGTGGCTCCATGGTGGATGGGGAGCTGTGGTGCCAAACCAAAAACCCCTCGAGCAGGAATTCATTTTCAAATGTTTCAAGGGCCCTAATAAAGTCTCAACCAAGTACTGATACCATAGATACAGCATTTGGTAACAGAAGTAAGAAATAATAGATATATGATACTAGTAGAAATATACCAGTGTTTTAAATCATCCACACAACAAGTGAAAAGTCAATATGGAAAGGATTTAGAAGGATTGTCAGGATTTCCCAAAACTGTTCAGAAATTATGTTCTGGTGATATTCTTGTGGAAACATCATGTCAGTAACATCAATGGTGGAATATCAATCACAGTAACATCCCGTAAAACACTCAATTCTTGTAGAGGAGTGATATCAGAATGGGATCTTCTTGATGTTCCTGATAAGGAGATATGACAACTGCAGGCAGCTGAGTCAAGGCCAGCACGCTCTGGCCTTAATAGCACAATCCACACGCAAAGTGAGGAGTGCCTGATTTTCAAACATGTTTGAACTCATCGCAGCATTTAAAATCATTCCAAGCTCATATTAATTTTGATAATTTTTCATGGAACACTTATTCACTTTCTGCAGAACACAGTTTGGGAAACCCTGGTGTAGAAGATGATGGTAGTTGCAGTTCGCTGTAACTAGTGAATTGGGTGGTGGAGAAGGAGAGCTCTAGAGTAGGTGCCCTCCCTCGATGAGTATTTGGACTCCTTGGAGGTGTCACATAATAATAATATAACTCATTTACTGTAGCCTGAAGTGGCTCGAAAAAGTTCCATGTTTGATCTCTAACAGAAAAAAAACTGAACCCCAGAACAGGGTTTCTTGACTATGTAAAAAAAGTTAAAAAAATAAATAAATAAAATTTTAAAAAATAAGAAAAAAATCCTTGGCTCATTCACAAAACTAATGTACTAGTTCTTTCCCAACCTGTCACTCATGGGAATCACATGTTAAATTAACATACTATATTAACAAAATAGGCCTGTGTAGCTCAGTGGAAGTGGCACTTGCATCCTCTGCACTAGACCGCATGAAGATATAATTCGAGTCTAGTTGCAGACTGGAGGAACTTTTCCTAAGCCTTTCTTCAACTGGTTCCCAAGTTAGTCAATCTCTGTCATGGGTAAGTGGGTTTTTTATCCTGTAAATGCAAGAAAATCGACCGTAGAACCCACATTATTTCAGACAGTAACATATCCTGGTACCAAGAGATGGCAGCACTTGTTTGCTGGTCTCTTCATCAGTGGCTGCCTATAATTAGTGATAGACATGGGCCAGCTATCTCCGATTAGCTACTGGTGGAGATTGAACTGCCCACTCAGTCTCCAAAAGCTAGGTAGGGTTTAAAGGACTCGCTTATTCCCTATAAGGGAATAAAGGAGTAGGTGAGACAGTTTTAGACCTATATAACTTTTGGAGACTAAAGTGGGCCAATCTCCACCAGTAGTCAATCAGAGATAGCTGGCACAAGACTATGGCTATTTCCATTCAAGTTATCCTCAATATTATTAATATACAAATTAAATAGCCATGAACCAAGCACAGAACTACTAGTCACCTACATTTTCTCCGATTCTGCTCCACCATATACTATTCTTTGATACATCCATCTCTTTCTGTATACACTACATTCCTTTCCATGTCCCAACCACCTCCATTTGATCTAGTTTATTTACCTGATTTATATTTAACAGATCTGTGAAGCTTAATATCCATTTTCTATCTCATATTAAAAAAAAAGCATGCAGCTAATTGCTAAAAATTATCTCATAATAATTCAGATTATAGTTGTTTTATTCAGAATAACACTTTTCAATGTTAGTACAGTTGTAAACATGCCTATATAGTAAACAATAAAAACAACGATGCAATCAACAATACCTTGATTATATATTTAGTCAAGGTATATAATCAAGGTATTGTTGATCAACAATACCTTGAATTGTTGTAGGAATTGAGGTAGAACCATGTAATTCACATTATTCTACATATTCCCCATGAAGTGTATTACACTTGTTACAATGCTCCTGTATCATTTGCAATCCTCCGAGGAAAAAAGTCTTTCCCTTGTTGCACAAACCAGTCCTCAGCTGCAGATATGACTTGATCATCTGTGGTAAATTTTGTTTCTTTCAAGTGTTTCTTTAAATTTGGGAACAGGAAATAGTCAGATGGGGGGGTAGGTCTGGCAAACAGGGTGGGTGAGGTAGAAACTGAAACCCTAAGCTGTTGGGTTTCGTGAACAATGTGAGCAGGTGCATTGCCCTGCAAAAGCAACACACACACACACACCTCTGCTCAGTTTCTCACAGCATTTTTCCTTCAGTACCTCCTTCAATTCCTTCAGAGTTGTGGAATAAACTGCTGCTGTAACAGTTTCACCTTTTCTGAGAGAATGGCAAGAACATTCCCTGCTGACTTTTGGGTATGGAACTTCTTTGGCAGCAGAGAACCTTTGTGTCTCCACTCCACTGACTGTTTTTTTATTTTATTTTTTTTCCTTTTGAGTATAGTATACTGTATAGAGACCACATATTTAGTAATGAGACCATATTTAGTCTCTTTAGCAGAAGTCCAATGAATAATATTATACACTTATGATATGGTCTTAGTGTAATGCTAAACAATGGCATATGAAAAAAATAAAAAAAAAGGTAAAAACAAATACTGTAACAACTGCCATTTCTGAATATAAATATAAAATGACTGGCTATAAATTATTACTATTAAAGAACATCCATTGCATCAGAAGACTCATTGCAGAATGTTATCTATTAAAAAATAAACAAGAGATAACTGTGGACAATATTGACCCATTCAATAATTAAAACAAGACCAAAATTTGTAATTATTAATGCAAAAATATTACATAATGTAATGATGCCTCATGGTGTACCAGCATATGATACCACTGGTGACATGCATACCATATTTTGTGCAAGTCTGATTTGAATGAAAGTATATATGCACATCATATCCTGCTTTCCCTCTGATAGCCATAGTGGGTCCTACCACAAATAGGCACATAGGAGATGGATGATGATAATAATTACAACTATTATATGTTATGATAATAATAATAATAAACTATCTGGTTTAAAATATTGTAAAATGTGATTTTTTTTAAATGACGTTTCTTTAATTAATATTAACAGTGTATGTTATGAATCTTAGATAAAAAGATAAATAACATGCCTGTCTTTCTCTCTTGAGTGATGTCCATTTTCGTACTGTTCACTAAGCAACGGGAGATTCTCTTCACTATCCGAATCATGTGGATCTGAATGATTTGTATTTATCTCGGTTATGTGCTTTTGGTAATTCTGATTTCTTAGGTCAGTTCTGATGGTCTTTGTCTTTATACTGTCTCCAGAATCACTGTTATTATGAGAAACAAAAATTTTCATATTAGTATCTCTGTGTGTTCCATCGAGTGAAATATTAGAAAGAAATGCCAATGCGGCTAGTCGTCGGCGGGAATGTTGTCTTTTCATTACATTTGCCATAGCTGATTTCCAAGATCAAAAGCTGACATATTTATTTTCAAATTCCTGTTGCACGGAGTGGATGAAGGCGTTTTTCTGCGAAGTTCCGATTACCTTGAAGCATCTGTAGTTCATCTGGAAGTCCAGACTATAATATGATTGCAGAGCTTGTTTTGAATACGACTTGCACCTACTTCCATGTACAGCGCAAGTTTTCATTTCTCTTTATAATTTAAAAACGGCGACTCTACTATTCAGGAATTCTTAATCCAAAATCTATACAAAAATTACATGTCTATACATACATACAGTCAATAAACTTGACCCATATTTGACTGTTATTTACACGGCTTTTATAATAGTTTCTGAAAGTGGTCAGTAGAGGGAGATAGAAGTGAAAGAAATCTCGAGTTGTGACGCGAGATTTAGCACTTCGAAAATCTTGGTGCTGTTTTTGTAGTATAGTTGTTAGTGAGTGTTATTTTTTTTTCATTGTGTTAATGTTTTGAGTGTGTGCATTTTAAGAAAATTCATGGAGTTCTTCATTTAATTATTTTGATATGGACCAGACTGCTGCAGATGGTTGTAGAGGGTCGAGAATGAATGTCATGGAAGGTGTTGGTGCTCGAGTGATGCGAGGACCCGACTGGAAGTGGGGGAAACAAGACGGCGGAGAGGGTCATGTAGGTACAGTACGGAATTTTGAATCACCTGAGGAAGTTGTGGTAGTTTGGGACAATGGAACAGCTGCTAACTATAGATGTTCTGGTGTTTATGATCTTCGTATTATAGACAGCGCGCCAACTGGTAAGCAATCGAGTGGCCTCTCCTGGTTACTGAAAATGAATAAATATTCTCTTCATTCCCAATAAAACAAAATTAGCCATTTTATGTTTATTCAAAGTAACTATGCATATTATTATTTCTTACCCAGAACAGTTATTCTCACCATGAATATGAAAGTGTCATCACATCTAATTAGGAAAACACTAATCACTTTTGTCATCCTACAGTTATTCCCATCCACTTTATCTAGTTCATATAAGGTAGATGAAAATAAGTAGTACCTTATCCAGCGATATAATTTGTTTTGTATTCATTAATAATACAGAGCAACAAATATCACATAGATATTTATTGTGTATAGATAAAGAAAGGCCCATTAAAAGATATTAAAAATATCACAGTATGAAATTGTATAAATTAAAACCCTTCATAACAACATAACTAATAGCATGCCTCCCCCCCCCCCCCCTTGGTTGGAAAGACCCAAGTTCTAGTTCTATCTGGGATGAAAAATATTGGCTTTTCATTTGACGGTTAGTTGGTGAGTCTCATGTAGAGGAAGCAGAGTTTTTCTTATTGCAAACTAGCCAGAGGACATGTGCAATTATCAGCTAACAAATGCCTGTAAGGGTGATGACGATTTATTTATTTTTTGTTTTTTTTATTGGCTCAAGGACAGCAAAGGTCATACTTCAGTACACAAGGCAAGACAATCATAAGCATCCATGTCTGTAGTGGGATTCGAACCTGTGATCTGTTGGTTGGAGAGTGTATACACTACCCACTTGACCAACCAGGCTCGCATCTGTTAGTGTGAAGATCAGAGTATAATTTTACAAAAGCTACTGCCTTTCAGTAACAAATCACCTAAACCTTGTGACCTTCTATGTGTCATGTGATTGATGTTACCAGAAGAGATATCATTTTATGTGACACCATTGTGAAGATTAGAAAACACGATAGATATGAAAACAGTATCATGCTTCATAAAAAAAGACAAAAAATACCACAAAACTTATGATACAAAACACGCCAATAAACACATAATATATAACAAATTCTGTTAATTTTTAACAAGAAAATAATAAATAAAATATAATAAAAAAAAATCACAAAGCAAATATGTAGGATCAAATATCACTTGTAACACCAGACTTATAAAATAAACAACCAATACAGAAAGTACTTCAAGATATTTGTTTTGTGTTGAGTTAGGTAAAATGTCAGGAGAATGTAGAGCAGAAACAGCTAGACAAAATGAGAAAACATCTATCAATATCAACAAATCCCAACACAAATATTAAGAAAAAGAAGATAGATATGAACTGATAACATAGAAAACAGCCATCAACATTACTGTAACAACACTAATAAATGCAAGAGAAACACAAGAATTTACAGAATTCAACATAATAATCTTGGATTATGCAAAAATGAAATCTGCTAAGTCTTTTGAACTTTATTTGCATGTGATTTATTATAGAGAGTTACAACAGAAAAATAAAATTACAAACATAAAATAAAAATGACATATCAAAGTAACACAAAAACATAGATAATAAAAAACCGACCATAAACACTTACCAAGAACCAAAACAATATGGCCCTTTCAAAACACATCTGCAACAATACCAGAAATGCTTGTACCAAAAAACAACAATACACTGCCAATACTTCTGTTCCTCAAAAGCTAATGTGACCTTTTAAGTCGGTAAAACCAATACCTCACCACCCCTTCAGAAAAAAAACAAACAAAAAAACTACAAGCACAAAAAAGCTAGTACTAGAAATGTGGGCAACCAGAACCAAACACTTCTGGCTTGTATCCCTTGAAAGCTAACCTCACCTTTTAGATTCAGTGAAATGAGTATATTCTGGTGTATGAGGTGGAGGTGAGTAGTCTATTACAAAACCTCAATGTCAATACATCCGTGGAATTGGATGGTACACCAGCTTGTGTCGTACGTGAAGCGGCTAAAGAATTGTCAGTACCCTTGACCATTCTGTTTAATCTGCGTCTCGGGTCTGGGTTAGTCCTGAGGGGGTGGAAAGAGGGGAAAATAGTTCCACTGCATAAAGGAGGTTCCAAGACTGCTGTTGTAAATTACCGACCGATTAGCATATCAGGAATCGTTGTCAAGGTCTTGGAGAAACTAGTCAAGAGAAGAATACAGGATTGGATAGATGAAAATGGGATACTGTATGGGAGACAACATGGTTTTGTGAAGGGTAAATCATGCCTCAGTAATTTGCTCACGTTTTATAACACAGTAATGACTGAACTGGATAAGGGTAATGGGTTTTCAGTGATTCTACTGGTCCTTGTCAAGGCCTTTGATAGGATACCACATGGAACTCTAATCAGTAAACTGGAGCAGATGGGGATGGATATAGGGTTGGTGAGATGGAGAGATACCAGAGAGTGGTTTATTCAGGAGAGGAGTCCAAAAGACGACTTGTGACTAGTGGTGTGCCGCAGGGTTCTGTTCTTGGACCACTACTTTTCGATTTGTTCATTAACGATATAGGAAAGGATATGAGAGGAAGTGTTCACTTGTTTGCTGATGATGCAAAGTTGGGTAGAGCAATTGTGAGTGCACATGATGTCAAAATTTTGCAGGATGATTTGGATAGTTTGGAGGACTGGGCTAAGGAAAATGGATGTTAATTTAATGTGGCAAAGTGTAAGGTTATGCATTTTGGAGTGAAAAGATTAGCAGCAGTATATCACATTGGTGGAACCGTACTCCAGGAGATTGATGAGGCCAGGGATTTGGGAGTTTTGGTGGATAGGGAGTTGAAGTTTAGGGGACACATTGCAAAAGTGGCTAAAACAGCTCATCAAATCACTTGGTTACTGAAAAATACTTTAACGAGCAGAGACAAACAAGTTATTGTTCCTCTATATCGAGCCTGATAAGACCCCATCTGGACTACTGTGCCCAGATATGGGCGCCAGGGTTTCTTCTTGATGGGGAGGAGGTGGAGAGGATCCAGAGACGAGTGACCAAGATGGTGGCAGGTCTGTGGAATGAACCTTATGAGAACAGATTGAAGATTTGTGGGGTGCAAAAATTGGTGGAGAGGCAGAAAAGGGGTGATATGATTGAGACATTGAAATTACTGAAGGGTTTCTATAAGATTAATCCAGAAGATATTTTTGAGAATAGGGCTGGTGGTGGGAGGACTAGGGGCCATACATGGAAGCTGGGCAAAAATGTGGTTAACAGGGGTGTTAGAGCTAGGTTCTTTACTTGGAGAGTGGTAAATGAGTGGAATAAGCTGCCAGAGTCTGTTATGGGTGCTATGACCGTGAACGAGTTTAAGGCGAGGTATGATAGATACTGTGTGAAAGATGAATAGTTGTTCTTGACATAATGTTAGGGCCTCCCTGGATGAGTCTGTTGACTCCTTGGAGTTGCCCGTAATAATAATAACTGTTCCTGCTAATACATAATAGCAGTATCAAAAATGTGGACATCAGGAACCAAATGTCTCTGGCTTGTGGCTCTCAAAAGTTAACCTGACCTTTTAAAGTCAGTGAAACTGATGTATCACCATCCATATGGAAACAAAAACAGGCACAAATAAAAAAAACACTAATGTCAGAAAAGCATCTACCAAAAACCCACAAACACACTATCAAAGGCCTCTGGCCTAGTTCTCAAAAAAAAAAAAAAAAAAAAATGCTGACCACTAAGAGCATGCTTTTCTTAAAAATTAAGAAACTTCAGCTGATTATCCTGTCCTATCCTCATCCATCCTAGGATGGGTTGAGTCCCCTCCCCCAATGAGAGGGTTACTGACAAATTAATGCAGCCGGTTCGTCACTCCTTTGCTGCATCCCCTAAGGTCATGACTGTAATCCATGTGTGTTCACAGGGGCAGTTTGCCTGCTTGTAGGAGGAAAAACCCCAGATAAACTGGGAAGAAAAAAACCATGCTGTCCATGTCCTAACTTGGCTATGTCTGAGAAAGATCCTTAAGCTCCTCATGTTGATGATGGGAATTAAACCCAGGACACTCCTTTCCCAGGCATATGATATCAATAATAATAAAAAAAAGACAAGAAAAATAAACACAAGAAACAGGATATCACACTTCTCAAAAACCAGAAAAAGCTGATTAAAAATTAAAATAAACATAGGATGATAGACTTTAAACTAAAAAAAAAGAAGTTCAAAACAGTTTGACCAACTCATTTCCAAAAAGACTACTAATAAAATTCACTAAAACTGAATGCAAAAAAAAAAAATAACAAGACACCATTGAAAACACACTTCAGTAAAAATAACATAAGTACCGATACTATCTTTCTGATGACATCAGTCATGTGATACATATGTTAATTGTTGTTTTGTTGATTTCTTGGCTTTTTAAAGTAAAACCTGCTAAACCACTAATAGACTAGTGTGCAAGAACATGAATCATTAACTGAGCATATAAAAAAGCAAGCACATCAAGATTAGAAATATTATTATTCTTATTACGAGACCTTCAGGGAGTTGGTGACATAATCTGGGAGGGCATAGATCATCCACACTGGCTGTCATACCCTTTTTTCAATTAATTCACACTGCCTATGCTCGCCATGTCAAAAGAAAATCCATTTTCCAATCATGCAACACTCCATGAGAGAAAAATCTAGCTCTCACTTTCGTTACTGCATTATTATTATTATATCGGTGTATCTCCATTGAGTCAGAAGACTCATCATAAGAGATGTTATTCACAAACTAACCCTTATGTGCATAATACTTGTCATAATTCTTGAACTCATTCACTGATGAAGCACTCAATGACCTCTGGCAACCCATTCCACCCATTCACCAACCTCCAAAAAAAAAACATCAGGAAACTCGCAACCAATTCTGGCAATCCATTTTGCTCACTCACTACACAAAAAAATATAGTCTGCACACTTTTACTAACCACACTCTTGCACAACTTCCATGGGCTACCCCTAGTTCTCTGACTATTTATCATATATTGAAAAATTTCACTTGCATCAATTTTATAAAACCCCTTTAATATCTTAAAAGTTTGTATCATGTCCCCTCTTTACTGCCTATCAACTAAACTTTGTAACCCACAAACCGTCAACCTATCCTCATATGGAGTATTCCACAGACCTGTCACCATCTTGGTCACTTATCTCTGAATCTTTTTGAACACCTCCTGGTCCCAAGAGACCCTTATCTGTGCGCAATAGTCAATATGTGGCCAAATCCTAGCCTTATAAAAAGGGATAATAACTTCCTTATCTTTACCTGTTAGTGTGTTTTTCAATATCCAAGTAATTCGTGAGCTATTTTACCAACTTCTGCAATATGCCCTCTGAACTTTAACTCCTTGTCTACCATCATCCCCAAGTTTCTAGCCTCATCAATTTCCTGCAAACCAGTACCATCAATATGATACACCATATGTAACATTTTCAACCCAGTGTGCATAATCTTACATTTTGCAACATTTAATTGACAATCATTATCCTTTGCCCACAATGCCAATTTGTTTAAATCACCCTGCATGATATCTACCTCACCTTTATTAACTGTTGCTCTCCCCAGTTTTGCATCATGAGCAAACAACTGAATATCTCTCTCTTAAAACTTTCCCTATGTCATTAATATACAAATTAAAGAGTTGTGGCCCTAGTACCAAACCCTGAGGTACTCCACTAGTCACCATCATTCTCCTAGACACCACTCCACCATATATATACTACTGTCTGGTTTCTGTCCTTCAGCCATCCCCTTATCCATACTACTGGCTGCATATCCATTCCCATCCTCTCCAGTTTTTGTGATAGTTTTCCATGTGGTATTCTGTCAAACACTTTGGCAAAGTCAAGCAGTATCATTGTGTAGCCATTTATCTAATTCTGCTGTCACTTTATTATAAAATGTGAATAAGTTACTAAGACAGAACCTAGTTGAAAATATACTGCATTGTGAATGGAGAACCTATAGAACAAGTAAAACATTTCAGCTACTTAGGCATGATTTTTAGTGAAGATGATAAATTAAATATGGAAATAGACAACAGAATCAACAAAGCTGATATGGTAGCAGTGGCAGCCCGTAAAGTTTTAAGTGGGGGTGCTGCCTATACAAAATAATAAAAAAAAAATTATTTTTTTCCTAATCAGTAACCAGTTTATTAATAAATAAATCTACAGATTTATTTATTAATAAATTGGTTACTAATTAGGAAAAAATAATGATTTTTTTAAATTTTGTATAGGCAGCACCCCCACTTGAAACTTCATGGGCTACCACTGTATGGTAGGAAGTCAACTAAATAAATTTATATGGAATAAGAGAGAAATTAGCTGTATACAAGATAGTGTCCAAACCAATTTTAACTGATGGATCTGAGAGTGGGTTAGAAGTAAAACGCTTGACGAAAGACTAGAGACTGCAGATATGAGAGTCCTGAGAAAGATTAGGGGCATGAACAGATGTCATCAATGGCAATATCATATTATAAACAAGGATATTAGGAAAGAACTTGACATTGTCAGCATCCAGGAATGCATTAGCAGAGCTAATCTCAGTGGGTGTGGTCACTTAAACAGAATGGGAGAGGAAAGATTAGCAAAACAAGTGTTGCAAGGTTGGCAGGAAAAAGACCTAGTGGAAGACCAAGATATAGGTGGATTGATACAGTAAAAAGTGCCATAGAAGACAGAAATATAAGACCTGATAATATTGGAGTCTTGACAGGTAACAGACTGATTTGGAAGATTGTAGATAGGAAGTTAGTAATGATGTAAATTTTTCTTGTAGTACTATCATATCCTGTACACTCCTAGAGGGTATATATCAGGATTTTGATGAGGACGACAGGACCTACCCTTTACAAAGCCATGCTGCCCACTATAGAGTATGAGTATCACATCCTTATCCACCCACTGTTGTATTTTACCTTTCACCAACTTTTCCAATACTTTAACAACCACTCCCAATATATTAACTACCTCTATCTACCACTACCTCTGTCTTTGAGCCACCTTTATGCAATGGTAGTATCTTACCCTCTTTAAACTCACTTGGAGCCCTGCCATAGCTGAGACTTAGATTGAACAACTTCGTCAGAGGCAATTCCAATTCTCTTTCACACTTACGTAGTACATGAACTGATATGCTATCCAATCCCACTGCTGTGTTCACATTCTTATTTTTTAATATGTTGAACACCTGCTGTTCATTTACCTCAGTGTTGTTATGCATCTCTGTAACATTAGCAACTGTAAAATCACCACCTGGATGATACACCTTTGCAAAATGATCACTCAGCAACTCAACTATTTCTTAAATATAAAGAGCCAATAGGCTTCATTTCGGTGATATAAACATTATTTAAATTAAGGGGATATTAAAACAATGTGGGATTTAATATCCCCTTAATTTAAATAAATCAACTATTTCTTTTGGTTCAGTCACCTTCCTACCATGAGCATTGTTTAAAGTCATTCTACAATAGTCATTTTTCCTCTTACTTGCTACATAACGAAAAAACTCTTTTGGGTTTACTTTGGGCTGTTTGGCTAATTCTCTCTCTCATAGTCTATTTGGCCTTCCTTACCATACTAGTCACCCTTCTTTCTTGCACTTTGTATTGCTCATGAGTATGCTGATCACTTTTTTCTTTATATTAACTCCACAATGACTTCTTTTTTTGCTGCTCTCCTGTTATATCCCTACTCATCACACTTAAATCCAACTTGCTTTATCCTCCTGACCTTGGGTATGCAGTCTTATACTGCTACCCTCATGCCGTGTAGCTTCTCAAGCCATGGTACTGTTCCAAGATGACTCCTGAGTCTCTCATAATCACCTGCCTTATAATTGAACATAAAACCCTTTCTTGACAGAGAACTCCTTGTGTTTGGCAACTTCCCAAAGCAAGACCACATGGTCATTCTCTCCCATTGGAGGCAGAGTGTCTACCTTGATTATGAATACATCTTTTGATGCTATTATCAGATATTAAGTATACTTCTTGCTCATTAAGTATACTTCTTATCATCAAATCTCCATACAATACTATCTCTTTTCTCCCGGTCTCTTGCACTTTTATGCTTTTCTCATTCACTCATTCATGCTGTGTCCTTCCGTTCTACACACCAGTTGTTTCTCCATTCGCCTGAGCTCACATTTGTCCTGTGAATGAGTCCACATAAGCTTGCAATTTCTTTCTGTGCTAGCATCCCATCATCCACATCACTTTCAATTTAATTATTTTTTAAATGCATCCCATGCACTGCTGATATCCTTCACATCTAGTGACTGATAGCATAGGTCAGAACCTAGTGTACTTCTAAGTTAGTCATAATTTTTTGCTTTCTAGTTCAGCATGTAACCTTTTCTGAACTGAACCTCCATTAACTTAGCCATGTCCTAAGTCATTACAGCATGATCACTGTCACTGGCTAGAGGCAGGACAGTCACATCTTTAACTGAAATATCCCTCTGACACTATAATCAGATCTAACACCCTTTGACCTCAAGTTCCTTCTGTCACTTGCTGCTTAAGAAAGTTCTCTAAAAACAATTCAATAATTTGGTTTAATTCTTCTTATGAGGTTTCACCACTAACCAAGTAGCATTTCGGATAAATATGATTATTATTATTATTTATATGGGCAAACCATGGAGTCAAAAGACTCATCGTGAGAGCCCCACTATATCTATTAACATAATACCTATCATACATTTTCATAAGCCTATTCACTGTTAGGGTGCTCACAACCACTTCTTGCAATCCATTCCACTCATTCACTGCTCTCCAAGAAAAGAGTCCGCATACCCTTACTAACCACATTCTTAGACAGCTTCCAGGTGTGACCCCTTGTTTCCCGCTACTGCCCATGTATTAAAAAATTTCTTCTGTGCCAATCTTATAGTGTCCCTTGAATATCTTATAAGTTTCTATCATATCCCTTCTCCTCCACCTGTCAGCTAAATTTTACAACCCACCCTCAATCTATCCTCATAGGGAACATCCCACAGACCTGTCACCAGCTTGGTCACTTGAATCTTCACCACCAAGAAACACATTTGGCCAAATCTGTGCACAGTAGTCAACATGTGGGCAAATCATAGCCTTATATGAAGTTCTTTCCTTCATGCTTATATAAAGTGAATGTGCTCTTCAACTTCCAAGTTATCTTCTGAGCTATTTTGCCAACTCTTGTAATATGTCCTCTGAATTTCAAATCTCTGTCCACCCTTAGATCCCTAGCCTCATCAATTTCCCATAAACTAGTACCATCAATATGATACAAAGTGTTATCTTTTCATCCCAAAGTGCATTACCTTACATTTTACAACATTGAATTGACAACTGTGGCCTTATGCAAAGTTGGAATAAACTATGAGGAGTAGAGCAGATGTTTTGCTCTACTCCTCTATGAGGCAAAGATGGGATGCAGAATTTATGCTTGGTGGGGATATATTGGAAGTGGAGGAAATAAGAGATCTTGGGGTGATGGTGGATAAGGATCTAAAATTTAGAGGATGCATTGCCAAAATTGTGAGGAAAACATAAATTCTGGGAAAGATGCAGAGAATATCGACATGTAGAGGTAAGAAGATTCTGGTTATAAAGCCTTGATTAGGCCACATATGGACTACTATGCACAGATTTGGTTACCTGGTTTTCAAAAGGATGAAGAGATGTTGCAGAGGGTCCAGAAATATTGAATATGAAGAAAGACTGAGATGATGCAATTTGTGGAGTCTAGTGGATAGGAGGAAGAGGAGGTGATATGATTGAGACATACAAGTTGTTAAGGGATTGCTATAGGATTGATGTTGAAGAGGTTTTTCATAAAATAGTGGGAGACTGGAGGAAGAACAAGAAGTCATCCTTGGAAGTTATACCAGGGGTTCTCAACCTGGTTGTGGTCACGGGCGCATTGGAGATTGGGGCCACCAATATTTTTTTCTATGAAAATTTATACTTATCATATCAAATCATAACAATTAACAATTAATTAACTATGAAAGTAGGATAAATACACATGTAGCATTTATTATACATCCTTTGTCCAAAAAGAAACCAAACTTTTCGAAAATAGAAGAAATTAGTGGCGCCACCTGTTGTATCTTTTTGTTGTTGAAAGCGGCACCCTTTATTAGTGTTGTGTTAACTGTTTATGACA
This sequence comes from Typopeltis vanoorti, assembly GCF_054136105.1. Taxonomy (NCBI): domain Eukaryota; kingdom Metazoa; phylum Arthropoda; class Arachnida; order Uropygi; family Thelyphonidae; genus Typopeltis; species Typopeltis vanoorti. The sequence goes on from NC_143551.1 coordinate 55,431,975, forward strand.
TTTGTTTCATTAGAAGCCGAGTTATAGTGACAGTGTGTTTTGACGAACGGTCGAAAAATGAGTTTCAAACAGAGAGCTGCGATTGACTTTTGTGTTAAACTTGATAAAAGTTTTACCGAAACGCATCAAATGCTTCAAAAAGCATATGGTGATGAATGCTTATCCCATACTCAAGTTTACAAGTGGTTTAAGCGACTTCAAAGTGGTCGTGAGACGCTTGAGGACGATTAAAAGCTAAGCCGTTCAAAAACTGGATGGAGCAAATAACATCCAAAAAGTGTATGATTTCATCAAAGAAAACCCGAAATTGTCCTTGAGATTGATTGAAGATGAATTGGGGATTCCAAAATCAAATGTGCACAACATTTTGACTGAGGGTTTGGGCCTTCGTTAATTGAATTTGCGATTTGTTCCCCACAAGTTGACCCGACGACCAAAAAATGTATTGAACTGAACACTGCAAGGACCTCATTAAAACTACTCGTAAGGACTGAAACGTCCTTGAAACGATCCTTACTGGTGACGAAACGTGGTGTTTTGAGTATGAGCCCGAAACAGAGTGCTGAGTGGAGACCACCAGAAGAGGGGCATCCGAAAAAAAGTCACTTGGAGAAGTCAAAAGTAAAGACAATGCTGATTTGTTTCCATGATTCCAAGGACATTATTATCCAAAGAATTCATTCTGCCTGGCCAAATGGTCAATGGTGAGTTTTATCTCGAAGTTTTGAAGCGATTGATAGCGAGAATTCGTCGTGTATGGCATGAATATCGTGACGACCAACCTTTCGTCAAAACACACTGTCACTCTTGGCACTATAACTCGGCTTCTAATGAAACAAATGTCATAAACAGTTGACACAACACTAATGAAGAGTGCTGCTTTCGACAACAAAAAGATACAACAGGGGGCAAACATTTCTCTTTACTCTGGATAAAACAATAGTCTTCTTCCCAGTCATTGTTGAATTTATAGGTTCATTGTTTTTTATTTGGATTACTCATTTTGGGGAACAATTTTTAAACAGGAGAAAACAATGTATGGTCAAAACGTGCTTACAACACCATTGAAGTGGTGGCACATCCCTCAAGCGTACAGATACAAGTAGATTAATACATAAAACATATGCACGAAATTGGCCTTGGTAACACTCTCACTCAAATACAGGAATTACAAAATGTTCGTAATATAACATAAATGTTAACATTTTTTATGATTTCAATAAATATTATTACTAGGAGAACACTTATATTTTCTAGTTTTAATTTTATTTTTTTCTTATTTAATAATTGACATCAGGTGCATGCAAATAAGTCCCCAGATGCAAATGCACCCATAAGTACAGGGTTGAGAACCGCTCCTGAGCAAGGGAGTGAGAAGCAGCTTTTTTTGCATGGAGCATTGTGAATGATTGGAATGCATTGCCTGAGAGGATGATGTCTGCAGAGAATTTGAACATATTTAAGGCAAGGTATGATGAGCTATGTATATGACAAGGGGCCTCCTAGATGAGTCTTTGACTCCATGTGGTCTTGGGATAATAATAATAAAAATTTATTCAGCTAACTTTCCACCATACCAGCTTTACTTATTATATTGTCTATTTCCAAATTTAATTTGCCATTTTCTCTAAACACTGTACCTAAATAGCTGAAATATTATATTTGTTTTATCAGTTCATTGAAATTGTACTAGAAGTTTTCCATGTTCCTTCCTAATTTCATTATTTTCTTACCAAAATCGTTACAGCTTTAAAGAATAAGATGTGTCCTGAATTTATTTAGGAGTACAACATCATTTGCATAAAGCAAAGAGCTAAGTTTGATATCTCCAATTCTGGTATCAGGTTTAATGCCCACTTTCTTTCATAATGTGATTTGCATGAGGATATGTGTATATCCTCATGAAGGTGACATCATGAGACGCTATAGTGTATGAGGATATGGTGGATGAGCAGGAAGTATATGAGGAATTAAGTAAACTTGATGTTAATAAGGCAGAAGGACTTGATAGTATATTGCCACCTGTCTTGATAGAATGCTTTATGGAATTAATGACATCTTTGCCACACCTGTTTATCATGAGTCTTTCAACAGGGCGAGTCCCAAAGAAATTGTAGTAGGGAAAAATGATTCCACATCACAAAGTTGTGGATAAGATTGAGACTACAAATTATAGGCCAATCTATATATGTGTGTGTGTGTCTGGAGTTGTTAAGGTGTTAGAGAAGTTGGCAGGGACTAGGAATCAGAAATGGGTTGTAATAGTAGCATTTTTATAATTGCCAGGGGTTTGTTGGCAGGGAGTCGTGCTTTAGCACTCTGCTTATGTTAATAATAATCATAATAATTATTATTATGATTATTATTATTAGCCCCATGAGAAGTCAACAACTCATCATAGGAGGTCCTCAATCAGGCACATGCAGCTCATCATGCTGTGACTTGAATGCATTCACTGTCTCCACACCCACCACACTTCTAGGCAGTGCAACTCTCCATGCAAAAATACTACTCCTCATCCCTTTGCTCCCCCTTCCCCATAATGCATGGCATTATATGTCTGAAAGGGTGTGTGTGCGCTTTGCATTGTGGGATACAAAGGCAATTAATGTGACTTCATTAGCCTAGTTGTAAATGTACGTCATGCGCGAATTCCATTTACTTATACTTTTGGATAAAGAATGAAATGAGTGTAATTTCTTGGTAAGTTTAATTTCCTATTTCTGTTTCCTTCATTCACTTCACTGCTACTCATCTTGCTGGTGAAGTCATGTCCTACACATTCTTTATTTGAAAGCAAAACATTTAGAAATAGTGGGTAGGCAGCTGTGCATGACATTTCTAGTTTATTCTTGATATGATTTGTTACTGTCTAGGTTACCAGTTCTATCTTAAACCAACAAACAGAGCTATCTACTTTAATTTGTTTGTTGATTTAAACATTTCGAAAGTATTGTATATACTCAGTTTACTTTTATAATGTGCAGCTGGAAAGTATGTGAATTAATATTTTACATCTTTTGCAAAATACATGAGGATTTTTATAAACTAATATTGGTTATTATAATATGTTAATTATTACTTCATCTTCACATCTCTCTCTCTATATATATATAGGGTCATTCCATGTGAAATCAACAAGTTAAAAATTACATTGAAGCTAAACAATTCTACTGGAATAAAAAGCCAAAAGGTTTCACTTTGGTGATAAAAAATTATATAAATTAAGTGGATATTAAATCCAACATCATTTCAAAGCTGAATGCAGAAACTATGAAAGTTTCATGCGAAAATTGACCAGAGAGCTTTGCAGGAATACACTCGCTGCCATATGAGTTGCCCTAGCCAAACCTAATAAGAAGCACACACACTCAAAGCGCCCGTATATTCGCCTCCTATTGGTCCATTTTGATAAGGTTTCACTAATCTGACAGCTGTTTACAGAAACTTTCATAGTTTATGTATTTGTCTTTGAAATGATGTTGGATTTAATATCCACTTAATTTATATAAATAATTCTATATTTTGATGAAAGTGAGTTACTTGGCTACCCTTTCCTTTAGATGAAAGAGAAAAATATTATTTTATTTTATTTATTTTTAGTAGTTTTGGAGGCTTTAAAATTAACCGCAGCTTATTTCCAGATTGTCTGATTTTTTTTTTTTACTGCCATTTTAATACTTAAAGTACTTTGATTTTATATTTGCATTTTCAGATAAATAAATTTTTATCAAGATGGTGGCCACTTGCTTTGGGTGTCACAAGTGCTATTTTTATCCTTTTTGTAGTTTTGTCCCTAAGTTGAACCCACAGGTATGATGTTTCATGCATTTCATTTATGCATGTAACGGAATATGTATGCACAAAATTACCTTGATATACCTACAAAATTACCTACAAAAAATATTGCCTCAGTTTGTAAAAAATTAAAAATACCTGCCATTGGAGACCAAAATAGTTATGTAGGAGGGATCAAATAAAAATTGAAATATTTGTGTAGTTTTCTGAAAAATCTCCTAAAATGATATACTCAAATAAAATCTCAAACTTTTTTGCAATGAAATGTTGGGATTTTAATTCAATCAACTTTTCCATGTGCAAGCAAATACTCCTCCATAGATTTTACCACAGTGATAATTTCACATCTGCCAGTTGATAACTATTGGTCATATTTAATTTCAGGCAACATCTCATGCATGTCATAATTTTTTTATTTTTAATCATTCATTCATTCATTTATTTTTTGCTCTCTCACTTTGTTGTTGTCAAATGGCACACCAATCATGAACTTCAAAAAGAATTGTCTTGCTACGTGGATGTACGAAATATGCTGAGATGACACAAAATATTGTGGCATCTCAGCATTGTTTTTTCAAAAGGATGTCAGGTTGAATAAATGAAAATAATGGAATAGGATCATTTTTGCTTTATAGCTGCCTATCAAGAGTATCTGAAATTTTTATGAGATATTCTTGATAGGCAGCTATTAAGAATATCTTCATAGTCAGCAATTTTTAATATTTAGCAAAACTTTAAGGCAATTTTTTGTCATAGAAGAAAGGATTTAATCAAGGTAATATTTTGGCATACAAATTTCACTACGTGTATTATTGTACAAAATATTATACTTATGAATTCACCTTAGGGCCTACAGGGTATGCCGGCTTGGTTGGCCGAGTGGTTAGTATATCCACTCTCCAGCCAAAAGGCTGCAGGTTCAAATCCTGCCATGGGCATGGATGTTTGTGATTGTCTTTGGAAATACTAGTGGTGGTGGTAGGCAATAGATGGCATTGGTGTAGTTGCAGTTAGTTATAGTTGGTGGAGAGCTGTAGGGTAGGTGCCCTCCCTGGATGAGTCTGTGGACTCCCTGGAGGTGTTACGTAATAATAATAACAATAGGGTATACTGTACAAAATGGGGGAAAAGATCACTTGAAACACTTAAAGTAGGCAGCTACCAATTTGTAAAAAATACTTTGTCTGAAAATGCAAAATAAGAAATCATAAACAGTATACACCTTGAGCATTAAAGTAACAGTGAAAAAAAATAAAAATCAGAAATTGGAGACAGTGTAGAAATAAGCTGTGATTAATTTTTAAACCCTCTGAAATTTTAAAAATTCTGTGGATCTGCAAAATAAAAATAGCCACTATACTTAATAGCATGTCAGCAGAAATTTTGAAAAATTTCTGCTCTCGAAACAATAGGGTGGACACAAAATAACTCACTTTTTCACAAAATTAAAAATTATGCAGATTAACCCTCCCCCCCCCCCCATTATTTCACTTGAAGTAACCCTTTATAGGTCTGATTTCCAAAAATATCTAAATCAGTATTTATTACTCCCCTTTCCCATTTTTCTTTGAATTATATATTTTTTTCACTTACTGGTGAGAAATTTTTCACAACATAGCTTTCAATTTATTTACAAATAAAACTCAATATCTCTACCAAAGATATTTTTAATTCTTTGGAAACTATGAATATATGTATATATTGCTGATTTCAAACACTCTGAATTGATCTTGATTAATTTTAGGTATCAGACATGAAGGAAGTGTGCGATTTTTATTTTATTTTATTAATAATTGGTAATAGGTATCAGGCATGAAGGAACAATGTGTGATACTTGTAGGCAGCAACCCATTTTTGGTATTCGCTGGAAATGTGCTGAATGTACAAATTATGATCTCTGTTCCATTTGTTATCATGGTGACAAGCATCATCTGAGACATCGATTTTGTCGTATCACCACACCAGGCAGTGAAAGGTAATAATAATAAAAAAACTTAATTATTAATTGATTTAATATGTATGTATATTTCAAAATCTGAAAATAGATCCTCAGAAGGCTTTATACTTTTTCATCATCTGATATGTATTTTCAAGAGATGTATAGAATACTATGATAGCACTACATAGTTAAGTTTATATTATTACTAGCATCTTTTTAACAGTTTTCTTCCAAATTGATTTGTCAGATCTCTAATATTGTCATATCTAAAATTTTGTGTTCTTAGGCACTATGAGGAGCTTCCATCACTTGAATTCATTATCTTCATAGTCTTCTGTTTTACTAACATTCCCTCCATCCATCTGTTTAAGTAACCATATTGCATCACTAATGATGTCATTTCCATTCTTATATCTTTATTTTTAATGTAATTTTGTATTGTGTTATCTATTTACTCTTCTATTTTTTGTTGGACTCTCAAATCTGTGGTCTCTTACTATTCTATTGATTTTCCTTTATTCAACTTTCAGATCTGTAAGTTAAAACTAATTTGAACACTTTTAAATTTCACTTTTTAAATTTAAAGATTACTGTTAATGTAGACATTTATAACAAATGCAATAACACAGTAAATTTTTATTGTTATTTAAAATTACATATTTTGAATATGACTTTGGACATTTAATGGCAGATGCCAAAGAAAACTAATTCATGCAAAGGAGTACTGGACGGCTGCATCAATCAAGACCCAGAGTGAGAAAAACCTTAAAGTTGTACTCTGAGTTTTAACAGTCTATTTCCACAGAAGGAATTACAACAGATCTTCAAAACAAAGGCTTCAACTCAGTCAAAGTTAGCCACATGAATAGGGCAAACAAAACTCCATATCCCCTTATACTAGTCGAAATAAGCAAGGATTAACAACACACACACATGTGATCTTCAAACAATCTGCTATCTGGTTATAAAAACAGAATCCCTGAAGCATAAAGCCACTATCACACAAATTGATGTCATCGATGCCAACGTTTTGGCCACGCCCCACATTGTTGCAAAGTGGAGTATTGATGCAAGAAATGTGGAGATAACTATGCATCTGCCTCCTGTAAAAAACTAAGAACATAGCCAGCAAAATGTGCTAAATGTACTACACCCTGCCAACTACTGAGGTAGCTCACATTTCCTACTTAACAGTGGCGCTGCATGCCCATTTTGGATGGGGGTGCATGCAACGCCACTGTTAAGACATTGTTCACATCAATTTTAACTTATGGATCTGAGAGCTGGATTAGAAATAAAACTCTTGATCAAGACTGGAGACTGCAGATATGAGAGTTCTGAGAAAGATTATGGGACTGGACAGGCAGCAATGGTAACTCCTCTACTTTTATAAAAAAAAAAAATATTCTGTCCATTTCAAATCATTGGTTAAAAATCACATCCTTAAAAATTCAGACATAATGGTTACTTTTGATGTCACTTTGTTATTTAATAATATACCATTAACATATACTCTTGATTTATTGAAGTCTACCTTTAATTCAAAGGTACCTTTGAATTATTCAAATTTACTGTGTATGCGGGTTACTGTACTCAGTAAGGAAAAATCTACAAACAATTTAATGGTACTGCAATAAGTTCTTCCCCCTCTCCCCTCCTTTAGCCAATTTGTACATGGAACACTTTGAGAACAAAATAATTACCACAGCCACTTACAAATCCTTAGTGTAGGGAATAGAATATGCTTTGTTGATGATTTGCTTGCCATTTGATCCCATGGGCAAGACACTTTGGATTGTTTTGTAATTTACTATAACAGCCAACACTCGAGAATTTACTTGATAGTAGAAAAAGAATCGGATACCTGTTTGCCTTTTCTTGACACGTTAGTCACTTGCTGTTTAGATGGTTCACATATCTTTTTCGATTTATAGAAGGCCAACACACACACACATTAGGAAGATATCTGTATAAACATCATCACCCAGCCCAACAGTATGGAATTCTAAACTTTCTGTGTAATTGTTTTTAGAATTCCATATTTGTTCTACAAAATAAATAAAATGCTATATTTAAATAAAGTCATCTATTATTTTCCCTTAACTTTACAACTTTACAGGTTCTATCCCCAGATGTATATATTTGGTGTTTCACTATCTATGTATTTGAAAACTGTATATCAGTGGTGTCATTTGCCTATTTCAGTCCGGTGTACTGTCATGTGACTTGTGCAACCCTTGCTATAAAGATCATGTCAGTTTGACCGTATGATTGCATTTTTATCAATGAAAGTTTTATGAGTGCATAGCACAGTACTCACCTTAATTGGTCCAGTGCCATTAATTGCAGGATATCTTTGATTACTTTAATTTATCCATTAATTGTAACCAAATCTGCATAGAGTGGGGGACAATGTGTTTGTTTTAAGATATATTAGAAAACAATAATGAAAGAGAATGTTATGTTTGTTTGGTATATTTGAATTACTTTCAGGCGTAAATATAATAGTAAATTTGGAGGAGGGGGACCAGGCTTACTTGCTTCGACTGCAATCATACAATCTTTGAAAGCTCTGGCAGAAAACGGGACATTCAGTAGATCATCAGCACTATTTCCCATTGTAAATATGAGGAAAAAAAGTTATAAATTATTTATAGAAAATGATATATTAAAAACTTGTCTGTATCAGTTCACATTCCCATGTCAGTTCACACTTCACTCACTCAAAACAGATGAAATTCAGAAAACAAAAACAGAAACTCATGACAGATGACAACGTTCTGTTGGATTGGTTGACACTAACCATTCACAGCCACTAATTTCTGGATGCTATTGTGCCAGCACACACCCTGCCTTGTCTTCTGGGTGGTTTTAAAACCACTGGAATGCTAATAATTTGACCCACTGCACCATCTGCACATCTGTTCAAAGGGCTCAAAGGTGTCTGTATTTGTGATATATTTGTACACCCAGGTTATCAATGTGAATGTCATGCAATGTTTATGTGTTGAAAATTCTTCCTGAAGCTTTAGTATCTTGGGTTTAGTTTTAGGAATCATGTGGAGCCAGGAAAAAATCAGGAGGGGGGGGGGGGTCTTTAACAGGAATAAATCCATAAATATAATATCAATGATATTGCTATTATAAGGGTGTGTGCCACACACACCTAGCACATCCTGAATATATGTCCCCTGCTACTTAACCATAGATTTCAACTCACATGTAATATGAATCACTCAACTAAAATCCACCACTAGAAACAAATACTCTCTATCAATCTGTACTTCTTTCAGAACTTCCAATAACCAAGAAAGCCTACATAGAAGCTGCAACCGTCCCCCCCCCCAAAAAAAAACAAGATCAGCATAACCTAATCTCCAATATGCATGCAAATCCAACAATACCACATGCATGTCTAACATAACAGAAGAAATGCTGATTGACTTCAGTTTAACCAGCCCCACACATGAAACCAAAGAAATCATTCTAAAACACATGCAGATAATGCTCTATGCATTTCTCAATGGCCAGCGACAACATAAGATCCACATCACTACAGATGTGGGTTAGCTAAGCTAACACCTTTTTTCTCCCTATATGGAGTAGACAAAGCTGTTTTCGCTCTTAACTTTTGGTGATGGAGAGGGCAGTTCAGTCTTTACCAGTATATCCAATCAGAGATAGCTGGCCCAAGACTGTTACTACTTATATCTGGCATCTGAAGAGAGGTAGCTGACAACTGCTGCCATCTCGTGTTCCCTAATCCTAACACTATGTTTCTTGTCTGAAAATAACATGGGTTCTATGGTCAATTTTCTTGAGTTTACAGGAAGAAAAAAACCTGCTTTCCTGTGGCAGAGATCAACTAATTCAGGAATTGGTCAAAAAAAAAAAAAAAAAAAAAAAGGCCTTAGTAAAAGTTCTTCAAGTCAGTGACTATAATTGAATTTAGAATGCCCTTTCTTCCGGCAGTCTAGCATCTTGGACAGTACATGCCACTTCCACTGAGCCACACAGGCTTTCAGATGTGGATCTTGTAAAAAAAATAAAATACAATAAAATTTTAGAGTTAGACATCTTCATAAATGAAACTCATCTTTACCCAGCCGATAAACCCAGAATCAGGAACTATATCCCTTACTGTAAGGACAGACTGGATGCCGGCCACTGGGACACCACCATATTCATTATAAAAGGCAGTCCATAATGAAATTGCCATCCCCTCTCACCTAAAACCTCGAAACCATTGGGATAGAAATTCATATGGTAAACTCAAGCAGCCTTAAAATGTTCAGCATATAGCCCTCCAAACAAACAACAAAAAAAAACATCTATCTAGAGGAAATGTTAAACACAGGAAAAACAGTAATAATCACTGGTGATCTGAACACTAATCATAAAACCTCCATCATCATCATCATCATCAAATTCCTGACATGTACCCTCAAGAAGTGTACAGGATATGATAGTACTACATGAAAAATTTACATCATTACTAACTTCCTATCTACAATTTTCCTCCAAATCAGTCTGTTACTTGTCAAGACTCCAATATTATCATTATCAGATCTTATATTTCTATAGTCTAAGGCACATTGTACCATATCAATCCACCTATATCTTGGTCTTCCTTTGGGTCGTTTTTCTGCCAACCAGGCAGAGAACACTTGTTTTGCTATTCTTTCCTCACCCATTCTGTTTAAGTGACCATACCACCTGAGATTAGCTCTGCTAATGCATTCCTGGATGCCGACAATATCAAGTTCTTTCCTAATATCCTCATTTTTAATATGATATTGCCATTGATGCCTTCTGTTCATGACTCTAATCTTTCTCAGGACTCATATCTGCGGTCTCTAGTCTTTGGTCAAGTTTTTTACTTCTGATCCAGTTCTCAGATCCATAAGTTAAAACTGGTTTGAACACTGTCTTGTACACAGCTAATTTAGTGTTCTGACTAATTTCTCTCTTATTCCATATGAATTTATTCATTTTACTTCCTACCATACCAGCTTTGTTGATTCTGTTGTCTATTTCCATATTTAATTTACCATCTTCACTAAAAATCGTGCCTAAGTAGCTGAAATGTTTCACTTGTTCCACAGGTTCCCCGTTCACAAAACAGTTGACCTTTTCAACAATTCTACCTATTTTCATTGTCTTTGTCTTTTTAATGCTCACCTTCATACCATATCTATTACAACAGTTATTCAAATTAGTCAGGAACTCTTGCAAACTTGTAGCGGATTTATTTAGAAGTATAACATCGTCCACATAAAGCAAAGAGCTGACATTAACATCTCCAAATCTGATATCATGTTTAATACCACTTTCCTTCATAATGTGATCCATATAGATAATGAATAACAGAGGGGATAATGTACATCCTTGTATCACACCAGATTTAACATTAAACCATCTTCCTGTACTTCCTTCAATTCTAACTGCTGACTTACAACTCAGCAAATAAAGACTAAGTACTAGTACTGCTTGATATAATGCCCCATTGACACCATATAACTGTAGCATATTGAATAGCTTCTCTCTTGGCACCTTGTCATATGCCTTTTCCAGATCGACAAAACTTAAATACAGATCTTTGTTATATTCCCATGATTTCTTGACTATTTGTCGTAAAGTGAAGATCTGATCCTGACAGCCTCTATTTGGCCTAAATCCAGCTTGTTCTTCACCAAGCTTTTCTTCCACAATTCTTCTCAACTGTTTCTCAAGTATGCTTGCATAGATCTTGCCAGGAACACTCAGTAGGAAAATACCTCTGTAATTCTCACATTCAGTTTTATTTCCCTTTTTATATATCAGTACTATTAGAGCTCTACTCCAATCATTGGGAATTCGTCCCTCTGTCCAGGCTTTCTGAACTACGGAGTGCAGCCACTGTAAGACTTTTATACCACCATATTTCAGCATTTCTGGTCAAATATCATCTACTCCAGCTGCCTTTCCACATTTCAAGTCTTTGATGGCTTTTTCTACTTCAAGTATGAATATGTATTCCTGACTGCATGCCTGGTCAGTGTTTTTTACCACTGTGCTGTCATCACTGCTTGTTTCATTTAGCAATTTTTCGTAGTAATTACTCCATACTTCAAGGATATCTTTTTCTCCTGTTTTCATGTAACCTTTTTCATCTCTAATTCCTTTTACAGCACTCTTTCCTCCATTTCTGAGCTTCTTCAACAACCTCCAAAATATCTTCCCGCCTTGATATTTATTTTCTATGTTTTTACCAAAGTTTTCGCATGCCTTTTGTTTAGCTAGTTTTACACAGTGTTAACTTTCTTACATTTGTCTCTGTATTCTCTGAGAGCACAAACACTTATTTGCCAGGAACTTTTGATATGCATTCTTCTTTTGTTTCACTCCCTCTTTAACTTCCTGTGTCCACCATGGAGTTCTGATTTTCTATCCTTGCAGACAACCTGACCATATGCCTCTCTGGCTGAATCAATCAGTGTTTTCTTTAGGGCTTGTCACTGAATCTCCAAAGTTTGGTTTCTGTTCTCAAACTGTTTCATTTTTTTTTTTCAATAATCTTTGTGTATTTTAGTCTACAGTTCACATCTGATAGCTGCTCAACTTTTATTTGCTTTAAAACTTTCTTACATGTTATTCTTTTCAATACGAAATTCAGTTTTATGCTGCTCAAGACTAAATAGTGATCGCTTGCAATTTCAAATCCTCTGTACACTCTGGTGTCCTGCAACAGGGAGAAAACATCACTATCCACAATAACATAGTCAATGAAACTTTTCTTATTCCTTGCCTCTTCTCTCTATGTGAATTTGTGCACATTTTTATGTTGGAACATGGTGTTAGTAATAACCAGTCCATGACTTGAACAAAAATCCAACAGTATTTGGCATTATTATTAGCTTTGCTCTTTTCTCCAAATTTTCCCAAAATATTTTTGTATGTCTCACAATCATTTCCTACTCTTCTATTTAGATCCCCAACAAGGACCATCTTTTCCTTTATCATTGTATCAGTTGCTTTTTCTAAAGCCTCAAAAAATTCCTCCACTTCTACCTTAGTAGAATCTTCTGTGGGACCATAGGCACAAATAAGTCTCACTGTCCAATTTCCCATTCTGATATTTGCCCACATCACTTGACTTGAGACTGCCTGCCATTCAAAATGATTAGCCTCATGTTTTGTGTTCAATACTATGGCTACTCCTTCTTTTCCTTGATTGTCATTTCCTGAATATAACATTTTCTATTTATTGTTCAGAAAGATCTCACCAGTTTTTGTCTTTTTTGTTTCAGTCATCCCTATTATGGTGATCTGGTACTTATCTACTTCCTCAGCTAGCTCCATTTCTTTGCCATTCAGGCTTCTTATGTTGATAGTACTGATCTTTAACTCTGGTGATGTTGAGTTGGGGTGTGCTTTCAGATTTGTTTCAGTAGCTGACTTTTCGCTGTTCGCCCTGGTTCCCTGGCGAAAACAACGGGGGCCTTGTTTAACCGGGCGACGCCCCAGCCGGCATGAAATTTTGTCATGTTGTACCATCATTTTTTTATTTTGGTTTAACCAATAAGAATACAATTTGGTCGGCTAAATCCCAAATTGCCAGCCCACCCTCGTTCATTCAATATCCAGGTAGATATCCAACAGGGTGCACCACGAGAAAGTGAGGATTGGACATTAGGTCAGAAGCCCTGATCGGTTCTCCACATTCCTTTAAAGGCTATGTGGAGGTCTCCTCTCAGTTATACAGCTTTATAAAACCTGGTACAGTAAATTCACCAAACTCAACATATTCGCTGTCATGGGGAAGACGGCAATGATCGGTCTAGTAGATCCTGCTCACTATGGTGGCACAAGCTGTCCTGACATACAAATATAGTAATGCTGAAAACTGTAGCACACACACAGCTATGATATACATGCAGTTAATGACTGCAGCTCACATCATAATCTCATTATACTTCAGTTAGACGCTGCACATAAATTTGCTGTTGACAATACTGTCGTCATCAACTGGTACCATCTTCTTTCAGCTTTTCAAGAAAATCTTTGACCAGTTCCACACATAACTACAATTGAAGAAATAGGGAATGCAACAAGTTCCTTAGAAACTCAGGTACTAGTAGCACTGAATTCTGTCACCACTACAATTACATGTCCTCCCTCGAATCAGCTTCTTGAAGAAATAAAACAGCTCATCTGGGAGAAATACCAATTAAGACACCAGTACTAGAAAACTATGGCTCCCAGCTGTTTGCCAAGCATTTGACAGAGCTATAAATCAATTTTGCTATGCACTAAAGGACTTCCAAAGTCACACAATGGGATATGAAGTTTCAGCACCTAAATACTGATGACCAATCCCTCTGGAGAATAATGAATTCATTCCAAGTTAGCTGCATACTCCTTCCAATTAGTGGAGAACAAGGAATTGCCTACAATGATACCAACAAAGAAACCAAAATGTTTGCAGATAGCCTAGAAAAAACAATACATTGCCAACTACGGTTTAAATTTCTCTACTCGTGTGAGCAGAGAAATCAGAAATGCAACCTTCTAAACAGCACTAGACCTAGATTCATATCACCAGCCTAGGCGCAACAAATCATCAAGAAAATAAGTGCCAGTACCAGTCAGGATATCTAACAAATTACTCAAATTACTCCCACCACAAAGGCATCTTGTGGCCATTATAAATGTAGTATTATAATTCATTTACTGAAAATTAGCAGCTGTATTCCTAATTGTCAAGCTGGGAAAGAAGTGCAATTCCCTCAAAACTACTGTCCCATTAGCCTACTTTCTTGTATGGGCAAAGGTATAGAATGCACACTGCTCTTGAAGCTTCAAGAAGCAGCAGAAAATGCTCAAACTATTCCAGATGGACAGTTCAGATTCAGGCAAATTCACTCTACAACATACCAGATTCACAGAATTGTTGAACACATCAGCCAAGGATTTGAATGGCGGCAATAACACCACTCCACTGCGATCTGCTTGGCTGTCGCCAGAGCATTTGACACTACTGTTCTAACTTACAAATTATTCCAAGCAAAATTCTCAACACATCTCATCAAATCTTATCTCAACAACTGCAAATTCAGAGTTAAATGAATTTGCAGTTGTTGAGAATTACCACAGATCTACAGTAAGAAGAATCACAGCAGGGGTCCTCCAAAGCTCCCTCCCATCCCCCTTGCTTTTCTCCATCTATATGGCAGACCTTCCTAAATTGCTCCCTCCTATCACCACTCTTTATGCAGATGATATAGTCATCATATCACGATCACTTCATCCCAAACTAGTCACTGAGAAACTCCAAATTGCAACCAACAAACTTGAAAAGTGGTTTGCCAGGTGGTGAATCTTCATCCATCTGGAAAAAGGTTCTGCAATACTCTTCACCAGAAGGTGAGCAAATCCATTATAAACTGTACACATGTTCGGAAAACCTAAACCCTATGAAACCTCTACCAAATATCTAGGAGTACAACAAGATAAAGGCCTGCACTTTAGGATGTGCACAAATTACACTATCAGAAAGGCCAATCAGACTTCTGCTCAGCTTTATCCCCCTCTTGAACAGAAAGAGTCACCTAGATATGAAAAACAAGATTCTACTTTACAAAACAGTAATAAGACTTCTCTATGCCTCACCAGCCTGTGACACACCACTGAAAGGAATATCACAAAGCTAAAAATAATCCAAAATAAATACATAAGGATGGCACTGAATGCTTCCTGATTTATCAGGAATAACTAGCTGCATCACAACACCAAGATACTACAACCAACTCATCCATCAAGCTGCCAATTACAGTCCTGGTCTTCTAAATACAGAAGATTGAAATCCATTCAAGTAGACCCATCATCAGCAACCCCTGAAAGCTCACAAGAAACAAGCCAAGCGTCCAACCTCTACCCACTCACAACCACTAATACAAATGTAGGGATTAAGAATCAAAGACTTAGTTCATCCATTAAAGAAATTAACAGTTAAATTTGGTATCCCTTGTGGGTCTGGCTCCCACTGATAGGATCTTGAAAGTTGAAACTGGGTAGTGGCCCATCCCATAATGCATAGAATTATACACACCTGAAAGGATGTGTGCTTTGAATTTTTTTTCCCTTAGCCTATTTCATCCTCATTACTGGGTAAAGGCCTCTCCCATTGCAGGTGGTTTTGGGTCTGCTTCTCTCATGGTGACCCATTCCATCTTGGGAGAGTGCTTATATAGTTGTATCAATGAATATATGAAGATGAAAGACAATCATAAACATCCATGCCCTAGTCTGGATTTGAACCCACAGACTCTTGGCTGGAGAGTGGATAGGCTAACTACTCGGCCAACGCTTTACATTATGGGATGCTAAGGCAATTGATGTGAAGTCATTACCCTTGATATACAAGTAGCCTTCTCATTGAAGATACTTCATGCACAAACTTCGTTTGCTTATACTGGGATAAAAGATTAAAACAAGAATATAATTTCTTGGCATTTTAATTTATGGAATGGCCTTGTAAGATGTAAATGATGGTTTTGGGGTTGTAAACATTCTTTAGGAGTACCTCTCTGAAATATGCCATTTCATGTTTATTTTTTTGTTTCACTGAATATTGTGTATATATTCTGTCTTTTATTGCTTTTAATGATATCTCAAAGACAGTAGTTCAACACTGGGAGATCCAAATATCTTTCAGTGTTGAACTTTCTTTTCTGTATACATCAATGGTCAACTATTGAGATAAGAACATCCAAAAAATGAAGTTCTATTTCTTTCAACCTTCACTGTGAATTGTATTTTGTAGTTTTAAGTGTATAATGAAGTCAGATTAAGGGATTTTTTGGAGCCTGGTCAGATGATAAATATATTATCTTAGCCAAAATTCTGATTTTTGAATAGTACCTATAGAGTGTTACCTTTACAAATGATTCTATAAATATATTCTATAAATACAGGGAAATCAATGCTCCCATTTCTAGGCCTTCTGTTTGTTCATAATAAAGGTCTTCAAACTTAAAGGATATGTTGTCCAGACAATGCTTAAAGAGCTTAATAGTGTCCAGTGAAAAAATATCTTCTAGCCATAGGACTGTCAATAATGGTTAAGAATTAAGTAATCCAGAAACACTGCTCTTGAAAACAAATGTTACAGTTGAGGATTGGATTAGAGGCTGCATTGTGAGTGGTTATTGTATTTAGCGATCATGTAAAATTGGTGATTTTTATCTTTTTTATTGTGTTTTTCCTTAAAAAATTAGTGTTTTATAGTATACTAGTGCATATTTTTATATTATTTAGGGTTTTTATAGCATATTTTTACTGTGATATTGCAATCCTAAATGCAGCTGTAAAATGGTGCCAAAAATACACGAAATGAAAGGCTATCAAAACAGCGAAGGCTTGTTCTGCTAAAGAGAATATTGAAAATTTCAAAAACTGCAAAGTTAATGCAGATTATTAGACAGATAACATGGGAATTACAGAATGTTCAGCAGTATTTAAAGGAACATAGGGAAGATAAGACATTTAAGCTGCAAATGAAAAATAATAAAGCACAGAATCAGGTAAGTTAGTAAGTAATGAAATCAGGTAGGTAAAGTTGATTGTAAAAAGGGCATTATTTGATATGGTAACTATCAAAGAACATGTCATTAATGAGCAGTTATAACTTCAAGTTTTCCTAGGGCAAAAATTAAAAAAAATATAGCACATGCAATTGAAAAAGAAAAGAGATCATAATTCTAGTACTAATGACTTAACTAGCAATAAGTTCAGTATGTGAGAGGATATGAAAGGGTTGTTGAAAGAAGCAAGAGTGAAGAGTGAGAAAGCGAAAATCATAAGTATATTACCTAGATTTGATAGAAATAAATTAAGAAGGGCTATGATGGCAAACAATTCGATGTATGAGGTGTGTAGAAGAAATGATGCCAGTTTTTGGATGTGTGGAGTGAGTTTGAGGTAAGAATGGATTTGTATAAGAGGGACAACCTACTCTTGAATGCATTTGGTATCAGGGGTCTTGAAAAACTAATAACTGGTATAAGACCTAATACAGAGAGTCAGAGAAACTAAATTATGATGGGAGGACTGGTGAGCATCTGTGTGCAAGAATGACAATGTTAGGTAACTATGCTGATGATGGGAATGGGCATTATCATGGAAATGATTATGAGAAGAGAATGATTTTGTATTCATCCAGTCCAGACCTATCAAAGCATGCAAGGATGTCTGCATAAATAAGGAACTAGATAAGAACAGACATCTGTAAGTTTTCCAAATGTGTTACACAAACTATAGAGAAAAGCATGCAGGTAACCTATTATGTCTGTACATGAATGCTAGAAGTATCAGAAACAAAAAGATAGAGTTTGTTGCTTTGATAAATATGTTGAGACCTCAAATTGTAGTCATGAGACCTGGATATCAGAGGCAGACCTACTGGCTGGTATCGAGTATAAAGGGTACAATATTTTTATATTCTGCCCTTTAATGATATTGGATTACTTGAATCCAAGTTAGAGTTGAGACTTAACAGTAAAAAATTTGGTGGCCTGAAGTGGCTTGAAAAGTTTCATGTTTCATCTCTAGAGCAGGGTTTCTGGACTGGACTATGTAAAAAATAAAAATGAAAAATACAAAATATATATAAAATTGATAAAAACAGGAGGGGGATATATATATATATCCCTAGCACACCCATGGTACAAAATATATTATAGGTTTGCAAAAATAACCTTTCTTGTGTGGGAGCAATATAAACAGTTTTTCATGCAGTAATGAGTTTGAAGCCATCTGTTGTGAGGTGGAGTCTAACAAATTTAAATACTTAGATATTGTTACAGACCTAGTGGATTGGTTGCCAGTGACAAAGAAATGCATCACCAAATAAAGATGATGGTGCAAAGTGAGTAATCATAATGGGAGACTTTAAT
The DNA here is from genome assembly GCF_054136105.1 of Typopeltis vanoorti. Lineage (NCBI taxonomy): Eukaryota > Metazoa > Arthropoda > Arachnida > Uropygi > Thelyphonidae > Typopeltis > Typopeltis vanoorti. Next base: position 55,450,647 of record NC_143551.1, read on the forward strand.
TATCTGAACATTGATTGGGTGGTAGTAAAATCTCATGAGAAGGATGAAACTGAATTTATTGAGCTGTTGTGAGACAACTTTGTCATGCAACATGTAGCAGAAGGAACTCAAGGGCAAAGAGTGTTAGATCTGATTATAATGACAAAGGGTGTTTCAGTTAAAGATGTAACTATATTGCCTCTGGTTGGTGACAATGATCATGCAGTACTAACTGGGTTATGAATGTTCTTTTCAGAAAAGGTTATACAGAATCACAAAGCAGGAAATTATGACCAGTTGAGTATGATGGGTTCTGTGCCATGGTATCAGTTGGATGGAAAGGATATCGACAGTGCATGAAAAGTGTTTAGAAAACACTTAAATGATGCAATACAGAATGTGTCACTAGAGTAAGAGGAATAAATAGGGTAGGAATGAAATGGATGTGTAATCTTATTAAGCAAGAGGTTCCTAAGAAAAAGATGATGTGGAAGGAATACCATGTGCATAAGGATCGTGTAAGTTTCGAAATTTATAAGGAACAGGCCTAAAGAAATACAACTGTGGTACAGAAATCTAAGTTTAAGTATGAAAAGAAACTAGCTCTGCAAGCTAAAGACAATCCAAAATAATTATATAGTTATGCTGCAAGTAAAAGAAAGAATGAATATAAAAGAATAACTCTACTGAATGCAGATGGTGTGTTGGTGAAAGATGCAGAAGACTGTTTGAATAATGAAACTATTTTGCTAAAAGCTATCATCGTGATATATTCAACATTGCACTCACTGTGAACACTTTACTGGATGAAGAAACTCAGTTGTATGAGGAGGAACTATTGCACAAATTGAATAAGAGTTCAGCAATATGGACTGATGTTAAAAGAAGTACAAATGTTAAAAGAGTGTTCAGCTGAACTGGCTATTCCTTTGACTGACCAGGCTATATAATTTGAGTCTCAGAACAGGGAATATAAAATAGATAAAAATAGGATGGATTTAATTGGAAATGATCAAGTTAATGGACAAAGACTTTTCTTTGAAAAATTAAAAATAGCTACTTGGAATGTCCATGTAATAACACAAAATTGATAAGCTAAACAAAGAACTAAAAAATAGAAACAATGCTATAGCAGCAACAACTGAGACACAAAACAAAAAGGATGGATCTCAAATTCTGGAAGATTATGTTATGATCTCTGGAGTTTCAGAAGACAAACAATTTCATCTGGGGGTTGCAATTTGGATTAATAAAAATGAAAAAACAAAATCTCGGATTATACTTGAGTATCAGACAGAATAATCAAAGTCAGAATGAAAATTATGAATCAAACATTCATATTTATGTATCCATAGATGAAACAGAGGAAAAAATTCAGAAGAATTTTATGGAAAACTTCAGGAATGTATTGATGAAACAAATAAAAATGAAATCTCCCAACAATCTTGATGGGAGATTTCAAATGCTAGAGTGGGAAGTATCAACTTAAGAAGTCTGAATGGCAAAGAAATGGAGCTAGCTGAGGGACTGGATAAGTACCAGATCGACATAATAGGGGTGACTGAAACAAAACAAAGGCAAAAACTGGTGAGATCTTTCTGAGCAATAAATACAAAATGTTATATTCAGGAAATGACAATCAAGGAAAAGAAGTAGTAGCCATAGTATTCAACACTAAATATGAGGCTAATATTCTTGAATGGCATGCAGTCTCAAGTTGAGGGATGTGGGAAAATATCAGAATGGGGAACTGAACAATGAGACTTATTTGTGCCTATGGTCCCACAGAAGGTTCTACTAAGGTAGAAGTGGAGGAATTTTTTGATGCTTTAGAAAAAGCAACTGACACAATGATAAAGGAAAAGTTGGTCCTTGTTGGGATCTAAATAGCAGAGTAGGAAATGATTGTCAGACATACAAAAATATTTGGGGAAAATTTGGAGAAAAGGGCAAAGCTAATAATAATGGCAAATACCTGTTGGATTTCTGCTCAGGACATGGACTGGTTATTACTAACACAATGTTCCAACATAAAAATGTGCACAAATTCACTTGGAGAGAAGAGGCAAGGAATAAGAAAAGTCTCATTGACTATGTTATTGTTGATAGTGATGTTTCCTCCCTGGTGCAAGTCACCAGAGTGTACAGAGGATTTGAAATTGGAAGTGATCACTATTTAGTCTTGAGCAGGATAAAATTGAATTTCATATTGAAAAGAATGACATGTAAGAAAGTTTTAAAGCGAATAAAAGTTGAGCAGCTCTTAGATGTGAACTGTAGACCTAAATACACAAAGATTATTGAAGAAAAAATGAAAGAGTTTGAAAACAGCAACCAAGCCTTGGTGATTCAGTGGCAAGCCCTGAAGAAAACACTGTTTGATTCAGCCAGAGAGGCATGTGGTGAGGTTGTTTATTTGCAAGGATAAAAAAATCAGAACTCCTTGGTGGACATAGGAAGTTAAAGAGGCAGTGAAAGAAAAGAAGACAGCATATCAAAAGTTCCTGGCAAATAAGTCAGCTTGTGCTCTTAGAGAAAAAAAAAAAAAAATCAACTAATGCCTTTTTATTCCCGTATACGGGGAGTAGGCGAGGCCATTTAGCCCTATCTAACATTTGGAGACTGAGTGGGCAGTTCAATCTCCACTGGTACCAATCAGAGATAGACGGCCCAAGGATATCACTAATTAAGTGGTACACAGTGAAGAGAGACGGCTCAAATGTGCCGCCATTTCGTGGTCTCTAACCCTAACACAATATATTTCATGTCTGTAAAATAATGTGGGTTCTACGGTCGATTTTCTTGAGTTTACGGGACGAAAAACCCGAGTTTCCGGGAGGAAAAACCCGCTTGCCCGTGCCAGAGATCGACTAACTCAGGAACCGGTCGAAAAAAGGCTTAGAAAAATTTCCTCTAGTCGCCGACTAGACTCGAAACCAAGTCTTCCTTCGTGCGGCCAAGCGCCGTAGTGTGCAAACACCACATCCACTGAGCTACACAGGCTCTGCTCTTAGAAAATACAGAGACAAATGTAAGAAAGCTAAACACTTCTAGCTAAACAAAAGTCATGACTTTGATTAGAACATAGAAAATAAATATCAAGAAGGTGGCAAGATATTCTAGGTTGTTGAAGAAGCTCAGAAATGGAGGAAAAGTGCTGTAAAAGGAATTAGTGATGATAAAGGTGACATGAAAACAGGAGAAAAAGATATCCTTGAAGTATGAAGTAATTACTTTGAAAAATTGCTAAATGAAACAAGCTGTGATGACAGCACAGTGGTAAAAAAACACTGACCAGGCATGCAGTCAGTGTTTGGAGTATGGATATGGAATACATATCCACACTTGAAGTAGAAAAAGCCATCAAAAGTATGAAGTGTGGAAAGGCAGTAGGAGTAGATGATATTTGACCAGAAATGCTCAAGTATGGAGGCATAAAAGTCTTACAGGAGCTGCACTGCACTGCATAGTTCAGAAGGCCTGGACAGAGAGACGAATTCCAGATGATTGGAGTAGAGCTCTCATAGTATCCATATATTAAAAGGGAAATAAAACTGAATGTGAGAATTAAAGAGGTATTTCCCTACTGATTGTTCCTGGTAAGATATATGCAATGATACTTGAGAAATGGTTGATAAGGATTGTGGAAGAGAAGCTTGGTGAAGAACAAGCTGGATTCAGGCCAAATAGAGGCTGTCAGGATCAGATTTTCACTTTACGACAAATAGTTGAGAAATCATGGGAATATAACAAAGATCTGTATTTAAGTTTTGTAGATCTGGAATAGGCATATGACAAGGTGCCAAGAAAGAGTGAGAGAAGCTTTTCAAAATGCTATGGTGTCAATGGGGCATTATATCAAGCAATACTTAGTCTTTATTTGAGTTGTAAGTCAGCAGTTAGAATTGAAGGAAGTACAGGAAGGTGGTTTAATCAAGGATGTACATTATCCCATCTCTTATTCATTATCTATATGGATCACATTATGAAGGAAAGTGGTATTAAACCTGATATCAAAATTGGAGATGTTAATCTCAGCTCTTTGTTTTATGTGGAAGATGTTATACTTCTGAATAAATCTGCTACAAGTCTGCAAGATTCCCTGACTAAAGTGAATAATTGTTGTAATAGATATGGTATGAAGGTCAACATTAAAAAGACAAAGATAATGAAAATAGGCAGAAACGTTGAAAACATCAACTGCATTGTGAATGGAGAACCTATAGAATAAGTAAAACATTTCAGCTACTTAAGCACAATTTTTAGTGAAGATGGTAAATTAAATATGGAAATAGACAACGGAATCAACAAAGCTGGCATGGTAGGAAGTCAAATGAATAAATTCATATGGAATAAGAGAGAAATTAGTCGGAACACTAAATTAGCTGTGTACAAGACAGTGTTCAAACCAGTTTTAACTTATGGATCTGAGAGCTGGATCAGAAGTAAAACAGTTGACCAAAGATTAGAGATTGCAGATAAGAAAGTCCTGAGAAAGATTAGGGGAATGAACAGATGGCATCAATGGCAATGTCATATTAAAAACAAGGATATTAGGAAAGAACTTGAAATTGTCAGCATCCAGGAATGCGTTAGCAGAGCTAATCTTGGGTGGTATGGTCACTTGAACAGAATGGGAGAGGAAAAAATTAACAAAACAAGTGTTCTCTGCCAGGTTGGCAGGAAAAAGACCCAGAGGATGACCAAGTTTCAGGTTGATTGATACAGCAAAAAGTGCCTTAGAAGATAAAAATATAAGATCTGATAATGTTGGAGTCTTGACAGGTAATAAACTGGTTTGGAAGAAAATTGTAGATAGGAAGTTAGTAATGATGTAATTTTTCCATGTAGTACTAACATATCCTGTACACCCCTAGAGGGTATATATCAGGAATTTGATTATGTTGAAGTGTGGGAAGTAATCGAATAACAGTATTCATTGGATCAGAGGGAGAATCAGTAATCAATAACAATGTAATTTTATTAAGGGACTTCTGCATATTTAACAATCTAAAAATCAGCAATGCTTTCTTCATGCATAAAAATATACATTGAGTATACATTCGAAGCAATAGGAACAAAATCATTAATAGATTACTTGATTATTAACAACAAACAAAATAATAATATCAAGGTTTTTATAGGGAGCGAAATTCCTAGTGATCACGTTAGTTGAAAGTAGTTTGAATTCATAAAGAGAACCACATACTCCAAAAGAAAAAAAAAAGATAAAGAACTAACTACTAATAACAGCTTAAAATTAACCTCCTAGAACAGGGGAGTGTTAGAAACTTATATAAAAGCAGAATAAGAGATAAAATAAAACCAACCACAAACAATATTGAAACTGACTGGAATAATATGAAGGAAACCATACTAAAAGCATCAGAAGAAAACTTAGGATACAAGTCATGGAAAAACAAAAAATTGGCTCAGAACTTGGAATAATGACTTGAAAGAATTGATCGAAGTGAAAAAACAGGCTTTTAAAATCTATCTGTAGAGCAAAAACACTGCTGACTATATACAATATAAGAAACTACAGGCTTAAGTCAGAAAACGTTTGAAAAGTATATGCAGAGAAGATTGTAGTAAATATGTTAAATCATTAGAGCATGATATCACTAGACCACAAAGAACAGGTTTTAAAATTTTTAGATAACTACAAACAACAGAAAATGACCAATTAAGAGACAATCGAATTTCAAGAGGATTGGATAGAACACTACAAAATGTTGTGGAATGAAAAACAAGAAATAGAAAAGAATGACAAAACTCACAAAACTGAAGATATCAATATTCCCATTCATGTGTTGTTTCATATCTAGGTGGTTGACTACCATGATGATGTGACTCATGGTTAACTACGGGCATAACAACATGTGGTGAGGACCCCATCTCTTCCACATAGATATCAATATACAGGAAAGTAAAGAAGAAATAGCAATGGAAGAATTAGAAAACAAACTTAAAAAATCAAGAAATAGAAAAAGTCTGGGCCTAGGTGGAATATGCATTGAATTGAACCTTTAAATATGCAGACGATAGCTTAAAAGAAAACCTATTTAAATCTTCAGTAATATCTGGAAATATCAAAAGATCCCAAAAGAATGGGAAACTGGAGTAGTATAAATATTCACAAAAAGAACAAATGTGGAAATTGCAGAGGCATTAATCTTTTAATAGAAGCATCTGAACTATATGCAAGTATCTTAAAAAATAGACTAATTAAATACACAGAAAATTATTTAGAAGAAGAACAGTGTGGTTTTAGGAGAGGAGTGCAGATGCCTCTTTCACAATGCAACAGGTCATAGAAAAAAGAAAAGAATTTAAGCTTCCCACTTTCCTTCTATTCATTGACTATGAAAAAGCATATAAACAGAAAGATATGCAAAGGTATCTTTCTGTTCATATTCCAGAATAGAAATCTACTCTGGAAAATATTATAAGACGATAAAATTCTTCCTCAACTAATTAAAGCAATAAAAATTCTGTACAGAGAAACAAAAATTTGCATCAAATTTGTAGATGGAATATTATTGGAACCTATAACCATAAATAAAGGAGTGAGACAAGGCTGTGGCTTATTCCCAATTCTGTTCAACATTGGAAAATGGAAAACAACTATCAAAGATGGAATTAAACTAACAAATAATATACAGCCTAAATAAAATAGCAAAAAGATTAAAAATGAAAGTCTCTGAAACAAAAACAAAAGCTGTGGCAATGTGTGAAAACACCATTCAAAAAGTTAAAATGATGCTTAACAATAAAATAATAGAACAAGTTACAGAATTCAAATATTTAGGAAATATAATCTCGCAATTCAATACTGATTCACAATCAGAAGAAAGACTACAAATTTACAATAGAATAAATTGACATAATTAAAAGAAATTTTAGAAAACAAATAACTCAAGAAATTCAATTAAGATTGCATAATATGACCTCTAAAATATCTCACAAATTTGGAGGTGAAACTTAGATTCTAAAGCAAAAAAACAGACAAAGATTGAAAGCAGCACAGATGAAGTTTCTAAGACCTCTCCTGAGACTCACTAGATTAGATAAAAAGAAAAACACAGAAATAAGAGAATGATTAGATACAAAAAACATCATACAAGAAATAGAAGAATACCAACAAAATTGGCTACACCACATAGAAAGGATGAATAACAATAGGATTCCTAAACTATCACTAGAATATAAACCCACAGGAAGAAAGCTTGGACATCCACGGTCTCCGTGGATGTCCAAGATTAAGGAGGGAAGATCGATCTCATCTACAGAGCAGGAACAGGACATAAAAAGACTATACCTAAATCGTTCAGGCAACGATGACGATGAACAGGGAATATTCCAGAGGAGTGGAAAGAATGTATGGTCATCTCATTATATATAATGGATTACCATTATAATAAAATTTTGGAAAAGTTTTTGGCTTGCATTCAGAAATAGGTTGACAGAGAATCTCTGCATTGCACTAAAAAGCATGGGTTTACTAATGGAAGGTGATGTTTGAACAACTTGCTCGCATTCTATAATAATGTTATTACCATTGAATTAGACATGGGCAGGGGGATACACCATTATACTTTTGGATTTTGCTAAGGCTTTTGACAGAATATATCATGGAAGACTGTTGCATAAGCTGGAGAATATGGGAGTGGATTATAAAATGAGCCTCCATAGCTCAGTCAGTAGAGACCAAGCAATTTGGTCAGAAAGACCTGTGTTCAATTACCATCAGTGATGTGAGGTACCTTTATCTGGTCTCTTTTGACAAAAGGTGAGTTAGCAGGTCTCATACTGAGGTAGAGAGGTTTTTGTCCCTCAAAACAGACAAGCCAGCCAGTAGAGCACGCACAATTTATAGACAGGAATACTTAGAGGCATAGGGGTAACCGCCTTATCCTCATATTACGGTTAGGAAATCCAAGCGGTTTTAACAGCCAGTGCCTGTTAAAACCGCTGATGGACAATGATGGATGGATTATAAAATATTAGCATGGATAAGATGGCTGACTGATAGATATCAAAAAGTGAAATATGGAGGATATGAGTCTGCAAGATTTAAGGTAACCAGTAGTGTGCCACAAAGATCATTCCTTGGTCCTTTATTATTATTATTATTCAGTCTGTACATTAATGACATTGGGAAGGATTTGACAGGAGACATACAGCTGTTTGCTGATGATGATGCAAAGATATGCAGGGAAATCAAGAATGCAGCTGATATGCAGTACTTGCAGAATGATTTGAATAGGCTGGAATTATGGGCATGTGAAAATTGCTGTCAATTCAGTGTTAATAAATGTAAAGTCATGCACTTTGATTTGATGAGATAGCTAATTATCATATTATATTGGTGGGATTATGCTAGAGGAATCTGATCAGGCTAGAGATCTTGGAGTTTTAGTAGACAAGAAGTTAAAGTTCAAGGGCCATACAGACAAAGATTGCAAGCATAACTCAGAGGATAATTGCAGTGCTGAAATGAACCTTGACGTGTAAAGATAAGAAAATCCTTTTGTCTCTTTACAAGGCCTTGATAAGCACAGGCCATACCTTTGCATAATAGTCTCACTTGGACTATTATGCACAGGTATGGTCTCCTGTTTCCATTGTGATTCTGATACAGTGGAGAGAATGCAAAGGAGAATGTTAAAAATGATATCTGGCTTGTTGAATACAGATTATGAAGATAGAGTGATAATTTGTGGACTGCAGATTGATTCTAGCAAACAAGAGAAGGGCAGGGTGGGGTGATATGATTGAGACTTACAAACTTCTGAAAGGGCTATACTGGATACCAATAAATAAATTTTTCATTTTATGTAGGAGAGTGGGAAAAAGACAAGAGGACAACCTTGGGTGTTGAGAATGAATGCTGTGAAGAAGAGTGCGAGAGCTAGATTTTTCTCTCATAGAGTGGTGGGTGATTAGAATGCATTGCCATTGGATGTTGTGTGTGCAAGTAGGACGAATGAATTCAAGGACAGGCATGAAAGCTGGTGCAAATAATATGAGGACTCCCTTGATGAGTTCCTGACTTCCTGGAGGTCTCTCGTAATAATAATAATTCAAGTTCTTTCAGGCCTCCAGTAAACAAAGTTGTAGTTCACCCTGGGTGATGAAATTCGCATACCACTTAAAGACTTTCATAAACATTCATGCCAAAATGAGATTTGAATGTGCTGACTGGAGATAATTTTTATCTCCAGTCAGCACATTTTTATTTTTATTTGAGACCAATTATTTATTTATTTATTTATTTATTTTGTGTAATAGAGTTTTAATGGAACCCAGAAGAAAAAGTAAGAAGATTGCCATAAGGGGTATTTTTCCTGGTGCTAGAGTTGTGCGTGGGGTTGATTGGCAGTGGGAGGATCAAGATGGAGGAAATGGGCGGCGAGGCAAGGTTACAGAAATTCAGGATTGGAGTGCAGCTAGTCCACGCAGTGCTGCTTATGTAATTTGGGATAATGGTGCCAAAAATCTTTATCGTGTTGGATTTGAGGGAATGGTAAGTCTACAAGATTTGTCAACTTTGCAGTCCCTTTATTTTTCTTCATCTGAAGTTTAATTTTCTTTTCACTTAATGGAAGCATTTATTAAAATTAATAAATCAGGAGAGAAGAGATATTTGTCCAGATTATCAAATAAGCTTGCTCTGTTAACTACAGTATTTCATCAGTCATATTTTACACTTTTGATACATCATGAACTATCTATAATGATAGTCTACTGCTATTTACTAAGTTAGTCTTCTGCATTTATACAGAATATGGTTTGGTCAGTTTGCTAATACATTAAAGGATAAAGATAAGGTTAGCTAAGAATAACCCACTCTTTTTCCTTTAAACCTGTTTTCTCTTGATCATAGCTCTCCCCACCCCACCGACAATTTAATTCTGTGAAATTGTCTCTGTAAGTTAAGATACTGGGCTATTGTAACAGACATATTGTTTACATTCTCAGCTTTATCTTTTTCTGATCTTTCAGTTTTGACTGAAGTAGATCAGGTTAGTAAACAGAAGATTCTATATGATCCTGGGTGAGGGATTCACAAAAATAACATTTTGGATAAAGGATGTTATGTTGTTATTGCATGTGCATCTCTGTTGAGTCTGAAGTCTTATCATGGGAAGCATACATTAACTTTATCTACAGAATACCTGTCTCACCTCTTCTTGTGCACATTCACCAACAAGGCACTCAACAGACTTGGACAACACATTCCACTCATACACTCTCTCCTGTATCAAGTACTGCATCAATCTTATAAAGCCTTTTATAACTTATATGTTTCTATCATATCCCCTCTTTTCTACTTATCAGAAAACTTCTGCAACCCCAGATTTTCAATATGTCATTTCAGGGGGGGCATTTCACAGCCCTATCACAATCTGAGTCACCATACTCTGACTTCTTTCTCTGCCAATCCTTTATCTCCAAGAAACCTGGATGATCAGATCTGTGCACAGTAATCAATGTGATCATATCAAAGCCTTATAAGGAGGAATAGTAACTTCTTTACTTTTGCTTGTTAGTGTGTTATTCAACCATCAACTGAATCTATGATGTACTTTGGTCACTGTGTACAATGTTCTCTGAATTCCTTATCCTCCATCTCCCCAAAATATCAAGTTTCATCATTTTCTTCTAGTAAAAAACATTTGAATAGATTTGGTGTGTGAAGACTGGAAAAAGTGTTGCTGAGTGAAGTCAGAGTGGATGTGCAAAATCATGGAAACTAGAACTACTAAGGAGGGGAGGAAGTGGATATGCAGACATCAGTGAGGCAGTTGAGTGTAAGAATGCATATGTGCCCAAGCCAGTACAAAGGACAAGAAATCAGAATGGGACAGTTAGTATAACGCATCAAGATAGGGGTGGGACAAATGGACCTCTGCATTTCATGTATACTAATGCCAGGAGTATTAGGAACAAGAAGAAAGAATTTTTGGCCTTGGTTGGCTCTTCCTGGTCACAGGTTATTGGCATTAGTGAAACATGGCTGATGGAAGATGATATAGTTAGTGGGAGAGAATGTGTAAGGTGTAGTGTGTTCAGGAGGGACAGAGAGAATAAAATGGGGGGAGGAGTGTTATTGATGATAGCTGATGAACTGTTGCTAAGGAGAATAGAAGTTGTATTGCAGGATAGTGAAAAGAGCTCATTTGAGGCTATCTGGTGTGAGATTGAGACTAATGGAACAAAATGTACAGTTGGGTGCTGCTATAGACCAGGTGATGGAAAAGATGGTGGAGATAGTATGCATAGACAAATTGATGAAATGAGTAGAAGGAGGGTAATTATTATGGAAGATTTCAACTATGGTAACATTGATTGGCAGGAGGAGAGGACACATGTGAGGAAGGAACTAGATTTTATTCAGTTACTAAGGGATAACTATCTGAGACAGCATGTAATGGAAAATACTAGAGGTTCAAGAGTGCTTGACCTAGTAATAGCACCTGAGAATTTGACTGTAATGAATATGACCATGTTGCCACCTATTGGTGAGAGAGATCATAGGGTCTTGCCTGGGAGGTGGCTAAATGTGTGAAATTTTCGATTAAGACAGGGTACATGTGGAATTACCATGCTGGAAAGTATGACAAGCTTAGGAGATTGCTTGGTTCAGTGCCATGGCATGTAAAACTGCAAGGGCTGGATGTTGATAGGGCATTGGAAGTGGTCAAGGAGCATTTGCAGGAGGTTATGGCTGACTGTATACCTAGAGTCCAAACTATTAAACTTGATTTGCAAAAAAAGAAACAACTGTGGAGGGAATTTAAGGAGAATGGTGACCTGCAGGCACATGAACAGTATAAAGAGCAGGCCAGAAGGGTAATGAGTGTGGTAAGAAAAGCAAAAGCGGATTATGAAAGGAAATTAGCAATGCAAACTAAAGAGAATCCCAAACAGTTCTTTCAATATGCTACAAGTAAAAGAAAAACTGTACACGGCAGAATGATTTTAAAGAATGCCGATGGTAGGGAGGTCACTGAATCAGTTGATATAGTGGAATTACTGAGTGAGTACTTTGCAAGAGTATATCATCCAGGTGGTGACATTGAAGGAATGAAGGAACCATTAGTTTGTAGGGGAATTGTGGTGAATGAAGTGGAGGTGAATATTCTATTACAGAACCTTAATGTGAATACATCTGTGGGATTGAACAGTATACCAGCACGGGTCTTACATGAAGCGGCTAAAGAATTGTCAGTGCCCTTGACCATGTTGTTTAATCTGAGTCTCGGGTCTGGTTTAGTCCCAAAGGGGTAAAAAGAGGGAAAAATAGTTCCACTGCATAAAGGAGAATCCAAGACTACTGTTGCAAATTACCGACCGATCAGCATATCAGGAGTCGTTGTCAATGTCTTGGAGATAGTAATCAAGGGAAAAATACAGGAATGGATTGATGAAAATGAGATACTGTATGGGGACAGCATGGTTTTTTGAAGGGTAGATCATGCCTCAGTAACTTGCTCAGGTTTTATAACAGTGAAGGCTGCACATAAGGGTAATGGGTTTACAGTGATACTGCTGGACCTTGCTAAAGCCTTTGACAGGATACCACATGGAATTCTACTCCGTAAACTGCAACATATGGGAATGGACATAGGGTTGGTGAGATAGATAGGAGGGTAGTTGATGGAGAGATACCAGAGAGTAGTTGACTCAGGAGTAGAATCCAAAAGATGGCCTGTGACTAGTGGTGTGCCGCAGGATTCTGTTCTTGGACCACTGCTGTTTAATTTGTTCATTAACAATATAGGGAAGGATCTGATAGGAACGATTCATTTGTTCGCTGATGATGCAAAGTTGGGTAGGGCAATAGTGAATGCAGAAGATGTCAAAATTTTGCAGGATGATTTGGATAGATTGGAGGTCTGGGCTAAGGAGAATAGATGTCAATTTAATGTGGCAAAATGTAAGGTTATGTATTTTGGGGTGAAAAGATTAGCAGCAGTATATCACATTGGTGGAACTGTACTCCAGGAGATTGATGAGGCCAGGAACTTGGGAGTGTTGGTGGATAGGGAGTTGAAGTTTAGAGGGCACATTGCAAAAATGGCTAAATCAGCTCATCGAATCACTTGGATGCTGAAGAATACTTTGACGAGCAGAGATAAGCAAGTTATTGTTCCTCTGTATCGAGGCTTGATAAGACCGCATCTTGACTACTGTGCCCAGATTTGGTCACCTAGGTTTCTTCTTGATGGGGAGGAGGTTGATAGGATCCAGAGGCGAGTGACCAAGGTGATAGCAGGTCTATGGAATGAACCTTATGAAAACAGATTGAAGATTTGTGGGTTGCAGAAATTGGTTGATAGGCAGAAAAGGGGAGATATGATTGAGACATTCAAATTGCTGAAGGGTTTCTATAGGATTAATTCAGAGGATATTTTTGAGAACAGGACTGGTGGTGGGAGGACAAGGGGACATCCATGGAAGCTGGGCAAGAGTGTGGTCAGGAGCTGGGTTTTTTACTTTTAGAATGGTAAATGAGTGGAATAAGCTGCCAGAGTCTGTTGTGGGTGCTATGACGGTGAGTTCAAGTCAAAGCATTATAGATACTGTGTGAATGTCGAATAGTTGTGATGGACATGATATTAGGACCTCCCTCGATGAGTCTAAGGACTCCTTGGAGTCGCCCATAATAATAATAATAAAAAAATTTTGTCAATGTCATCCTTTCATCACAAAATTCATAATTTACATGTTTCACATTAAACTGTTATCCATTATTCTTTGCCTCCATACTCTCGACTTATTTGAATCATTTTATATATATGTTGATCCCATACATTAGAGGTTGAAGGACCTATAATCACATCAGTGCCATCTATTGGGTACAAATGAAGACTCAGATAGCAGTTTCTTGACATTTTTTATGAAGAATTGCAGGTTATAGTCGTTCGAAAATATTTCTTATAGAAGACTGTTCTGGAGAATGGAGGTAGATGGAATAAAAGAGGAAAAGGAAAAGTAGGTTTGGTGTATTTGCAGGTTTGCAGTAAAGGGGTTCTGGGTAGTTGTTTTATTGACAGGTACAACAGAAAGTGGAGGAATGATTGCCAATTCAGTAAAGCAGTGACCATTGAAGTACCTCTAGAATAGCGCCAAAACATTGCATCTCTGAGACAGCATCAAGAATATTTTGGAAGAGTTAAGTGCACCATCCCAGACATGTGAGCAGCATTCTAAGGATGGGTGGATTTGTATAAAGTTAAGAGTTGGTTGGGTATAAAATAACATCTTTCAGGAAAGAGAATGCCTAGTTTTTTGGATACTGAGGAGACTATTGATGTGATGTGTTTATGCCAGGACAGACTGGAGGTAAGTGTGAGTCAGAGATCTGATTTTTCTGGTGATTTGTGTAGTATTGAGAGTAAGGATAGGTGAGCTGAGATCTCTTTTGTGAGTTAAAAGGCAAGACTGTGTTTTGGTAACATTGAACATGACAAGACTGTCCTTGCATCGTTGAAGGAGAGCATGTAGATCAATGCTTAAGGCACTAGTTGTAGATGATCTTGTAGTCTGGGATGTCAGAGTACTACTTGACTTGTCAAATGAGTAGAATAAATGGAGAGTGCCATTATCTGCAAAGCTGTGGATAGGATTAGTGGTGATTGAGAGTAGGTCATTTATGTAAAGGAGAAAGAGAGTAGATGATGGGACAGAGCCCTCAAGTACTCCTGCATTGGTGGTGTGAAGCTCGAAGAGAGTGAGTTATCCATCACTAACATTCAGAGGAAGCTGGCAACCCAGTTACAGAAGATGGCAGGTAGACCAAAAGACGGTAATTTGTTTATCAGGCCTCAATGCCATGCATGGTCAAAAGTTTTGGAATTGTCAAGAGCAACAGCACAAGTTTCTCCATACCCTTCTATATCACATTCCGGTGGTGGCAGGTGATGTACACTAAGAGATCCTCTGTGAATCTTGAATGGCAGAATCCATACTGGTAGTTGCTTATTAATTGGTGGGCCTGTAGGTATTGGAGAAGTTGGCTACTGATGACTTTTTCCATTATTTTGAAGAGGATGGAGGTAATAGCGATTGGTCGGTATTTTGACTGAAGACATTTATCACCCTTTTTTGGAATATGCTGGATATGTGATTGTTTCCATGTATTGGGATAAGTACCAGCTATGTATAATAGATTATAGAGCCAATACAGGAGAGGTGTTAGTTCTGGAACACTTTGTTTGAGAACAGTTGGAGAGATGCTATCAAGACCACAAAGCTTCTTAGCTTAGTGTTTAAGTTATTTAGTAATTTTCTGATGTCTTTTTGCCAGAATCGAGGCATACAGTTCTGAGATTCAGTATAATAGGGGTGATTTCTCCTGGTCATCTATGTAGCAGTTCAAGGAAAAGAGAGATGCTAGGAAGTCAAATTTATTTTTGAGTGAATAACAGTGATGATATCAGTATAAGAGAGAGAGAGGTAAAAGTACTGGTAAGCAGAAGTCTTGATTAATTATTACACTATCCAAATTTGCATCATCAGCAAACTACTGAATATTTCCCTTAAATTCATTTTCCATATCATTGATGTATAAACTAAACAGAAGCAATCCAAGCACTCTCTGCATGGAATGCTGTGGCATGCTGCTAGTTAACTGTCTTTTCTGGATTCCTCACCATTATCATCCATCCTCATATCCATATCATTAGCTTCATATCCATCCAAATTTGTTCCAGTTTATGTCACGCCTTTTGCAAAGTCTAGCAATATGGTTACATTTGTCAATTGGACCATTTATATTATTCCTCAACTTGCTCTATATATATAAAATTTTATATTAAAGTCAGTCATGGTGTGTAAGATATATTTCATCATCAAATTCTTGATATGTACCTTAAGGGAGTGTATAGGATAATTATGATAGTACTATATGAAAAAGTTACATGATTACTAACTTCCGGTCCACAATTTTCCCCCAAAATCTGTTATCTGTCCAAATTCTAATGTTATCTTATATTCACTTTTTGCTGTGTCAACTTAGTCTTCCTCTGGGTCTTTTTCCTGCCAACCTGGCAAAGAATACTTGTTTTGTTAATCATTCCTCTCCCATTTTGTTTAAGTGACCATGCCACCTGAGATTAGCTATATTAACACATTCCTGAATGGTAACAATGGCAAGTTCTTTCCTAATATCCTGATTTTGGATGTGATACTGCCATTTGATGGCATCTGTTCACTGCACTAATCTTTCTCATAACTCTCATATCTGTGCTCTCCAGTCTTTGACCAAGTGTTTCATTTCTAAATCTCTCAGATCCATAAGTTAAAATTGGTTTAAACACTGTTGTACAGCTAATTTAGTGTTTTGACTAATTTCTTTCTTATTCCTTATAAATTTATTCAGCTGACTTCTACCATACTAGTTTTATTAATTCTATTGTCTATTTCCATATTTAATTTGCCATCTTCACTAAAAATTGTGCTAAACAGCTGAAATGTTTTACTTGTTCTATTGGTTCGCCATTCAGGATACAGTTGAGGTTTTTCAATGTTTCTGCCTATTTTCATCATCTTTGTCTTTTTATTGCTGATTTTCATACAAAATTTATTACAACAGTTATTCCATTTTTGTCAGGGAATCTTGCAGACTTGTGCTGGATTTATTCAGAAGGATAACATCATCTGCATAAAGTAAAGAGTCAAGATATACATCACCAATTTTGATATCAGATTTAATACCACTTTCCTTCATAATGTAACCCATATAGATAATAACAGTGGAGATACTGTGCTTCCTTGTTGCACACCTGATTTTACCTCAAACCATCTTGCTGTACCTCCTTCAAGTCTAACTGCTGATTTACAGCTTAAATAGAAACTATGTATTGCTCAATATAATGCCCCATTTACACCATATAACCGTAGCGTTTTAAAGAGCTTTCCTCTTGACTCCTTGTCATGTGCCTTTTCCAGATAACAAAAATTAAATACAAATCCTTGTTATATTCCCAAGATTTCTCAACTATTTGTCTTCTTCTTCTTCTTATTCCTTCCCTCATCTTTTACCTTGTGGTGTTGAGGATTTTTCTACATTTAACCACTACTGTATCGAGGATAAGGTGGTTAGCCCTGTGCCTCCCAGTGTGTCCTATGTCTTGTTCACATGTGTTCACAGAGTCGTTTTTCCTGTTCTGGGGAACAAAAAAAACCCCAAGTTTCCAGGAGGAAACCCCCCCCCCCCAACCTCCATATGAGACCGGCTAACTCACTTTTAATCGAAAGAGACCAGAGATAAAGGTTCCTAACATTACTGACAGGAATCGAACCCAAGTCTTTCCGACCAAAGGGCTTTGTCTATACTGACTGAGTTACGGAGGCTCTAACTATCTGTCTTAAAGTGAAAATTCGATCCTGACAACTTCTGTTTGAATCCAGCTTGTTATTCACCAAGCTTCTCTTCTACAGTTGTTCTTAGCTGTTTCTCACGTATACTTACATCTTACCAGGAACACTCAGTATGAAAATACTGCTGTAATTCTCACATTCAGTTTTATTTCCCTTTTTATAGATGGGTACTTTGAGAGCACTGCTCCAATCATCTAGAATTCGAGCAGCCTCTGACCAGGCCTTCAGAATTATCCAATGTAGCCACTGTAAAGCTTTTATACCTCCATATATGAGCATTTCTGGTGGAATTTCATATACTTCAGCTACTTTTCCACATTTCAGGTTTTTGGTAACTTTTTCTACTTCAAGTATGGATATGTATTGCTGAGTGCATTCCTGTTGGAAGTTTTCTACCACCATGCTGTCACTGCGTTTCATTTAGTATTCTTTCAAAGTAATTCTCCATATCAAGAATATCTTTATTCTCAGTTTTCATGTCCCCTTAATTATCTCTAATTCCTTTTACAGTACTTCCTCTTCCATATCTGAACTTTTTCAATAGCCTGAGAATATTTTCCTTCCTAATATTTATTTTCAATTTTTGTAACAAAGTCTTTCCATAACTTTTGTTTAGCTAGTTTTGCTTTCTTACATTATTCTCTGACAGCACAAGCTGACTTACTTGCCAGGAACTTTCCGTATGCTTTTTTCTTCTTTTCCTTGACTGCCTTGACTTCCTGAGTTCAATATGAAGTTCTGATTTTCTGTTCTTACAGACAATGTCACCACATGCCTCTCTCTGGCTGAATCAGTGAATGTTTTCTTCAGGATTGCTATTGAATCTCCAAGGTTTTGTTCTTGTTTTCAAATTCCTTCATTTTTTCTTCAATGATGTCTGTGTATTTGAGTCTACAGTTTACCTCTTTAAGCTGCTCCACTTTGATTTGTTTTAAAACTTTCTTGCACACTCTTCTTTTCAATATGAAATTCAATTTTGTCCTGCCTAAAACATATAGTGATCACTTCCTATTTCAAATCATTTATATACTGTTATGTCCTGAATCAGTGTTAAAAAAAACTCGATCAAGTATAACATTGTCAATGAGACTTTCTTGCATCTTTCCTCCATGTGAATTTGTGTTGGAACATGGTGTTAGTAATAACTAATCCATGTCCTAAACAGAAATCCAGCAGGTATTTACCATTATTAGCTTTGTGATTTTCTCCAAATTTTCTTAAAATGTTTTAAATCTTAAAATGTTTCTATATGTTTTGTAATCATTTCCTACTTTGCTATTTAGATTTCCAACAAAGACCAACTTTTCCTTTTTCGTTGTAATAGCTACTTTCTCTAATGCCTCAAAAAATTCCCCATTTTTTTCTTCCTTGGTAGAACCTTCTGTGGGACCATAAGCACAAATAATTCTCATTGTCCACTTCCCAATTCTGATATTTGCCCACATCACTCTACTCGATAGTGCCTGTCATTCAAGCGGATTATCCTCATATTTAGTGTTGGACCATCTCACTCTTTTTCCTGCTTGTTATTTCCTGGATATAACATTATGTATTTGCTGCTTAGAAAGATCTCATCTGATTTTGTCTTATTTGTTTCAGTCGTGCCTATTATGCCAATTTGGTACTTATTCAATTCTTCCGCTAGTTCAGTTCCTTTTCCATTGATTCTTCTTACATTAATAGTACCAATCTTGAGCTCTGCTGATGTTGAGTTGAGATGTGTTCCAGGATTTGTTTCAGTTACTGACTTTGTGTTGTTCATCTTGGTTCCCTAGTTAAACAAGGCCCTTGTTAAATCGGGCAACACCCCAGCTGGCATGAAATTCTGTTCATGTTGTGCCATCATTTTACATTGTGGTTTAAGCCAATAAGATAATGACTGAAGAACTTTGCTGTGGATTTCCCGAAAATTTACCAATCGGCGACCAGCCCAGCAGAAGATATTCACCAATGCTTACGGAGATTTCATTACGATGTTGAGCCAGTTCACCAAAGAATAACGTCTACTTATTTTTTGGAGGCAGAAGTATGTGCAGATCAAACCCTTGAAGAATACCTCAGAAAAAGCAGAAGGAATGTGGAGTCAAAAGTAATTGTCCTGACGAGATATGTGAGGTGGCCAAATAGTTTCCCCAGCAATTGGTAACGTACAGTCTAGTTTCTTTTATGTAAATGTGTACTAGAAGGATATCCGTAAATTTTAGGAAGGACTCTAGAGATTGTTTCTTTTAAGGATAGAGTATATTATGAGTATTTTGTGAAAGAAATAGTGCGAGAGCACATGGAGCCTAAGAATTGTGTCTTTTAATGATTGAATAAGTTATGAGAATTTTGTGAGAGATATTGTATGAGAGCACGTGGAGCTACATTAGTAATTCAGTTAACAAATATCTTTAATATTGATGAATAAGTGTGATCTCACAAGTGTAAGTCGTAAATCATAAATTAAGTTCTTTGTCATACATGCTAAGATAGATATAGAGAATCTGAGAAATTAGTGCTCATTCATTAGCAGTTACAGATTACTTAATCAGGGTGTATTCATAATGTGTAATATGTATCAATTGAATCAAATGTTTTGTTAAGTTTTAAATGTTTTAAAATGTTTTGTTCTTTTTGTTTAACTGATGACTTGCCTGATTTTCTTCTCTGTTGCACTTGCTCATAAAATACGGACCACAGTAGGAGATTAACTTTTAGAGAGGCTACACGACTGCAAAAGTGTAACCTATAGTAATATAAGATTGTAAGCTAAACCGTTTCTGGTTCCTTGATTCTACATTCTTTGTTAATCTAGGATTCGGGGTGGCATAGTGAAAAATAAATTTTCCCTGAATCCGAAAAAGGAATTGGAACCAGTGTAGAGACAAGGGAGTTGGCATTGACCATTAGTATTCCCTTTGTCCCCCAAACCACTACCATCGTTCTTATATGTAAAGATCGGCCAAGAGAAATATAGAAGTTAAGAAAATAAATAAAGTCTTACTAGAGAAGGATTTTACTAAGGGCACAGATACAAGTGTAATATAAGTGTAATTAAGATTTATAGAGAACAATACGTAAGATAAATAAAGGAAAAATTAAGTTTTACAATGGCGACATAGAAAAAGGGCAAGAATAGAAATAGACACAAAAGGATATAAAAATTTTACAGTAGATAGTGTGTACCTGTTGCTTTTCATTAAGCACATAAGCATAACATTCTCACTAATATAACTCCAAGGTCTCCAGCCTTATCAGTTACTCCAAGCATAATCCCACAATATAACATGCTATTGGATATTTCATCATGCCAAAATACATAATTTTACACTTACTAACATTGAACTCATAGCCATTATTGTTTGCCTGCACTTCCAGCCTATTCAAATCACCCTGTAAATGTTGTATATCAGTAGTATCTCTGATTGCCCTGTTTATCTTTTATATCATCAGCAGACAACTGAAGATCTCTTGTCAGCTCCTTTCTACTATCATTAATGTACAGATTAAACAACAGTAGTCCAAGTATTAAACCACTTAAGTCATCTTAAATCTGGCAGATTCACATCCCCCATATACTACTTTCTGATTCCTGTCCATCAGCAACCCACTTATCCAAGCCAATAGTCTATATTTCAATTCCTCATTCTCTAGTACAGGGGTTGGCAACCTTTTCAGACTCGTGGACCACATTCAACTTTTATTTTTAATAATCGGGCCGCAAGCATTTAATTAAGAGAAAATAGTGAATGAAAAAATGCTTAAGTTATCAATTTTTATTATATCACTCTTAATAAACACAGAAATATTTAAAGCACGAGATAAAGTATGACATACTCGTAATGATGTCTGATATTATATTCTTTAATAACAGCAACACTTTATGACAAAAAAGACAAAGGGGCTTACCCCCATTTTCAATAAAGAAATACTTGTTGTTCCATTCATCATTAAACCTTCCTTCATCTGCAATTTTACTTTTTCTTGAACTCATTTTTGAATTTTTTTTAACAAATATATATATATATATACATCCTCTGAAAATATTAGTTGATGTTATTGAATTATTGAATTATATTAAAAGACGGACCGGGGAACGCGACTGCAAAAGTACGCCAAGATCTCAGTTGTCGTCGGATGAAGTTACTTTTGTCATTCCCACTTGTGATAATTCACAAGGTTGATTCGTGCCAAGTTGCAGGTGATATCACGAAGTATGGGTATAAAATTATTTTTAATTTATTATTCATATTATAAAATGTATTATTTAAATAATTCAACAATGGGCCACATGCCATGTAAGTATTGTCAGCCTTTTATGGGCAGCCAAAAATGCAAGTTTGGGCCTCATGCAGTCCGCGGGCCGCCAGTTGCCGACCTCTGCTCTATTATATGCAGCCTCTCATGTGGTATCCTAACAGATGCCTTAGCAAAGTCCAGCATTATCATAGTGTTAGCATTATTATAAAATATGAGCAAATTGCTCAGACATGCCCCCATTTGATAAACCTGTGCTGTTCCTTGCAAAGTATATTTTGTTTGTCTACCCATTTCTGTATGTGAGTTCTTACCGATTTCTGTAAAATCTTTACAGTTACTTCAGAGATACTGATAGGTTGATAGTTAGACACATCAGTCTTATAGCAGCCTTGTGCAATGGGGTTACATAATCTTTCCATTCCTGTGGGATCTTTCCTGAGCTATGACTCTAATTATAGAAACATATCAAGGGCCTAGCCAGTTCTGCTGAACATTTCTTTAGCACGTGTGCTGATATCCCATATGTCTCTATTGCTAAATTCTTATCCAGGTTAAGCAAGAGCCCTTCAACCTCATTCTCATGCACCTCTAACTGTTCATTCAATAGCAGTAGCACTGTGCACCATGTTACATACACACCTGGTTGATATATATTAGCAAAGTTGAGCACTTATTTAATTGAACAATCTCATTAGCTTCTGACACTAGATTGCTATCTGCATTCAGCAAGTTATTCTTCCACATTCATTTATTCTTTCTTTCTTTTACTTGGTCATAATGATAAAATTTTTTTGAATGCTTTTAGCTTGCATAGGCATAAGCAAGAAACTCAAACCTTATCATATCAAATCACCCCAGATATACGGGGTCCTCTAAAAATCACAAACTTAATACCTCCTTCTTCCTGTTCATCCTATAGTATACAGCATAGAAGTCCTACCTACAAATTAGCCAAACATTTATCCAAATTACTTTCCATCCTTATGGTCAACTCTCTCTCATATCTATTAAAAACTCTCTGCACTTTAAAACATTAATAGGAAATCTTACAGATTCTGACATTGTGGTTAGTTTCAGTATTACTTCACTCTTCATTAATGAGCCTTTGACAGAGATCCTTAACTTCATTAAGCTGCATTTTCCTCTTGACATAATTGAATTATTCAGATTCACTGTATATGCTGGTTATTTCCTATGGAAAGGAAAAATATACAAACAGCTGGATGGGAGTGCTATGGATTCCCCCCCACCCCCACCTCTCCCCAGCTAACTTTTATATGAAACATTTTGAAAACCAAGCACTCAACACAGTCACACTTAAACCAATAGTTAAGCTGTACAATGTTGATTGATGTGTTTACTGTTTGGCCTCATGTTCCAGACTTATTAGATGCATTTTTGGCACCCTTAAATAAACTTCACCATAGAAAAAGAAAGTAACAGTAGTCTACCTTTTTTAGATACACTAGTGACACGACTTCCTAATGGCTCATTATCCTTCTCTATCTCAGAAAACCGATGAATACTGGTAGGTATTTGCATAAACAATCACACCACCACCACTCTTTCCAACAGTATGCATCCTCAAAATACTTACTTACCAGGCCAAGGCTATTTGTCCAAAGGACACAGCCTTGAAACTAAGCTCACAGATCTTTGCAACACCTTTTTAACCAATGACTACATCCCATGCAAAATAGATAAAATATTGCATGTATTCCTCCCCTTCTAACACCCAACACATAGGATCTCAGCAAAACCATTCCCGTCCAGTATATTAAGAGCATATCAGGAAAAAAAAACAAAAAAGCCAAAGTTCTTGTGAACCATAAATACAGAGCTTTTGAAATATGGTGGAGAATCGTCATCATCGTTTGAATAATTTAGGTATAGGCTTAAGATACAAAAATACAGTTTCGGGTAGGTAATAAATTAAGAAACAAGATTGAAATTAATGAAGGTGTTAGGACTGTAACTCCAACTATGTTCAGTATATATATATATATATATATATATATATATATATATTAGGATAACCAAGCAATTTTATATGCTTGGTTATTTTAGCTCCTAATCCCAAGTATGCAAACAATTAAGTTTGCGCCTGAAACAAAGTTCAAGTCTAAAGATGGTACAACACCAGGGCAACTCATTGTAAAGGTGGTTAAAGCTTTGATCACTATTCTTAGTATTTTCCCATAATGTAAAGCACATCTCACTAGAAGATGTATACTGCAATGCATTATGGGTGGGGTCACTACCCAGACCAGTTTCGACCTTTTTTGAGGTCTCCTCAGTGAGTAGCTAGACCCTAAATACCAAGGTTTTAGTAATACAAAGCCTTATCAACTTTACCTATATAAGTTGCAACAAGGTGTATTAAGTTTTAATAAAAATCTCTGGAGGAGATATTGATGGGAATAAATTTTTAACTTGGGTATATTGTATATTCTTAGTATTTTCCCATAATGTAAAGCACATCTCACTAGAAGATGTATACTGCAATGCATTATGGGTGGGGTCACCCATAATGCATTGCAGTATACATCTTCTAGTGAGATGTGCTTTACATTATGGGAAAATACTAAGAATAGTGATCAAAGCTTTAACCACCTTTACAATGAGTTGCCCTGGTGTTGTACCATCTTTAGACTTGAACTTTGTTTCAGGCGCAAACTTAATTGTTTGCATACTTGGGATTAGGAGCTAAAATAACCAAGCATATAAAATTGCTTGGTTATCCTAATATACAATATACCCAAGTTAAAAATTTATTCCCATATATATATATACAGTCTATTTTGCTTAAATGGGACACATTGGGACTAATCCATTTTGGCCCAATTAAGTGGCTGCCCCAATTAAACGAACTAATAATAAATTCTAAAATAAAATATGTAATACACAGGTAAATGAATAAGTAGGTAAAAAAAATAATAATTAGGTACCTATTTTAATGGTTTATTAAACCAAAATACAGAAAATATTTGTACTATAAATTGTACAGAAAAAATAATGCATACATGATAACTTTTACAATTTCAAATTTTAATTCTGCAAAAATGCATCAAGTGTAGTCTGTCTTTTGCTTTTGAAATTTTGCAGTTCTGCAAAATCAGCACAGATATTCAGTGCGGATGTAGGGGTTCCTTCATTACCTTCCTGCATAAAATAATGTTGTAACCCGACTGTAAATTTTTTGGCCTCACAATTAGTTACAAGCACAGGTGGGTCATCATCCTCATCATCGCATTCTTTGTCAAATTTTTGACGTTTGGATTTAATGACTTCAACAATTGCATCTTCAAAATTTTCATTTTCATCGTAACATGGTAAATTGTTATCTTTTGTTGAAAATTCTTCATTATTCATGATAGGAGCTTGCAGTATGTCTTCATTTTTATCACTACTCAAAATTTCAAGAACCTCCAAAGATTTTAAAATGCAAACAGCAAAGCAGTTTTGTATCGTGCTGCTTTTTATAGCTTGCCAACTGTCAGAGACAAATTGTATTGCTTGCAAAATGGAAATTTTTGCACTGATCTCTCTGGCTGTTGATGAACTTGTTAATAGGTTTTCATCAATGGATTCCAGTATGTGATTAACCAATTTTCCTCGATACAACGTCTTTAAATTTTTTATTATCCCCATGTCCATTGGTTGCACTAAGGATGTTGTATTAGGAGGAAGAAATTCCAGCCTTATATTTTTTAGATTATCTAAAGGTGTGCAGCACAATTGTCGAGAAGCAACAAAATTTTCCTCTGCTTACGTTGTAATTCTACGTCCCAACTCGTAAGCCAATTCTGAAAAATTTCAGAAGTCATCCACGCATTACTATTGGTATGGTAATCTACTGGTAAACTCTCTATTCTTAACCCCTTAAAGCATCGAGACTTAGCATTTTTTCCTACGATTAGTAGTTTTCGTTTGTCCGTACCCGACATATTTGCACAGCATAACACAGTAATGCGGTCTATTGCCCTCTTATACCCTGACAGTGCAATGTGCTTATAACACAAGGAGCCGTCTGGCATAGCACGATAATAGAGGCGGGTTTCATCAGCATTGTAATATCATCTGAACAGAAATTCTCTAAAAAAGTAAGGATTTTAGTATTTTGCCATTGTTCAATGCTTACATTGTTGGCACTGTCCTTTTTGCCATGTGCTTTTTTAAATTTGATATTGTGTCTCGCTTTCCATCGAGACAACCAACCAGCAGTTGCTGTAAAGTCGTTGTGGTCCAGCTTTTTAGCGATCTCCTCCGACTTTGCCTTCAGCACTGGGCCACTGATATTCACTCTTCGCCTGCTAACTATAGAAAACCACTGATCTAATGCTTCTTCGACTTCTGGATCCTTTCCATCACGCTTTCTTTTGGATGTTCCTGGAATTTGTTTCTGTACTCCTCACGCAGTTGATTTTCTTGTTGTAGGAGATGCGCTATGGTAGATTTTGGTACACCAGTTATATCAGCAAGTCTACAATGGCTTGTATTTAATGGCTGGCTTTTAATTTTATCCAGCAAAGCAATTTTACTTGAAAGTGTAAAATCATTTCTTGGCATCTTGGCAAAGATTTAAAAATTTTAAATAAAATTGACACAATAAATCGATATCGCTAGGTACAGTATATAGTAACGGTAGATTCTTAAGCAGATGCGTACTTGCCAGACGCACGACGAAAGCTAACTGATTCGCATCATGCTAGTGTTGCCAAATATTAGTGTACGTAGTGTTGCCATATTTTTGAAAAATCCATAAAATATATCAAAAATTGCTAAATTCCTTTTCAGCTACTGTCTCAATTAAGCGTTTAAATTATGTATTAATATGTTGGTTTGGATTCCGTTCTTTGAGATTTGGCCCAAAAAAGCGGCTGCCCCAATTAAACAGAATCGACTGTATATATATTGATCAGATTAATAAAATATGAAAAATAACAATAAAACAAGGTCTGTAGATAGTTTCCGGTATTGAGACCAAATGTTTATGATAAATAACAGGTTTACTAAAACATATTCTTCATTAGGTATATTAACAAACGTTGCACGGAAAAGAGACTAGGAGCAATTAATTACACATATTAGATGTTATCAGAACTTCACAGTTCGTACATGTGAAATTAATTACCTGTATACGTGTTGGAAAAATGCTAGTTATTTCTGTTATAAGCAAATTCACTGCCTTTGCAAACTGTTATCCTGCTAAATCCTTACTGTTTTTGGCTTTGGCTCATTGCTGTTATAAGTAAAATTCCCTCTTTCCCCTATCCTCACTGAAAATGCTATACTTATATTCTCTTTCTATATCTAGGGTGGTCAGCTTTATGAATTCACAAATTGAGGCATTGTTTTCTTACATTCTCTAATACATAAATCTGCATGTTGGGAAGGAGGAATGCACATGGGCTGCATAGCTATTCAGCTTGATCTCATCATAATTGTTATTCATTAATTTGTAGTAATTAGTAACAATAGGAAGTCCCTTCTACAATTATTTCCTCTGTCATGTCTTTTAACATATATGTATTATTTAACTAAATAAAATGTATGTTATATATATTACTAAATCACTTAAGGAAGCCTGTCTACGAGAATATGTTATACATAGTTTATCTTTTTTATTAATAAATAATACTATTAATAATTATGTTGGGAAGGAGGAATGCACATAGGCTGCATAGCTATTCAGCTTGATCTCATCATAATTGTTATTAATTAATGTGTGGTAATTAGTAACAATAGGAAGTCCCTTCTACAATTATTTCCTCTGTCATGTCTTTTAGCATATATGTATTATTTAACTAAATAAAATGTATGTTATATATAGTTTACATTTTTTTATTAATAAATAATACTATTAATAATTATGGCTTCAGTCCTATAGCATTCTAATAAAAAAAATTTAAGTATAACTAAAAATGTGTGCCCATGACTCACTCAATCACTCTGGTGAAACTGTGCAACCTAAAATGAATGAATTGAGTCACTTGTTCTTTCCTAACTATCATCTGCTCTTTGCTAAAACTTAACAACTGAAATCAGAATCACAACAATTACTCAAACCAGACATTTTACTCTCTCTTCACAGCTTTATTTACAGACCTTGGTTTTTCTTTTTTTATATTATTAAAAAAAAAAATCAAATGGCTTGTTTATAAAATCTGAGACTTTCAGACACATGCTGGGGCAAGATGCTAAGGATAAGAATTCCTGGAGTGTCTCAGGTAAACCAGTGCAGTTGGCCAACCTACTTATATCATACTCTGTAAACCAAGTTTCACTAATGCCTATAACTTTTGTCCAAGTTGAACTAATGAATACCAGAAATTCCTTTCTCCTTATTTTAGATAATTTAAGCATTAAAAAGTGTTGTTTTGAAAATTAATTTCCAGAAACAGAAATACAACGTCATGTGTAGCTTCGTTTTATTGTGATGAGTAATTTTATTCAGCAATAAACTGTTGGCTACCAGAAAGTAATTGAAAGTTTTTATTGCTGAAATGTATAATTTTGTACTCTAATGTAGTAAATATTTTGTATTAATTATTGTATTTTGTAACTATATATATATGTTTTTTTTTTTTTTAATATCAATTTGATGCAAGAAATGAGACAGATAAGTAATAGTTTTTTGTAGATTAGCAGTAATTTAACATCAAATTTAATCAGTTTAAATTTGTGGAGATTATCTAACACTTGGAATGTTTTGCTGGTGGATATAAATTTGACTGACTCCTGAATAGGAGTTGCACATTTGTAAACAGAGAGACACCAGATTTTTTATACTGCCCCCACGCACATGTGCATTCCATGAAGATCATCACTTCATCAATGTCATGTGCCTATTTTAGGCTGATGCTGCAAAAAAAAAAAAAAAAAAAATCTCTCTATGTGGCCATGCTTGCAATTTAGTGCAACAATGCTGTAAGCTAAAGACAGTTCAAACGAATTCTATCATTATGCTGTAAGTAGAAGAAAGAGTATGAAAGCATATGCAGGTGCCAGATGCAGGAGAGATCATAGGAGGAGGAAGCACTAGAGATGCTGCATAAACTTGATAAGAATTTCGCAGTAGAGGCTGATGGGATATCAACACAGATGCTAAAAGAGTGTTCAGCTGAACTGGACCTTTGACCTCACTGTAAAATTTAAGTCTCCTCAGAAGATTCCATGCGAGTGAAAAAAATGTATGATAATCCCGTTGCACAAGGGTTGTACAAAGGAGGATGTGTCTAACTATCGACCTATGAGTGCCTCTGGTTGTGGTTGAAGATTTTGGAGAAGTTGATAAGAGGTGGCATAAAAAATTGGGTTGACAAAGAATCTATACTTTGCAATGAAGAACATTGGTTTATTACTCTGGGGGAAAGTCATGTTTTTGTGTAACTTACTCAAATTTTATAATAATGTTACTATTGAGTTCGACAAGGGGAAATGAATAGACCATGATACTTTAGGATTTTTCTAAGGCTGTTGACAGGATACAGTATAGAAAGTTGTTATATAAGTTGGATATGGGATTATAACCTATTAGTCATAAAAATGCTTAATGATATAACCAACACACCAAGAGGGAAAAAATACACATATTAAACTCACTAATATTTTGCTGGTTTTCCACTTATCACCATCATCATCAGAGCTAAACAATAACTGTGACAGGCACATAGCACTAAACTAAGTAATCGTAGAAACAATTTAAATTGCAACTGACAACTAATGTTCTTATATGGTGCCCTCTATGGATCAGACAACTACACAGTTAATTTAGAGAAGTCCTGCTATCAGGTCTTAAAATGATGGTTTCCCAGATCTTTGGTACATTAATGCAACCATACTTGTTGAGGTTGGGAGATTGCTTCATAGCTGATGTTAAGAATAGCTTCTCAGACCTGTAATATAATATATATATAAATGTATATATATTTATATGCCGGCCTGGTTGGCTGAGCGGTTAGCATATCTGCTTTCCAGCCAAAAGGCTGCGAGTTCGAATCCCTCTTAGGCATGTATGTTTGTGATTGTCTGTGAAAACACTAGTGGTGGTGGTGGCGGACAGTAGATGGTGTTGGTGTAGTTGTCGTTGGTGGAGTGAGTGGTGGAGACAGAGAGTTGTAGAGTAGGTGCCCTCTCTCGATGAGTCTTTGGACTCCCTGGAGGTGTCACGTAATAATAATAATATATATATATAAATATATATAATAGATATAAATCTATGTAATAGATTTATATATATTAATATAAATCTATATATTTATATAGATATAAACAATATAAATAATATAATAAAAATAATACAAAAACTAATATAAATCTATATATTTTTATTTTTATTAATATAAATATATTAATAAAAATAAATAATATAATATAAATGTTGGTCTTCCAATCCCAACTTGCCATACAGATGATCTGAAATGTAATTTTTGTGTTCTTCAAGGTATATGTTAAAAAGTAGGCTAAACTGCAAGCACAAGGAACTTTATCCACTCCCAGATGTTCAAGAGAATGTAGTCAATCTTTAGGAAAACATATGAAAGTATGAAAGGTCTATTTTTTGTATGAAAGGTTTGAAATTAGTATGTCGATCATGTTTGCAGAGAACTTTGGCTATTTTTTCTGATGTACACTTAACATATTGGATGTGAATGGTTTGCTGTGATCCTGTGTGTTGGGGTGTAGGAGGGATGGGGTACATGTAATTTTTATCTATTTTATATGGGCTGTAGCCATTGGCTAAAAAGGTCGTTAGCTCAGTTTTGAGGCTGTGTCACTTGGACAAATAGCCTTGGCTTGGTGAGTAAGTGTTGTAAGGATGCTATACTGTTGAGAAGGGTGATGGTGGTGTGATTGTTTATGTAAATACCTACCACTATGAGTGGGTTTTCTGTAGATGGATAATGAGCCATTAGAAAGTTATGTCACTAACGTATGCAAAAAGAGGAGACTATTATTACTTTCTTTTTCTATGGTGAGGTTTATTTTATGATGTTGGCTTATTAAGATATGCCAGAAATGTACCTAATGTGTCTGCACCACGAGACCAAACAGTAAATGCATCACCAGCATAGTGCAACGAAACTGTCGGTTTCAGTATTGCTGTGTTGAGTGCTTGGTTTTCAAAATGTTCCGTATAGAAGTTAGTTAGGTGTGTGTGTGGGGGGGGGGAACCCATAGCAGTCCTATATAGTTGTCCGTATATTTTTTCTTTCTGTAGGAAATAACCTGCATATATGGTGAATTTGAATAATTCAGTTATGTTGGGAGTGGGGGTGGGTGGGGATGATGTGGATTAATAAGGTGAATAGTCTCTGTCAAAGATACATTATTGAAATGTCAGGTGATATCAAAAGTGACCATAGCTTCCTGCTATTGCCATTAACATCAAGTGTGACGTAGCTAATATGCAAGCATCGCCACCTAAAAGAAATCTCTTCGACTGCCAATTGCAGATTCTCTGTAAATTATGCAAAGACAATAACATAATAATTGCTGGAGCCAAGAAAGGTAATGCTACTGTGGTCATCAATACTAGTGATTATAATAAAAAATGAACCATTCATTTCCTTTTTATGTTTACTTTTATGTTAGCAAACAATCGCAAGGTAATCAGGTTGATTATGCAAAATCTCATAACAGATCATCTGGAAATGATGATCATGAGAGTGACTTTACCATAGCTTGTTGTCCTGTTTTGAATCACTCAGTCCATTTGAGTTTTCTGAGATGAGGCAGAATAGATGTTTGTTACAGGGATGATTGTAGCTCACTCTGAGACAACTGGAGAAATTGATTGGGCTGCTCAAGCAAGCATTCCTATGAAATACTCTTTACATTTCATGGAATTCATCCTCAGAATTAAAGGGAAAACTGTTATTTGAGTTATTCAGATATATCTGCGTACATGTGATGCTAATGTGCCTAATCTCTTGTGTGCAGAATTAATTAAAAAATAAAAATAATAAACTGGTCACTCATCATGTATGTTCATATACTTTACCTGAATTTCTTTGCTTATTATTATATTTTATTTTTTAAGGCTGATTTAAAAGTAGTCAATGATGCTAAAGGTGGTACAGTATACAGAGATCATCTTCCATTATTAGGTATGATTACAATTAATCTTTAATAATGCTTTTATATTTTCACTTAAAAATTGAGTAATGAATCAATTTAGAATTAATCATAGTAAATACTGACATTTCAGTATTCTCCTGTTTTTTTTTTTTCTTCCAGTTCACTTTTAAATAAATCTAAGCTGAAGAGCACCAGATACTTGAACATATTTGGCATTCTTATGTTGCAAATGAAAATGCAAGGATTTTCATTTGCAACATAATCATTTGATACTAATGTTATATTAAAGACAAAAAAAATTTTAATGCTAATTGCATTGCCTCAAATGAAGTAACTGTTAACAGAAATTTAGCAACCAAAATGTAAGGCAAGCATTATAGTTTGGTTAGTGACAAAAAATACTAGTGGTAGTGAGCAGTAGATAATATTGGTGTAGATGATGATGATGGTAATAGTGGTTCTCTGTGGTTGGTGTATTAAGTGGAGACAGAGTAGGTACCCTCCCTTGATGAGTCTTTGGAATCCTTGGAGGTGTCATGTAAGAATGATAATTATAACTTCACTAATGGGAAAAAGTTTAAAATTTGAATATCTGCAAGTTGACATGATAAAATCCGAGTGAATAGCAAATTTGAACATTGTTGGGTCTGTAGAATAGGATGGCTTGGTTAACTGTGTGAATAGTATTTCTGTTCTCTAACCAAACTGGTTGTAGGATTGAATCCAAGTGCATGCATGTGTGTCATACATGGCTTGGATATTTGTAAAAGTCTTCATGTGGTAGACAGTTTTCATCCTAGTGGAAGATCGCTATCCTGTTCAGTGATCTTGGAGGCATGAAATGGCTTTGCAAAATGTGG
The DNA here is from genome assembly GCF_054136105.1 of Typopeltis vanoorti. Taxonomy (NCBI): domain Eukaryota; kingdom Metazoa; phylum Arthropoda; class Arachnida; order Uropygi; family Thelyphonidae; genus Typopeltis; species Typopeltis vanoorti. The sequence goes on from NC_143551.1 coordinate 55,483,205, forward strand.
TTTGGTCTATAGAGCAGAGATCCGGGATTTGCTGATCTTTAGTTGTCTCAAAAGGATTCAGAGCAAGATTCTTTATAGATCATATTCACTATGAACCAAGTAATAGAAAAAGCAAATGAGTATAATATTTCTATATATTTATTAAGTGTAGATTTTGAAAATAGCTTTTGATTCTCTATATCTTTAGATATAGAGAATCAAAAATAGTAAACAATACTATTTTTGATTCTTAATACATACTATTTATACATACATACTATTAATACATTATTAAAACACTTAAGGAATTGAACAATGTAGTTAAGGATATAAATTAAATTATACTTTAATAAATATTTTCCGATATTTCGGCAATGTCACATTGCTATCTTCTAAAGGAACTTACAAAAAAAGCACGTGCACGTAGGCACTACAAACACAGTAACTGGGAAAGAAGAGATGAAGCTATTGTTCTCCTAAAAGTCCTGATGGTGCCCTCTAGCGGGCTAAGTAGGTGTTCTTGGCCGTTGGGCTGAAGGTCTGCTGATGTAAGCCTCCCAAATTTGGGGCAGTTGCATACAACCAAATTTGTTGAGGTTTGGAGAATTTCTTAGGGCTGAGGCTGATTCCATAAATAGTCTTTCGTATTTGTATTTGCTACGGTGTATTACTGTAGCTTTCTTCCACCGTATTCTGTGGCGTGTATCCAGAGCATGGTCTGCAAGACCAGAATGGCTGTACTTGTGAAACCGGATGTAGTCCTTGTGTTCAGAAATTCTGATATTCGCTGTCCTGCCTGTTTGGCCAAAGTAAGACAGATTACAACTGCAAGGGACCTGGTATACACCAGGTAGGTCTAGGGGAAGTGGTTGGTCTTTAGTGGAGCGGATAAGGGATGCCAATTTTCTGTAAGGTTTGTAACAGGAGGTCAGGTCATGCTTTTTTAAGATTTTGGTAATCTTTTCCGAGGTGCCTCGGATGTAGGGAATGGTGATGGATTTAGAGTAATCCTTGTTGTGGAGGGGATCTGTGGTTTGTAGGTTCTAATATTTTTTGGACTTTTTTTGGGGGGTAGCCATTGGCTGAGAAAGTGTTGAGGATGTGATTTAGTTCAGTGGCATCCCTTATCCGCTCCACTAAAGACCAACCACTTCCCTTAGACCTACCTGGTGTATACCAGGTTCCTTGCAGTTGTAATCTGTCTTACTTTGGCCAAACAGGCAGGACAGCGAATATCAGAATTTCTGAACACAAGGACTACATCCGGTTTCACAAGTACAGCCATTCTGGTCTTGCAGACCATGCTCTGGATACATGCCACAGAATACGGTGGAAGAAAGCTACAGTAATACACCGTAGCAAATACAAATACGAAAGACTATTTATGGAATCAGCCTCAACCCTAAGAAATTCTCCAAACCTCAACAAATTTGGTTGTATGCAACTGTCCCAAATTTGGGAGGCTTACATCAACAGACCTTCAGCCCAACGGCCAAGAACACCTACTTAGCCCGCTAGAGGGCACCATCAGGACTTTTAGGAGAACAATAGCTTCATCTCTTCTTTCCCAGTTACTGTGTTTGTAGTGCCTACGTGCACGTGCTTTTTTTTTTTGTAAGTTCCTTTAGAAGATGGCAATGTGACATTGCCGAAATATCGGAAAATATTTATTAAAGTATAATTTAATTTATATCCTTAACTACGTTGTTCAATTCCTTAAGTGTTTTAATAATGCATAACCAACGTATAAGCCTGTCTACGAGAATCATACTATTAATACATACTTAAATTACTTAAATTTTGATTCTTAATACATACTATTTATGCATACAATACTATTTTTGATACTTAAAATAACAAGTCATCTCAACAGAGTATATCCGATTATTAAAAAGTGTATGTCAAAACTCAACAGCTAGTATAAAGCTAGAACATCAGGGCAAGGAATTTGGTATTGGGAGAGGAGTAAGGCAAGGAGATCCTATATCACTCAAATTGTTTTGTACTGCATTAGCCTTTAAGAACATCTCATGGGAAACTATGGAATTAGCATCAGTGGAAAAAATCTCAGTCACCTACATTTTGCAGATGATATTGTTCTGTTAGCAAAAAATAAAGAAGTTCAGGAAATGCTAAATGACCTTGATAGAGAAAGCAGGAAAAAAAGGTTTACCAAATCGATCACAAATTCAGATCATACCAAACTAAAATTAAGAGATAATCATATTTAAATTGTGGAGGAGTGTAATGTATCTTGGTCAACTAGTTAGGTTTAAGGAAAAAAAAACAGATAAAGAAATAAATCACACAAGGAAACAGAGCACTTGGTTGTGTAAAGATTACTTGTTAGGAGATTTACCTATATGCCTCCAAAGAAAGCTCTTTAATATATATATATATATATATATAGTTTTATGAAGAATTAAATGACTAGAACCGAGATTTAAGTAAAAAGGTTTTAATATAAACACCCTACTAGTTTCGGCCTGTAACAGCCTTCTTCAGATGACATTATAAAAGAAAAAATACAAAATGCTAATTATGTATAAAGACTGTCTGTGTTTTTCATAGTCTTTTAATCTTCAATGTTTAGTGTTTTTTCTTTTATAATGTCACCTGAAGAAAGCTGTTACAGGACGAAACTAGTAGGGTGTTTATATTAAAACCTTTTTACTTAAATCTCGGTTCTAGTCATTTAATTCTTCATAAAACTATGTATGTTAACCGAGTCAATGATCATTCTGTCATATATATATATATATGTGTGTGCATTATTCTAGTATTTACCTATGGAAGTGAGATATGGGCAACAACTAAAAAGCTGGAAGACAGGTTGTGTGTGGCCCAAAATGATTTGGGCCACACACAACCTGTCTTCCAGGTTGAATGATCCAGATAACAAAAAGGAATAGAATGAGAAATACTAGAATTAGAGAGATGACTGAAGTAGATGATATTCTGAAGTGTTGTAAACTATGTAAGTGGAAATGGACTGGCCATATTACTTAGTCTACCAGATGAAAGGTGGAGAAAATTAAGCACTGAGTGAATACCAAGAGAAAGGAAAGGTTATCAAAGAACAAGATGGAGGGATGATCTACAGAGATTTAACATGGGATGGTGGACCGGCTAAAAACAGAACTGGAAAGTTAAGGGAGGAAGACCTATATCCAGCAGTGGATTGAAAGAGGTAATTGGATCCAGTTCTCCCTTATTATGACAGCTAAGTATGCACCTAGTGTATTTAGTATAGGTACTTATTTTCTGAGAAGTAAATTTTCATCCAAATTGAATTATGCTGCTGTTCAGTACTATTTTGGTGAGATAAAACTAATAGTCCATAGTTGTTGTTGGAAGTTTTTCCACTTGATTATACTATAAATTAAAAATGCCAAGAAATTATCAGCTTGAAATTACCACAAATCACCTGCTTTGTAATTCCACAAAGCAGGTAATTTGTGGAATTATCTCTTCTTACCAGACAGTTCTGCATATCTGGCAGTCTCCCAAGACAAGACCACATGATGACTTTCTTCAAGTAGAGGCAGTGTAGTGTCCCTCCATTACATGCTGCCTCAAATTATCTTGTAGTAGTTGTATAAATTCCATTTCCTTTTCTGCCTATGACTATTACTCCTCCTAATCTATGGCCCCATAGTTGAAATCCGCCATAACAATAATCTCTTGACCAGCACTTGAGCTAATTTGCCAATTTATGTCATCTATATTCTCTCTTATATCTTCTGGATTATAGTAGCAACCAATTATATATTTCTCCTGTTGGCTTCTATCTCACACCAGATAGCCTCAGATGAACTGACCTCTTCATCCCTGTCCCCCCCCTGATGTACTTCTACTCTTTTTACCTTCAATTCTTCTGCAATCATTAACACCCCCCCCCCCTCTATCCTGTTCCTTTTCTCCTCTCTGAAGACACCATACCCCTTGTTTCATTTCTGTGACTACATCATCCTCAGTCAACCAAGTCTCACTAATGGCCATGGCTTTTGGCCAAATTGAACTAACCGAAGCCAAAATCTCCTCGCCTTATTTGGAATATTTCTGGCATTAGTATACATAAACTGCAATAACCCTTCTTTCTACAACCTCTCTTACACCTTGTATTGCTTAGCCCACTAAAGTTAAGAATCTGTGGTGTCACATTTAGCATCATGTGATCACTCTTTCACCTACTAAGTAGGCTGAATCCATGCTTCCCTGCACCCCCTTCCCAAACATTCTAGTTTCCCTGACTCTGCACTTCCAAATGCTCACTGAACAACACTTTTTTAAGACTCCTGACCACAAATCCATTCAAATGCAAGCCATTTACCTTATATAAATCCTTCCTTCTTTTGCAAACTCACTTTACTCACCCACAAACTCCACAACATTCCTCCTGCAATCTCTGTGCACTGACTTATTTGCAATCATAGCTCTCTAACTCCACTTGCTTCTAAATTTTCTAAAAGTTTTTATATCTTTTTGCATACCATACATGTCACCTGCTAAGTCATTTGTCCTAGCCCAAATAACCATTTCTTCCATCTTCACCTTGTACTCCTTACAGCATCACTAACATCCTTAATTTTAGCATCAGGATGACATGATTTCATCACACTTTCCTCACAAATCCATTCAGATGCAAGCCATTCACCTTATATAAATCCTTCCATCAAACTCACTCTGCTCATCCACAAACTTGACACCATTCCTCCTGCAAAATCTGCACACTGACTTTTTCTCAATCATAGCTCTCTTTCTCCACTTGCTTCTAAATTTTCTAAAAACATTCATATCTTTTTGCATCCCATATATGTCACTTGCTAAATCATTTGTCCCAGTCAAAATAACCATCACTTCCACCATCACGCTGTACATCCTTACAGCATCATTAATATTCTTAATCTTAGCCTTAGGAAAACGTGATTTTGTCATTCTCTCCTGAAGCACTCCTCTTATCAATAAACTACCATGCAAAATCCTATCCTTATTCTCCTGATTTTGCTCTTTCCTACTCTGCTTTCTTTTGCACCTTGTACCTCCCCTTTGTTTTGCTTCTGTCATACCATCCACCAGGCATTTCTCTATCTACTCAGTCTCACATTTTGTTCTGTGGAGAACTCCATGTAAGTGTGCAATCTCTTCTGTTACCATCTGGTCATTCTCCACTGCATGCTTTATACACTTACTCATACTGCTTGTAACACAAACTTTACCAGTTGCATTACACACATTTCATCTTTCAATTCACTATGTCATTGGTTTCAAACTAGCATCTTTTGATCACAGAAAACAGTTGTTACAGAACATAAAACACTAGCATTGAAGTAATTGGAAACAGTTGAAAATTGTAATGGACAAACATGTTTTTATCACCAAAGTAACAAATCCTTAATTGTTTCTTGACCAATAGCTATTTTGATCTGTTGGTTGGAAAACATCAAGAAGATACATACATATCAATTTTAAAACTTTATAAAATTTCTAAGGGAAATATTTTTTGCCTGCTTACATACTTTTTGCATACTAACAACTTTTTACCTCATTAATTATGATTTACACAATATTTCAGAATTCATTTACAAAAAATGATTTCAAGCATTGAATTGCTGTGATATTTTGGTTTCTGTCTGATCTCAGAGCAAACATGTATAGAAGGAATAATGATATTTTTAAATAAGCTCTGGGGTTCTTAAAACATTAGTGTCAGCTTATTGAACTTTTCTTTTCAAAACAGCATGAGGCTGGTGAATATATGAGCTTTTTAAACTGAATGAATTCTAGGTGAGGTTCAAATAGGTCCGTATCATGGCATGCATCTCATGCAAACATTTGTTTTTCATGTTGGTTTTCAGTTATTCCTGAATGCTCTTAAAATTTCAAAAGCAAATATTTTTTGCCCACTTGAATAAAATAATAATGGGTCTTTTAATATTATCCTTTAAACAAATCTCATTGTCAAAAATAAAATCTTTTAGGTTCTTTTCTTTGTTAACTACTTTTTAATTTGTATTTGTTATTCCATTTACTAATCATGGAAAAATTTACTCATCATGCAGAAATTCTTATTGAATAATTTTCTTTAAGAATTTCTGAAAATTCCTATAGAAAATTATCCTGTAGAAATTTTCATTTATGAAAATTGTCTGAAATGAAAGATTTCTTTTTCCACATTGCACTTTTTTGTGTTTAAGTTTTATGATTTGGATATATATTTGAATTACATATGATTTTATGTTAGTTTTCTTGAGTCAGTTAAATTGTTTCAAAGAGATTAAGTATATAAGAAACATTTTGAAAGTAATTGTGATAGCTCCTCACCCATGTTAGTGAAATAAAATAGCATCACTATTTTATTTTCATGCCGTATTTCTTAATATAATCTTCTCCCTTTCATTATATTTGGGCTATTGCACAAATATTTTCCAAAGCAGTCAAAGTAAAATTCTTCAGTTTTTCAGACCCATTTTCTCACCTCTGCTTGATCTGTTTGTTATTTTCAAAATGGATATCCTTGAGATTGGCTTCAATTTAGGAAATAATCTGAATCCGAATGGAATCAAGTTTGGCTGTACTTAAGATGGTTTACAAATTTTCATATCCAATCTTGTTGATGGCTGTTGAAGTGAATATATTAGTGTGTGGCCTTACATTGTCACTTAGCAAAAGCAGTAGCTTTACATTAGAATGAACAGGATTAATTCATTGTTTCTAATTTTTCATAATCTTCTCATAGTTTTGCAGATTTATTGTTATCCCTTTCATCATATTGTCCTGATAAATGAATGACACTTTTGCTGTCCCAGACGACAACATGCACCTTCTAGTGGAAGTTGAATTTTAAACTATAGTTTGAATTTTGACCTCTCAGTAAGGTAGCATGGAGATATTCCACAAACTTAATTTTCATTCATTTCATTTAATTCTGGAATGAAAATTCTGGAACACATCCGAACTCAATATCAGCAGGGTTCAAGATTGGTACTATCAACGGAAAAGAAATGGAACCAGCAGAAGAATTGAATAAGTACCAGATCGATGTAATAGGTGTGACTGAAACAAAGAAGACAAAAACAGGTGAGATCTTTCCAATTGACAAATACAAAATGTTATATTCAGGCAATAACAATCAAGGAAAAGAGAAAGTATCTATAGCATTCAACACTAAATATGAGGATAATCTTCTTGAATGGCAGCAATATTAAGTAGAGTGATGTGGGCAAACATCAGGCCTATGGTCCCACAGAAGGTTCTACCAAGGAAAAAATGGAGGAATTTTTTGAGGCATTAGAGAAGGCAGCTGACACAATGAAAAAAGAAAAGTTGGTCCTTTCGGAGATATAAACAGCAGAGTAGGAAATGATTACCAGACATATAGAAATGTTTTGGGAAAATTTGGAGAAAAGAGCAAAGCTAATATTATGGTAAGTGCCTGCTGGATTTATGTTCAGGACATGGACTAGTTATTATTAACTTGCTCCAACATAAAAATGTGCACAAATTCACATGGAGAGAAGAGGCAAGGAATAAGAAAAGTCTCATTGACTATGTTATTGTTGATAGTGATGTTTTTTCCCTGGTGCAGGACACCAGAGTGTACAGAGGATTTGAAATTGGAAGTGATCACTATTTAGTCTTGAGCAGGATAAAACTGATTTTCATATTGAAAAGAAAAGTATGCAAGAAAGTTTTAAAATCTACTTTAAAATATTTTAAAAGTAAAATATAACATCATCTACTTTATGCAGATGATGTGATACTCCTGAATAACTTGTTTTTCACCAGAGAACCAGGGCAAACAGTGAAAAGTGAGCTACTGGAACAAATCCTGAAACATATCCCAACTCAACCTCACCAGAGTTCAAGATCAGCACTATCAACATAAGTAGCCTGAATGGCAAAGAAATGGAACTAGCAAAAGAATTATAGAAGATAAGTACCAGATCAACATAATAGGGATGACTGAAACAACCCATCCACTCATTCACCACCCTTGTAGCAAAAAACTTTACATCCTTGCTAACTGAAACTTTACTCAGCTTCCAATGATAACTTCTTGTTCTATTCCCACCTGCCATATTCGGAAAAAATTTCCCTCACCTCCACTCTATAAAACTTTTTTTTGTAACTTAAATGTTTGTGTCATGCCACCTCTCTTCCTACTGTTTGCCAGTTTTTGTAACCTACAAACCTATTAAAAAAAAACTGTGGAATGTTTCAAAACTATGGAACATTCCACAGTTTTGAAACAATCTTGGTTACTCACCTCTGAATCTTCTCAGCCACCCCTACATCTCAAAGAAACCCAGGCTACCAAATCTGACCAAAACTGTTATATTTTAGTGTTTTGTTTTGTGTTTATTAACAAATCTTGAAGTGCAATCTAATAATATCTCTTTGTATTTCTTATATGCTTTAATATGGATCACTGGTTAGACATGGGATGTATGAAATGCACAGTAGTGAAGGAAATGAAAATAATTGGGGTAACTGTGAAAAAGAACATGTCAATGTATCAGGATCAAATGAAAGTAATAATTATGATTCATTAATTTATTATAATGCAAATGTTAAAAAATAAATACCTTTATAATTATTTGTGTTTTGAATGAAATAGTATGACTTTTCCCAAATTGCCTTCGCCTGAGAAGGGGGTACACAAATGTTTCTAAAATTTATTAGGTATTCCAGTACTGAATCCTCTTCATATACGTTAACCTGTCCAAATCAGTTTCTAGAGCGATAGTCCAGTTTCTTCTATCCTAAGACTTTATAGTAAGAAAAAATAATAATAATTCCGCTGAGTTGGTTACTAGCCATCTGCAGCTTTTGTTAGAGTGGCTGCCACCTTTAGGGCCTCTGAACTTGCTGTAAGTCTATCATTTGTACCTCACTAAGCTTCCCAGTAGGATTGGTACCAAGTCTTCCATTTTGTTGTTCAGGTCCTGGGTTCACCATGTGGAGATGAGTTGAATTGGAGAAGAGAGACAATGTGATCCTACTTGAGAGGATCACATGTTGTGCAACCATCCCCTTTGATCCCCACTTTTTTTTTTAATAAAAAAAATGAAATATTCAAAAACAATATCATTAATCATTTTGCTTTATTGGTCAACTCTTTAATTCAAAACTGCAGAAAAGCAATTAGAAAATGTGGTTTCTTTAAAGATCTTCTGCATTGCATTCTGGAAATAACTAATATTTTTTAGTCATATGATTTAAAGTTGGTTAAATCTGTATCATGATAACACTGAAAAGAAATTTTCAAATTTGTTAGTGTTACATGATAAGCATAAAAGCTAGCATGTACAATTTTTATTATAGGTGAACAGGGTCCTGGTAGAGCAGGTGTTCATGGATTTCAGATAGGTGATAATGTAAATGTTGATTTAGACTTAGAAATTGTCCAGTCATTACAGCATGGGCATGGAGGATGGACAGATGGCATGTTTGAGGTACAGTTTTTAGATATTAACTGTCGCTAAGATATAATTAGTCTGTTTATGATGAACTGAACAATAAATGTTATTAGAAGCAGTAGAATTTTTTTTTTTTGGAGGTTGGGATATTGAAATCTAATGATCTTTGTAAGTAATGATATACTGTATACCTTATTGAAAGTTGAAAGTATTTTCACTTGGTTATAAATTAAATTAAAGATGCCAAAAAATTAGATTCTTGCTTAATTCTTTAACCAAGTGTAAGCAAACAAAATTTTCATGTGAAATATCTTCATAACTAGGCTACTAGAATCCTTTTTTTCATAGTTAGATAGTGATCAGCATCCATTTTTAAAAATTATGGAAACAACTACTATTATAGTAAAACTTCAGTTTAATATAAACTAGAATAATTACCCAACATTTTGATTCTCACATCGAGGTCATCATGTGGAGTATTCACATATATACAAAGAAACAAGCTATGTTACAATCTACATAGTATGCGAAAATCACACCAATTTGGTGAACCATTAACACTACTGGCTTCACCTCTGGTGGAAAAAACCTTGTTATATCAAAACTCTTCCTCCTTTCACGTATTAGGCCTAGTGGCCTATTACATTCATATTAGGCATGGCCTATTACAATTAGAAACTGCACCGCTTCAAGGATAAGATAGTCAGCCCTATGCTATGCCTCCAGGTGTGTCCTATATCTGTAGATGCTTGTGTTCATGGGGCTGGTTTGCCTGTTCTGAGGGACGAAAAGCCCGAGTTTCCAGATGCGAAAAAAACCCCTACCTCCGTATGAGACCAATTAACTTATCTTTAGTTGAAAGAGATCAGATAAAGGTTCTTCACGTCTTGGGCGGGAATCGAATCCAGGTCTTTCCAACCAAAGGGCTTCATCTATACCGACTGAGCTACGAAGACTTGCATCAAAACTAGAGTCCTGTTGTCTGTTTGGTTATAAATCTTTAAGCTAGAGAGCAACATACTCTTGCATAATTACATAAATTAGAACAAAAGCCCTTATTGGCTACCTGGATGGTGGCTTATTGCTAAGAGTCCTAAAGGAAAGGTTTGCTGTAGAACATGAAAGAATGTGTGGGCTGAATGTGTGCCATCCAAATTCTTGGAATTTTTATGCCACCCATTATTGTTTAGACTAGGGTGATTGATCAAAATTTCACAGATTTCCTTAAATTTACATTTATACCAGGTTTTTTTATGATGTCAGCAACATTTACCTTTCCAATCAGTCTGGTGTAGAGTCTCCAGGTGCTGGCCCTTCCCATAATGCATAACATTATACATACCCCAAAGGATGTGTGTGTTTTGCATTATGGAATCCTAAGGCAAATAATGTGAAGTCATTAGCCTCTATATACAAGTAGCCTAGTCATGAAAATATTTCACATAACAGCTTTGTTGGCTTACATTTGGATAAAGGATTAAGCTAGACTATGAATAATTGCTCTTTTTAATTTCATATACACCTTCATTGTGGGCACTTTCATCATGCAGCTGAGGATCAATACATATATTTGATTTTAATTATTGTTGTTATTTTTATTTTCTTAATAATAATAATTTTTTTTTTTGTTATTGCAAGAGTAAGAAAGTGAAAATAATATATTCCTAGATATGATAACACAGAATTAAGAAGGACAGTGATGGCAAACAGTTTGATGTGTAGGCTGTGTAGAAATCATGGTTGCAAGTTTTAGAATTGGTGGTGTTAGTTGGAGGAAAAAGGGATTTATATAAGAGGGACGATGGCCTGCAATTGAGTGCTTTTGGTATCAGGAGTCTGGCTAAATTATTTATTGATATGAGGCCTAATAAGGAGAGTCTGGAGAAACTAGATTATAATTAGAGGAGTGGAAAGAGTTTGTGCACGGAAGCATCAAGTTATGCAAATATATTAATTATATGATTATGCTAATCATGGAGGTGATTATGACATAAAAGATGATTGTGTTTGTCTGGTTCAGACTTATTAAGTCTGAGTAAGAATGTCTGTATAAGTGAAGCATTACATTTGACACAAGAATCTGAAAGTTGTCCAACTAGTTCATGTAGACTACACAAGTATACTTAAAAAGCATGTAGGTAACTTATTATACAAAGTCACAAAGTTATTATATGAGGGCGGTTCCATAAGTTTCTGGCCATTCTAACTTTTAGAGGTGATAGAAAGAAAGCAACTGTGTCACCTTTCAACATAATCTCCCTTTACTTCAATACACTTTCACATCTTTGAATTAACTTTTCTATGCCCTTGAAAAAAAATAGTCTGCACTTTTGTCTGCAAAATGACCTAAATCTTTTACCTCATTGTCATCTGCTAATTTTCTTTCTCGAAGGTCTTTCGTCAGGTTTGAGAAGAGGTAGTAATCACTGGATGCTAGATTTCATCTGTAGGGTGGGTGGTCAATCTCCTGGAAGCCACAGTTCTTCGCTGCAGCCTTTGCAACAATAGCCATATGGACTGGAGCATTGTTGTGAAGCAGGTGAACACCATGACTCAACATTCTTTGTTTCTTTTCCTTTATGGTATCGTGCAGTTTGTTCAGGAGTGGAGCATAATATTCTACCTTCATGGTCATATTCCTTTCCTCGAAGTCAATCAAGAGAATTTCCCAACAATCCCAAAAGATTGTTGTCGTGATCTTCTTGGTGGACTGCGTGATCTTGGCTTTTCTTGGCAGTGCTTTGCCTGGTTTGCACCACTCTGGATTCCTTTTTGAAAAGAGGATCATAATAAAGAACCATGGTTTCATCCCTGGTGACAATGGATTCCAGCACTTTTCTCTGATTACCTTGGCAATGCTCTAAAAACTTGTGGGAATAGGTCGCACAATGCTCCTTCTGAATTGAAGAGAGAAGTCGGTGCATCCACCTCGCACTGACCTTCATCATGTGAAGCTTCTCGTGAATGATGTGAAAGATGGTTGCGAGAGAGAATTTTATCTTTGAGCTTCAGCTGCCTGTCATTGAGCAGTTCCTCCTCATCAAGAGAGACATCCATTCTTTCACAGTGGAATATTAAGGAGAAGCTTCCCCCAAAACACCATTCAGTGACTGTTTGATAGCACTTGGAGAAAGCCCTTCTTTGGTGAAAAATTTTTATCACAGCATGGTACTCTGTTTTTAACATTACTGCTACGTGTTAGTTAAATAAGTGCCTCCAACTGAATGATGCAGGTAGAGAGTTGAAACTGGTACTCTAAACTCCCCATAGATGGTGCTATCTGTCAACCATGGCATTTAAAAATTGGTGTAAATTTTGTATGTCAGGCCGGAAAATTTGGAACCTACTTCATATCTGTATTTGTATACAGATAACACACACACACATTCATTTTATATTTAGAAGTTTATGAGTACAGAATTTTATCATTACTATTTATCAAGATCTGTGCGATATTCACCTCTTTAATTACAATGATAACATGAATTAAGTTTGAGATTTTAAATGTTTTCTTATAACAAATTTATTCTGAGATAAAAGAAATAATTTGTTTTATTTCAGTGTTTAGGTACTACAGGTGCTGTAGTAGGCATAGATGAAGATCATGATATTGTTGTCTCTTATCCTAGTGGAAACAGGCAAGTTTTCCCACCTCCCACTTTTTTGTATCCATTATTACAAATTTAAGCTGAATTTTAACACAAGATGACTTTAATCTCGATAAACAGTGATCTGATATTTGCATGAATTACTTGTTTTAATGTTCTGTTCAAGGGGTAGAAAAAACGAAAAAATTTGCTGTGTAGTGTAACAGGAATTTTCAAAGCTTTATTATTTGTTTTTTTTATGAAGTTTTTTGTCATAATTTCATTTATTGTTGAAAAAAATTAATAGATATAATATGTATTAATTTCCCTCCTTTTCTTAGAATTTTGAGTAATTCTTAATTGTCTTAGCTATACAAAAGTAAGCTCTGCTTAGTGAGCTACAGAATACATAAACTTGTCTCATTTGATTTTCTTAGAATTTAGGCCACTGTGACATAAAAGAATACGAACTGTTTTCATTCTTTACATATTCTGAATTTTTATATCTAAACAATGACTATTGTTTTACTTTCAAGGTACCTTTCATGAAAAGCATATTGTACAACAGAACATAAAATACTGCACACCACAGTAATAATCTTTGTCTTTAAGGAGAAAAAGATAATGATAGCATTAAATAGTTACATGTGCAAGCTAAAATTCAGTTATGCTGTTGAAGTAGTTAATCACATAAATAAAGATTTAGAAAAATAAAAAAATAAAGAAAGTCAAAGGGATGGGGAATTGTTCAAATGCTTAGGCTAGTTGCATGATCATCATTGTCATCATATGCATCCTCAAGTTGTTTTCAGAATACTGGATGTTGTGATGCTACTACAGTAAAGTTACATTATTATTAAATTCCTATAAATATTTTTTGTCAAATTTTCAGTATCATCATCTGTTATATTTATTCATCTTTCAAATCCATGATTTAAACTAAACTTTGTTTAAGTATTTTCTTTTATACTGCAAGTTTGGTATTTCAACTCTAATTATTCTAATTTCTCTATTATTCCTAGCTTTGTTTTATATTTCCTGCATATTTTCACATTTAATTGCTAACCTCATTAAAATTGCTTAAATAACTGAAATCTTTTGCTTGATTTGTGAAGCTGCCATTTTGATAGTTTTTGTCTTTTTATTATTGGTTTCCATACCAAATATGTTACAACAGTTATTCAGTTCATTTGGCCTGAAGGACTTGTACAGAATATATTTAAGAGTACAATAATATCATCTGCCTAAAGTAAAAAGCTGAGTTGAACATATTTGATTTTGATATCAGGTTTAATGCCACTTTCTTTCATAATTTGATAAATGATGAATAAGAGTGGATGGAGTGTGTATTCTTGTCTTACACCTGATTTTACATCAGCTCATTTATTTCTTAATTTCTAATTGCTGACTTGTAACTTTTTCAAATCTACAAACTGAATGATCCTTGTTATGTTCCCATGATTTTTTGAATATTTGTCTTAAGTGGAAATCTAATCCTAACAACCTCTGTTTGGGCTAAACCTAATTTGTTCTTTAAATTTCTCTTCGACATTCTTCTTAGACCCTTCTGAAGTATGCTTGCATAAATTCTATCTGGAGCACTGAGTAGGAATTTCTGAGTAATTCCCACATTCAGTTTTAATTCCCTTTTTTTTTTTAATTTATTTTATTATTTTATATAAATGTGCAATATGAAAGCTCTATTCCAATCATTCAGAATTTTCCTTTCTAACTATGCTTATGAACAATGCAATGTACATATTATTGATATAGATCAGTGGTCGCCAAAGTGGTCGATATCGATCCCCAGGGATCGATATAACATTGTTAGGGGTCGATTCGGGCTCAGGGATCGATTGGGGGTCGATAGAAAAATATAAGACATCATTGTACGGGCAATATTTAATTCGGTTAACTTGGATTACCTACATCCTGAATGACAATGCAATTAAGAGTGAATTGTGGGAACAGGGACATGAATAGGACCTGTAAGATGGAGCAAGGTCATGAAAATAGTTACGGAGGCCAATCAAGTAGGCCAAAATGACGTATTTATCAATAAACCCTATGAATTTATTATAGGTATATTATTTAGACTTATTTTATGACTTCAAAATAAAATAAAATTTTATATTTTATATATTATTTATCCCTCTTATCAGATATGTAATATTATTAAGAAGGACGTCAAAAGTATCCCTTTGACATTAAGCCAATATAATAATATATACTATATTATACATACAATAAATACTAACTATAAAATAAACAATCTAAAAACTCACATAAGCATCTTTTTTGCTTGTCCTATTATGATTACGTAATAATAAATTAGAGGGGGTTGATAAAAGGTCAAGAAACTCTTGAAGGGGTCGACAGTCCAAGAAGTTTGGCGACCCCTGGTATAGACCATCGATTTCCAATGGTCTATATCTCTGAACGGCCCAGTGCTGGGCCGTTCAGCGGTACATGAAAAATAATCAGTAATGGCAGAAAAACAAGTAAAGTAAAAAAAAATGCAAAACATTAGTTATGGAACAATAAATGTTAAATTTGAATCACCGCTAATGGAGACACTACATGAAAAATAATCAGTAATGGCGGAAAAACAAGTAAAGTAAAAAAAAAATGCAAAACGTTAGTTATGGAACAATAAATGTTAAGTTTGAATCACCACTAATGGAGACACTTCAAAACTAGCTTACATTAGCGAATGATGATTGGTTGAGGGTGTGGCTATGAACCTCCCCTCCTCCAAACCACTCTTCTACCAATCATTAGCTATTTTAAAAACAAGGGGTACAATTTATAGAAATGGGTTTAAAAGGGGTACACAAGTGGAAAAAGGTTAGGAACCACTGATATAGACTAAGGATTTCACTTCTGTAGAAAGTTTTATATTTGATCCAGAGTATTTTAATAATAACATGATACACCTTTTTACTACTTGTCTATGGAAAATATATTATTTCTGCATTAATTCAACCTTGGTACCTTCCTGGGTCTGGTTCCCACTGATAATACCTCATTAAAGGTTGAAACCAGTCTAGGTAATGACACTTCTCATTATGCATAACAATATACATGTCTGAAAGGAACTATGCTTTGCTTTATGAAACACTAAGGCAATTGATGTGAAGTCTTTAGCCTCTATATACAAGTAAAATGCTTAATGCTCTAACTTTGTTTGCTTACACTTGGATAAAGGATTAAAGAAGAATATAATTTCTTGTCTTTAATTTGATTTCATTCCTGCTGTTATTTTCTACTGTTATGTTGATGTTTATCTCATTAAATATTAGAAACTTATAGTGCATTTTATTAATACTGTATTTGGACTAAGGATTAGATCATCTAAAAATACTGCTCTAGAGACCTAACATAGATATTTTTCAATGTCAGGTATCCAGTAAATACAGTGGTGGTAGCCCAATAGTTGGATTAAAATCCATGCATATGTATCAAAAGCAGAGGCTGCCCATTCAACCACCAGGCCAGCATATTATTCTAGTCATCCAGAATAGCTTCAGATATTTTTTTTAATCACTTTTATCATCTTTGATTCCTTTTATATTGCTTAAAAAGCTTTTCTAGCTTTTTCAACAGCCTACAGAGATTTCATCCTGCTATTTATCTTCATTGTTCTTTCCAAAGTCATTCTTCGACTTTTTTTAAACTATTTTGACACATTGATTCTTTAAGAGGTGAATTTTGAATACTTCTGAGGATCTATCAATACAAAATCTTTTTCAAGACTTTATTTTCAACTTCTTGAGTCTACAGTGAAATTCAGATTTTATTATTCTTGCAGACCACTTTACCCTATTTTTCCAGTTGGGCCAGTCTAAATTTCTCAGGTTTGGTTCTAGTTTTTGCTCTTCCTTTTTTGTTCAGTATGAATCTTTTTAAAACATTTTTTAAAAGGTTGAAATAAAAAGTGGAATATTACATTAGAAATGCAAACATGTTTTTCTTTTCAGTGTGATTCGACAGATTTTATCCTACTGAAAACTAAATGGTAATCATTATCAAATCCCCTACATATTCTTGCATTCTGAATTAGTCTTAAGATATTGCTATAACAATAACATAATCAGTGCAAATTTTCTTATTTTGTGTATTTGCTCTCTCCATGTGAGTTTAGATGCTTTATGTTGGTTGCATGATGTGAATGCTGAAGAGTTCTGATCAGAAATTTAGCACATGCTTACCATTAATATCAGTCCTATTTTTCTCCAAATTTTCTCAGAATAGTGCTTGAGTTTCTGATGCATTTTATACACTACTTATGTGTCCAACAATTTTTCCCTTTTTTCTTTGTTAACTGCTCTCTGATAATTCAAAGAGTTAACTATGTCTTCACTACTGGTACTTTTAGTGGAACTGTAGTACAAATTAGTTACATTTTCAAATTTCCCATTTTGAAAATATAATGCATCAATCTATTTAAAACTGCCTGTCATTCAGAAATTTCATCTTCAGTGCATAGAAAAGAAACGAGAATTCAAGGTACATACAACCATCAGTTTACCAATGTCTTTTGTAGATGGTGAGACAACTGTCACCTCTATCATTAGCTGGAGTTTGCCAGATACCTTGTGAATGTAATCTGGCATACTTGGGACAGACAGGCTGTTCTGTGGAAAAAAGAATTAATGAACATCAATATTATATTGAATACATGAAACCTCAAAAGTCTGGTCTTGCACAACATAGTATTGACACTAAAAGTATCCAATGAGATTGAAGCTCGTCTTATCCATAGAAGCAGTTTTAAATATGAATGCCTTTTCAAAGAAAGTTGTGAAGCCCTTTTACATCAGCCAAATCTGAATCAGAATGATTCTCTCTCTCTCTCCCCCCCCCCCCCAAATTCTCATTTTATGTAACCATCAAAAACAGTTTTAATAATAATAATAATTAATATATTAATTTCTAGCATGCAGCAACAGTTTTTAATTGGTAAACCGATTGTTGCATGCACCTTGTATTCCTGTTTCTTTTACTTGCTTGTTTCTACACACTGATGATGTACTGTTATTTTCAGTACAAAATATCTGTATTTTCATTTCATTAAAGTTAATTACGGTGGTTATTGTGTTTATTGTTTTCTGAATCAATTAGTGTTTTCTTTAGAGTTTATCACTAAGACTCTAAGATTTATTTCTTGTTTTTGAACTTTTTTTTTTTTTTAGATATTATTACTGGAAAATTTTCCCATGTTACTCCTCTAAATTAATATTAATTTTATGACTATCTGCCTGTTTTCTTTAGGAATTCCCCTTTTATGATGTCATTGGCTTTTTTACTCAATTTCTTAGGCATTATTGATATAGAGCCTGTGTAGCTTAGTGGATGTGGCGTTTGCACACCACCGCGCTAGGCCGCATGAAGGAAGTCTTGGTTTCGAGTCTAGTCGGCGACTAGAGGAAATTTTTCTAAGCCTTTTTTCGACCGGTTCCCGAGTTAGTCGATCTCTGGCACGGGCAAGCAGGTTTTTCCTCCCGGAAACTCGGGTTTTTCGTCCTGTAAACTCAAGAAAATCGACCGTAGAACCCACATTATTTCAGACATTAAATATATTGTGTTAGGGTTAGAGACCACGAGATGGCGGCACATTTGAGCCGTCTCTCTTCACTGCGTACCGCTTAATTAGTGATAGCCTTGGGCCATTTGTCTCTGATTGGGTACCAGTGGAGATTGAATTGCCCACTCAGTCTCCAAAAGTTAGATAGGGCTAAATGGCCTCGCCTACTCCCGTATATACGGGAATAAAAAAAAAAAGGCGTTAGCTGATTATTGATATTTTAAAGACATTGTGTTCTTCAACAGTGTTTGTATAGTTGAGTCTATAGTTTACTTGTAAAAACTTTTTAACATACTATTCCAATGAATATGAAGAATATAAGGAAAGAATAATTTTGGACATACCTTTATAGAATGTTCTTGGTTGTTTTCTTTTGGAGCAGCATTAGGCATAGCGATAAACATTTATATATCACTGCTGAAGTATGACGAAAAGGAAGGGGGAGATGGAAATGTGGGAATAGAAAGATGTGAGGGAACTGCAGATAAAATAAAAGTATGTGAATTTAAGACCCGTGTTTCAAGGGTGGGCTATGAATTCTTTGGGAAGAAGGTGATATGTAGAATATTTTTAGGGGAAAGGAGAAGGATAGAATATGATGAATCAAGATTAGGGGTGGGATTAATGGAGTATGAGCTGTTTCGATTGAGTGTCGTCTTCAGAGCTGATGGGAAAAGTGGAGGCTATGTCATGTCGGCTTAGTGTTTTTGTCTTGGGTTTATCTGTGTTTTCCAGTGGTCAGAATCTTGACCTAATTTTTTTGTTGTGGAGCTTCCAACTCTCAGTGATTATTTTATTTATTTATTTTTTTCTTCAGCAGTGTTTGTATAGTTGAGTCTATAGTTTACTTGTAAAAACTTTTTAACATACTATTCTTTTTCAATGTGATCTTCATTTTTATCCTACTTAAAACTGACTGGTGGTAACTTCCAATTTCAAATCTGCTGTACCTTCTTGAATCCTGAACCAGCATGAAGATATTTCTATCAACAATAGCATAGTCAACAAGACTTTTCTTAGTTTTTCTGTCTTCCCTCCAACAGGAAGTTGTGCACACCTTTATGCTGGAATACAGTGTGTTCATATCCTGAGCAGAAATCTAGCAGATACTTACTATTATTATTATTATTATTAACCTTCTCCCTTTCTCCAAATTTTCCCAAAACTTTTCTGTAAATCTTGGCAGGATTCATTTTCTACTCTGCTGTTTAGGTCTCCAACAAGGACTACTTTTTCCATTTTCCTTATGTCAACTGCCTGATCTGATGACAAAAAATTCTTCCACTTCTTCTTTTGGAGAACTTCTGTGGAACCATAGGCACAAATAAGTTTTATTCTTCCGTTTCCCATTTTAAAGTTTGCCCACATAACTTTTCTTGAAATTAATTATATATTTGGTTTAATCCTTTATCCAAGTGTAAGCAAACAAAGTTTGTGTCAGAAGTATTTTCAGGACTGGGGCAACTCATATCAAAGGTAGTATAACTTCTCATCACTTGCATTAGTATCTCCCATAATGCAAAGCATATCTCCTTGTGGACATGTATAATGCTATGCATTAAGAGAAGGGTCACTACCCAGACTGGTTTCCACCTTTATTGAGGTCTCATCAGTGGGAGCCAGATCCAGAGGTGGTGATACTAAGGTGGAAGTAATGATGAAGTCATATTTCCATATAACAGTTGTTAAAAGGCATCACACCTTATTATTAAATTTCTCTAGATTAGAGATAAGTTGATGGAAGTTTTTTCACTTGGCTATGCTACCAATTATATATTTGGTTTAATCCTTTATTCAAGTGTAAGTAAACAAAGTTTGCGCCTGAAGTATTTTCAGGACTGGGGCAACTCTTGGCAAAGGTAGGACGTGGCAAAGGATTATCTCTAATCCAGAGAATTTTAATAATAAGGTGTGACACCTTTTGCCAATTGGTATATGGAAATATGACTTCTCCATTACTTCCAGCTTAGTATCACCACCTCTGGGTCTGGCTCCCACTGATGAGACCTCAGTAAAGGTAAAACTGGTCTGGGTAGTGACCTTTTCCTTAATGCATAGCATTATACATGTCTGCAAGGAGATGTGCTTTGCATTATGGGATACTAAGGCAAGTGATGAGAAGTTACACCACCTTTGCCATGACTTGCCCCAGTCCTGAAAATACTTCAGCCGCAAATTTTGTTTGTTTACATGTGGATAAAGGATTAAACCAAATATATAATTGGTAGCATAGCCAAGTGAAAAAACTTCCATCATCTTCTTGAAACTGCCTTCCAATTAAGAAGTTTATCTTCATGTTTGGTGTCGAATGCTGTCACTGCTTATTCCTTTTCTTAATCATTATTGCCAGATATAATATCCTATACTTATTATTTATTAAGATCTCACCTATTTTTGTCTTCTTTGTCTAAGTGATGCTTATTAGGTCCACGTGGTATTTTTCCAGTTCTACTGACAGTTCAATTTCCTTTCCATTAATATTCCTTAAGTTGATTGTTCCTGTTTTCTGTTCATTTGTTTTGGGTTTGTTCTTCTTTTTACTCTTTTAGATGTTGAATTGGGTTTGTTCCATTAGCTGACTTTTCACTGTTTGCCATTGTTTTCTGATGAAAACAGTAGGGACTATCTCTCTCTCTCTCTAACACACACACACACACTCACACTTATTTATTTAAAGTTATTTCAAATAAATTTAAAATTTAATGCTATGAATTTAATTAGAAAAATCTGGGATCTCAGTTTTAGAAACCAAACATACTTTTGAAGCTATTTCAGTCTTTCAGTAATGTAAGTAGGGATGAAGTTTCATCCTGTTTAAAAAAAAAGGCAAAAACTGTTTATCACTTGATGACTTGCACAAACTTCCAAGTAAGAGTTGAGAGTGTGAGTGCTTCGTTCAGCCAGCCAAACTGGCGACATTTTAAATAATTAAAATTATTTTAAGATAAATTAAAATTTTACAGACTTAGCCAATCAAATTGTATTCTGTATTAGCTTAAATGCCACAGACATATAATGGTGGTACAGTACAAATAAATGTCATGCTGGCTGGTGATATGACTTAAACACAGCTTGCACTTATTATCAGGAAACCAGAATTACAGATTTTTCAGATATAGTAGTGGAATTGCAGATTTACTTATTTTTATTGTTGCAAAGAAGGCTGCAAAGCCCATAGAAAATCAGTGCTGAGTATGGGTAGGATAAAAATAACCAAAAGAAAAATCATATGTTGATATTTTTTTTTTGAAGAGATTGAGGTTTCAGTCTTTGGGGAATACTTCATATAAAAGGCTGTTCCACAGAACAAAAGTGATGGAATTATAAGGTTTGATGGGATAGCAATTAACCTGTAAACAGATGTTAGGCATCTATTGCTCGTATCATTATAGGTTTAGCAGAAGTAGGAGAGGGAATGATGAATATCATTTCCATTGACCTTGAAGCTATCTATAGAAAAGACAGTGTAAGAACTGTCTCTGAGATAGCGGTTGGAAAGTCTGTGAGAGAAATTTCTAATTACCCGAACTTCTCTTTTCTGGAGAGTATGAAGAATATTTAGAGGGTTCTTAATGCCACCCAAAAAATGAAAACAGCATTCGAAGATTGGGCAGATTTAGGATTTGTACAGAGACAGAATTAGATGATGGTCAACCAAATTGTTTTGGAAGTTTGAGGATTTTTTTTTTTTAATCACTCCCATGCACAATTGGCCTCATGGCTTGTAGCAAATACATGCCATGTGTCAGCTAAGATCAAGAGCAAAGAAATCTGTTGATATTCTTAAAGAGCTAGAGATTGTAGTCCCTTGGAAATACTTCATGAGAGTTGTTTCCCCAACACTGAGGTTGATAGAATAACAGATCACTGGGAGTAAGAGGTTTGGTGAGTCTGCAGTCCAACTGTAAAAGAATGTTGGGCATTTGATGCTTGTGTTCCTGTAGGTTTAGCAGAAATAAGAAGCGGGGGGGGGGGACATAATAGAAGCTAGTTTTGCTGAATAATGCCCATGAAAAATATCTGTAGAATGTGGAAACTATCTGTGAGATAGCAGCTGAAATGAGGGTTTAAGAGAGAAGATGTGTCATCGATCAATTGGACTGCATCAAGAATTTTTAGAGAAGTCAGGTGCACCACCCCAAATATGAGAGCAGTATTCCAAGGTGGAGTGATTTCATATTTGTACAGAATAAGCAAGTGAATAGAAAAGAAAGAAATGTCTTGAGTGAAGAAATATGCCAAGTATTTTGAAAACTGAAGGTGATTATGCCAGGAAAGACTAGGGATTAAGAGTCGGTCTGAGAAGAGAGAGAGAGGATCTTGTCTATTAAGTTGAGCATTATCAAAAGTAAGTGGAGAAGAACTGAAAGGTGTTTTTTGGGAGAAATTAGGCAAACTGTGACATTGAAGGTGACTATTTGGTGGTTGTAGCCCATTACAGAATAGTGTGAAGATCAGTGTTTAGGGCACTTACCATAGATTATCTTGAAGTTTGAACACTGCAAGGTTTATCGTATGAGTAGATAGTGCTATCATCACCAAAACTGTGAATAGGGTTTCAGGTCATTGTGAGCAGGTCATTTATAAATATATAAGGAAGATGGCAGATGAAAAACAGTCCTGAACACCTGCATTAAGAGTAAAATATGAAGATAGAACACCTTCCACCATTCAACACAGAATGATTTAGGAGAAAACTAGCAATCCAATACAAAGATAGGAAGGATGACCATAAAATGGCAATTTGTTTAAGAAATCCTTGATGCTGGACCCTGTTCAAATGCCATGGAAAATTATAAAAGCACGGGTTTCTCTAAACTTTTCTATTGCAGAGGTAGGTCACGTAGGCCAGGAAATCTGCTGTGGATCTTGATTGGTGAAATCCATACTGGTGATCATTGATTAATTGACAATTTCCCAGTTGCCAGAGTTGATAATCTTCTCCATTACTTTGGACATCTCTGAGATGAGAGAGAGCAGTAGGTTGAAAATTTGATGTTAGACACTTATCACTTTTTTTTTAATTGGCTGTATGTAGATGCCAGCTGAGTATAATACAATATGTAGAATATAAAGAGCAGGTATTAGATCATGAGCACATCAGTTGAGCACAACTGGTATTCTTTCATGACCAGAAACGTTTTTGATATCCAGGTTGTTCATGATTCTTCTGATATCTTTCACACACATGCATGTGTAGTGTCCCAGGCATAGTTAGAGGTGATTTGCTTTGGTCATCATCTCTGAATGAGCTGGATGAAAAGAATGAAGCCATAGGTTAGCTTTATCTTTAGGCGATGTTGCACTAACTATCTTGATGAGAGAAAGACAAACAGAAGTACTGATGGACAGAAATTGCAATAATAATGGTAAGTGCCTGCTGGCATTTACCATTATTATTACCTTTGCTCTTTTTCCCACATTTTTATATATCTAGCATTCATTTCCTAAGGGACCAGCTTTTCTTTCTTTCTTTTTTTTTTTTTTTTTTTGTCAGCTGCTTTCTCTGGTGACTCAAATCATTGCATATCTCAAATGCATATCTTCCTTAGGAGAACATTCTTTGGGACTGTAGGCATAAATAAGTTTCATTGTCCACATAACCTATACTTGAAATTGCTTCAGAAATTTATCTTCATATTTGTTATTGAATGCTATCTCTATTCCTTCCTTTCCTTGATCACTGTTGCCTGAATATAAAGTCTTATATTTATCATTTATCTCAGTCTCTTACCTGTTTTAGTCTTTTTTTTTTTTGTCTTATTAACACAAGTTATGTATATGTGGTGCTTCTTTAGTTTTTCTGTCAGTTCAACTTGTTTTTTGTTGATACTTCTTATGATGATCCTCTCTTTGATTTTACTCTCTCTCTTTTTTTTTTCTCCTCAAAATTCTGGAAAATACAGAATTAAAAAAAAAGAAGGGTATATAGAGCACATAAAATTGCTTCTCTGAAGAGTCTCAGAATTGGAAACTATCAAACAAATGACTGTATTAAATGGTTAAAACCCAAGAATTATACATAACATCACTGGATTTCCTCAAAATCCTCCAGAGGAAAAATTTTTGAATGTATGGTAAAGATTTTGATGAAATTTCAGGAATATTTATTCAAATAAAGTACTGAAGCTTTATGAAATTGACCTTAAATCATAATGACTGTCTTTTTGTTCCAACTGTTTGAGAAATTAATATCTTTAATTGCATTAAATAATTTTAATATGTATATGCATACTCTATCCCAATAGTGTTTTATCCTAGCTGCCATGCGACTACATGTTTACAAAGATTCTATTGTAACGCATATGGCATTCCATTCTTAAAATAAAAAAAAAATATTTTATTCCCATATACGGGAGTAGGCGAGGCCATTTAGCCCTATCTAACTTTTGGAGACTGAGTGGGCAGTTCAATCTCCACTGGTACCAATCAGAGATAGATGGCCCAAGGCTATCACTAATTAAGCAGTACACAGTGAAGAGAGAGACAGCTCAAATGTGCCGCCATCTCATGGTCCCTAACATAATATATTTAATGTCTGAAAAAAATAATGTGGGTTCTACGGTCGATTTTCTTGAGTTTACGGGATGAAAAACCCGCTTGCCCGTGCCAGAGATCGACTAACTCGGGAACCGGTCGAAAAAAGGCTTAGAAAAATTTCCTCTAGTCGCTGACTAGACTCGAAACCAAGTCTTCCTTCGTGCGGCCAAGCGCCGTGGTGTGCAAACGCCACATTCACTGAGCTACACAGGCTATTCGTTCCATTCTTTTGTATTCAAATTTCCATTATTGTTCTAATGAAGTTTTACTGTGCATAAAACAAAATAATTGGGATTATTAATAATATTTTTGCTGTCATATACATGTTTTGTGTAGATTTTTCATGTCACTTTTGTCATCTCTGATTCCTTTTACAGTTCCCTTTCCTCTATTTCCAGCTTTTTTTTTTCTTCCTAGCATTTTGCTACCTTTCTGTTGTTTTCTTCTATATTCTTACCAAAGTCTTCCATGATGATGATTGTTTTGCTACTTTTACACATTGATTTACTTCCTCATTTTTCTCTGTGTTCTCTCAGAGCACACATTGACTTACTTGTTAGGAACTTTCAATATGCTTTCTTCATTTCTTCAGCAGAAATCAGCATTTTCCTTTTCTTTATGTTAGCTTATAGACTATTGACTCAAAATTCCTCCACTTCTTCCTTATGAGAACCTGCTATGTAATCATAGGTACAAATATGTCTTGTTGTCCAATTTCCCATTATAATGTTTTCCACATCACTATACTTGAAATTTCCTGTCATTTAAGACAATTACTTCATGTTTAATATTGAGTACTATAGGTATTCCTTCTTTTCCCTGATTATCATTATCATTTTCCCTGAATCTTTATTTGTTGCTATTAGAAGAATCTCATTTGTTTTGTTTTCTTTATTTCAGTAACACCAACTATGACAAAGTATTTTTTATGTTGATGGTGCTTGTCTTGAATTTCTGATGTTGATTTGGAGTTTCTTTGGTATCTGACTTTTTTTGCTATTTGCCCTAGTTTCTTAATGATAATGCTTCTAGCAAGATGGTCTTGACATATGCTTGTTATTTATTCTTTTATCGGTTTCTGAAAGAAAAAAATGTAAATTAGTTTGTTTAGTGAACACTTGGCTAACCCATTGTGGACTGATTACAATGCATTTCATACTTAAATCTGCAGTGCAGTTTGGGATATTTGTGTCTTGAAGGCAAGTGTTTGTTGTAGTTGACTGCCTGGCAGATTAATGGGTTAAAGTGGGTGGCTGCATTTGCAAAAAATTTTGCAGCCATTTCACACAGGAAGGTTGCAATATCTGGGATATTGGCTTCTTGATGAAACTGTGCATTCCTCATGAACATTCGAGCATTGATTGCAATGCGGATGTAATTGTTTTGTATGGTTTATGTTTTTTTTTTTTTTTTGATGTTTTAGTCTACTGTGTTGTGTCTCCAACTTGGCAATCCATACATCAGTATAGGTCTGATCATTGCTTTGTATAGGAGCAGCTTATTTTCCATGCCTAGCTGATTGTGTCGGTTTAGTAATGGGTAAAGTTGTTCCATTGCTTTGTTTGCTTTTAAGCAGGCATAATCTACATGGGATGTAAAGCAGAGACCATGGTCTAGCTGTATTCCTAAGTATTTGGCGACTGGCTACCATGGGATGGTGGTGTTAAACATGATGACCTCACCTTGAGGGAGGGGGGCTGTTTCTTCATAAAGAGAACAGCGACACTGTTGTCTGCATTGATGTTGATGCAGCATCTCTTAAACCACTGCTATAATTTTGAGATAGCATTCTGTAGTTTTTTAAAAAAAAATTTCAAAATAAAATGAGCATAATTTGTTGTTGTTGTAGATTCATTAGTATGATTTTTTTTTTTCTCTTCTTTTGTCCACAATTTGTGATTCAGATGATTGTTGAAGGTTTTAGCAATTTAATATTACAATAATAACATATACCAAGTTTTAGAATTATTTTTGCACAGAAATCACCGATCATTGGATATCAGTAGGATAGCAGTCCGCGCGGTAAGCCTAGTGGCTGTGCGCTTCTCAACCATATGACTTGGGACGGTGGCCCAGGTTTGATTCTCATCGAAGACGTGAGAAATTTGAGGATCTTCCTCAGCCATTGCCAAGTTAGCCAGTCTTGGGCACAGGCAGTAGGGTTTTTTTCTGCCAGTTTATCTGGCGTTTTTCATCCTGCAAGCAGGCAAACCAGCCCCGTGAACACACACACACACACGGATCTACAGCCATAAATACTTAACCCCCCATGAGGGGGGCTCAACTTGCCCCAATGGGGACGGGGAGGAAAGGAGGAAACTCCATACGAATAAATAAAGTAGGACAGCAGAACTCAAATCTCTCATTACAACTCTTAATAAGGGATACGAGGAAAAAACTTCATTTAGATTGATAGTAATTGCTTTCTGAGATTAGGGATGGTAAATATGTATATATTAATAAAAAGTGTATGTATCAGTGTTGTCATGTGTCTATTTAGGTTGGGTGTACTGTCATGTGGCTTATGATCTGCACTACAAAATTCACATCAATTTGACCATATGATTGCATCATTTGTATTGATGTATGAAAGTTTTTAGAGTGCACAGCACATCAGCTTAATTGGTCCAAATGCAATTAATTGTAGGATAACTTTGAATACTTTAATTTATCAATTAATATAATTTTAAATATGGAAAACATAATGTCAAATGAACATTAATTATGCCTTTGATGTAAGAAGCACAAAAGGTTTTATGCTTCATGGTGGGATTAGGTTATCATTGGCAAATACTAGAGTGAAACACGGATGATTTGAATTTTGATACAATTTTTAAATACAGCAATATAAATACGCACAGAAATTGGAAATAGCAATCACTTGAGAATTTATTTTTCCAGATTGAACCAAAGAAAGGCTGAAATAACTCGTTTTACTTATTATACATAAGTTCCAACTTCATTTGACTGTAATCATACAGTTCACCAAAGCTCTGGCAGAAAACAGGACATTCTGTAGATCGTCAACACTGTTTTCCATTGTAAATATGGACAAAAAAGTTATAAATTATTTATAGAAATTATAAATATATATATATATATATATATATATATATATATATATATATATATATATATATATATATTAGAAACTTGTCTATATCGGTGTCATAAACAGTCAGTTTTCACACTCCACGCATGTAAAACAGATGAAACTCAGAAAGCAAAAACATCAACTCATGACAAATGACAACATTCAGTTGGATTGGTTGAGGTAACCACTCACAGCCACTGATTTCTGGGTGCTATTGTCTCAGCATGCATCCTATCCTACCTTGCCTTCTGGGCCATTTAAAACCACTGGAATGCTAAGAATTTGACACACTGCACCATCTACATATCTGTTTAAAGGGCTGAAAGGTGTCAGTATTTGTGACTGCACACCTGACTATTAATGTGAATGTGATGCAATATTTATGTGTCGAAAAGTGTCCTCTTCGTGAAGCATCAATATATTGTGTTTAATCATATTTTTCAAGTGAAGCCAGGAAACAATTAGGGGAGAGTCTTGAACAGAAATAAATGCAAAATTATAATATTAGTGATATTGCTATCATGTGGGTGTGCACTGCATATCTAGTACACCCGGAATATTCACTCCTGATATATATATACATATACACATATATATATATACATATATATGCGCATGCACACACGTTTTATTAATTGCATGAGAGAGAGTTATAAAATGTTTTGGAACCTTTTGTTTATATATGTTGGTATGATTTCTTGTTAGAAACAAAATTATAACCTACTTTCATGCTTTTCTGTTTTTTAGGTGGACATTTAATCCTGCCGTCCTCACCAAAGTGAATTCTGCACCTCCTACCTCTGCAGCTGCAAGTGGAGATACTAATTCTACTCAGCAGTTTGCTGTAGGAGATTTAGTACAAATATGTAGTGATTTGGAACGCATAAAAATCCTCCAGAGAGGACATGGAGAATGGGCTGAGGCTATGACTCCAGTAAGAATATATATATATATATATATGTAAAACTTTTTATTATTTGTGTGTGTGTGTGTGTTGATCTTGCCAATATAGTCTTGGTTGAAATCTCCTCATGAACAAACTGAATGTTTGCAGGCAATGTTAAGAATACAGAACTCCTTTTGCCATGTGTTAAGATTGCAAAAAAAGAGTTGGAGAAAGTGTCAATTGTAGGAAATGAAACTTAACCATGACTTGTTCTTATACTGGCACTGTAACATCACCTTATGAAAGAAATATCTTATACAATTAAATGCTCAACTCATAACCACAACTGATTATCAATCTCAAAGTGATCTTCAAAGCATCATTTCTTGAGGAACTAACGATTTCAGAAAGCATATCCAGTATTATGAAGTTTTAGTTAGTTATTCACATACAATGTCATTTTTGATGTGCATAGGGTCACTCTCTTACCTCATTGAGTTTTGTGAGTGAAGCTTTCTGCTAGAAGAGGTGGTATGGTCACAGATGCCCTTTCCCCAAAAAGTTAGTAGGACAATCACAAACATTCATGCCTTGGTTGGGATTTGAACCCACAGCCTCTTGGCTGGAGAGCAGATATGCTAACCACTCAGTGAGCAATCTAATTTTCCAAATGAAAATGTCCATAGATAACAAACATATTCTCTAACTGAAAAGCTAGAGAAAAATCAATACCATGTATTTAGTCATTTGAATAAATGATAAAACTTCTAGGCAAACTTTACTGATCAGTGACTAACACAGTACAGTTGAATCGCTCCAGCAAACTGCAAAAACTCTCAAACAAAACTTTACAGGCACAATGCCATTATAAGGAATTTCGCTTGAGCATACTATCCACAATAACAAACTATTTCTGTGGTTCAGTTCATATGAATTTGCTATAGCGAGAGTATCATGTGTATCGCCAAACCAGTACAGAATTACATTATCATCATCAAATTCCTGGTGTGTGTACCCACAGGGTGTGTACAGGATATTATAATAGTACTACATGAAAATTTACACCATTACTAACTTCCAATCAACAATTTTCCTCCAAATTAATGTTACCTGTCAAGACTCCAACATTATCAGATCTAATATTTCTGTCTTGTAAGGCACTTTTTACTGTATGAATCCATCTATATCTTGGCCTTCCTCTGGTTCTTTTTTCTGCCAACCTGGCAAAGAACACTTAGCTCTGCTAACACATTTCTGAATGCTAACAATGGCAAGTTCTTTACTAATATCCTCATTTTTAATATGATACTGCTATTGATGCCATCTGTTCACTGCACTAATCTTTCTTAGAACTCTTATATCTGTGGTCTCCAGTCTTTGATCAAGTGTTTTATTTCTAACCCAGGTCTCAGATCTGTAAGTTAAAAATTGGTTTGAACAATGTCTTGTTTACAGTTAATTTAATGTTTTGACAAATTTCTTTCTTATTCCATATAAATTTATTCAGCTGACTTCCTATCATATCAGCTTTATTCTGTTGTCTACAATACAGAATTTCAATCTATGCATATAGTCCTTTTACTAAAACAGAAAATACTATATGACATAAATCAGCTGACATTTGGTGATATAAGAAAAGAAGTTTATCTTTTCAACCTGAGTAATCATTACTTCTACATTGGTGCCTGTGCT
This sequence comes from Typopeltis vanoorti, assembly GCF_054136105.1. NCBI lineage: Eukaryota > Metazoa > Arthropoda > Arachnida > Uropygi > Thelyphonidae > Typopeltis > Typopeltis vanoorti. Next base: position 55,513,992 of record NC_143551.1, read on the forward strand.
TCTGCTGGTGTTGAGTTTGGATTTCTACTGAAAGGTCAGGTACTCAAACTCAGTGTCAGAAAAATTGAAAATAGGCATTTTCATTGTAAGAAGTATCAATGAGAAAAGCAGAACTGACAGAAGAATTTGAGAAACACTATGTTGGCATAATTGAATTTTTACTAAAACAAAGAAGAACAAAACTTTTTTGTGGATTTGTCAAAAAAATAACCACAAGTTGTTATATTGAAGCATTAATGATCAGAGAAAGGAAAGAGTTGTTCTGGTATCAAACACTAAACATGAAGATAATCTTCTTGAATGGCAAGCAATTTCAAGTAGAGTTATTTGGTCAGACATGAAAACAGAATTAGATGAGATTTCTTTGTGCTTATGGGCCAACAGAAGGTCCTACTAATGAAGTATAGAGGAATTTTTCAAGTCATTAGATAAGGAGCTCACATAAAGAAAAAGAAAATGCTTGGCCCGATTAAAATAGCAGAGTGGGAAATGAATATGAGACATATAGAAATGCTTCAAAAAATTTAGAAAAAAGAGCAGAGCTAATGGAAAATACCTGTTGGATTTCTGTTCAGGTCAAAATAGCCATTATTAATATGATAGCATGCTTCAACATCAGGATGCTTACAAATTCACTTGGAGAAAAGATTCAGGAATTAAGCAAGTCTCACTGATTGTGTTATTCTTAATAGTAATATCTTCATGTTGTTTCAGTACAAGAGTACAAAGGTGATTTGAAATATTAAGCAGTCTCTATTTATTGAGCAGGATGAAAATGGGGGGGGGGTAATGGCAAGCCTATGGCTATGCCTTCTTTTTTCAGGTAAAAAAGTATTTTGCAACACAAATAGCCAGAACATAATATATGGGCAAAGTGTGCCATGATATTGGCAGGAATTCGTTCTGTAAAAGAAGAATTGTATCACTGATTGGGAGTGAAAAGGACAGACATGCCAAAACTAACTAAAAAATCACTTTCATCAAGTGTGATGTCCTTATCACACAGGGAATGACTTACCAACTCCTTGAGCAATGACGCCAGTTTATTGGCTAGATGATAATCAGGGCTGTCCAATTCCAAAACAAATTCAATCCAAAAAAAGGAATGTAAATGACACATCTAGCCTTACTGATCATGCCCTGAATACTCTAAATAGAATTAACTAGTCTGTTCAAAGGAAGTTGAAAGGTCTGTTGAAAGGAATGTTCATTACATCATACCAAAATGTGGCATGAGCACAAATTTAAAAAGGCCTGTGAATACAATGAACTGTAATACAAGAGAACTATAGAGATGTGTTTAATGTAGTTCTGCTATAAAACTTTATTTTTATTTATTTAAAGTATCTCTCTCTCTATTATCTGTATATTAGTGTACTGATGTGTATAAAATTTATTTTATTTTGTTAATTTATATTTTTATATATATTTTATCTATTTTTTTTTTTTTTGAATTATAATTTTTTTTTCTATTAGAGGTCAGGCTAGGGTAAATGATTACCAAAACAGTTAGATTTATCTTACTTTTGTGTAGTATCATGTAGCTTGTGCATATGTATGTCTTCCTGATGAAGACCTCGACTTAAGAGGTTGAAACATCAAATGTTATTTTCTGAATTATAAGTAGTAACTACTCCAGCGTGTGTTTGTGTCGCCATAAATTCTTCACTATAATGAGAAGAGAAGGTTTAGCTCGGAAAGCTCACGTGGCAGCTTGTTTTAAAACGAGTTGCCAAGATAATGAAAACATTTTATTTGAATATATTTCCATATTTATCCTGATTGGCATTAGTAATTCTCTATTTTCTTCTAAACTGATTATATTAACTTCAGAATTTATTATATAACCCCCCCCCTTTTTTTTTTATTCATTTCTTTTAGTGGTGTTTTTTAGAACAGCCTCTGATATGTATTGTAAAATCTCGATGTAGCACTTTACATCGATTTATTACAGAGGTCAAGTCCCATGAGAATGTTGTAAAAATAACTTGTTTGTCTCTGTATATTTTGTACTAGATATTTTTTTAAATAACCCTTTGGAAGTTAACTGTATATACTCATAATAAGAATATTTCAGAGTGTTAGAAAACAAGGCAATGTTTTGCTGCCGGAACTTTATGTAATTGCTCTACATGACTACATAAGAAAGGTTGTTTATGATTTTTTTTTGTGTATGAGAAAGACTTACAAGCTCTGCGTGTAAACACCTCCGAAGTCAGTCAGAAAGGCTCAAACAACTTTCTGATGGCTGGCAACTTACAATCAAAAGAAAGCGGAGGAGAACAGAAAGCAGGCCAAACTTGAAAGAAGATGAAAGAGTTATGCCAAGTTCTTTGGGGGTTACAAACTTCGTGCGAGGTCTCAGAGAAGGCATAATAAAAAGGGATAGAGCCAAGCATAAGGAGCTTTCTGGTTCGAGATGTCGCTAGAGAGAGAGAGAGAGAGAGATGACTTCTAAGCCAGAGAGAGGGTTTCCAGAGGCTGCAGACAGAGCTCCCCGCTTCCAGCAGTTGCCAGAGATGGGCTTCCCAGTTCCAGTTTAGAGAGAGAGAGAACTTCGAATTGCCGAAAGGAGAAGTTCCAATTGCCAGAGAAAAGCTTCCAGGCCAGAGAGGGATCCTGGTTGACAGTTGGTGGCAATTACAGTTTCTTAGAGGCGGGAGTTCAAACTACTTGAGACGGCAGTCATCCAGGCATTTTCAGTTAGATAAATCTAACTGAAAATGCCTGGATGACTGCAGACAAAGACAAAGCAGAGGAGAAAAGGCGATGTAAATTACCTGAAGCAGCTTTGCTTGGAAGTTTTTCTTTTCGCCGTGGGAGAACAACATTTTGCCGGAGCTGTATGAGTACCAGAGGTTGCTGTTTACAGCCCGCTATTTTTCCGGTGAGATACTACTGAAGCCAAATTTCCTGAAGGAAGCTTGAGATCTGAGATGAAAGAATTGCCATAGAACTTTTAGTGAAAGACTTTGAATGTGCGATACAGAGTCTTTGTAAGTTACACACTTTTGTATATTCCCTCTTATAGTTGTTATAGAAGGACGTTTAAGATTTTTGTTTAATAATGATAAGAAGTGTCCTTAAGAGAGTCAATTGGCATGTTGAAAATTGATATCAAATTTGTAAAAATAACTCTAACCTCTTTGCAAGTAAACTAGGAGTTTAATAAGTATAAGTTGAATTTGTAAGCAGAGAGTTAATAGGTTTTTGAGTTAAAGAGATTAATTAATGTTGAAGTAAAAAGGTTCTAATTTGTGCTAAAGAATTTTTATAGATGGATAGAGAAAGCAATCTCCCTATTGTTTAATTCATGTATATTTCATAGTAATGTAAATAAAATGTGTTTTGATTTTTTTTTAAAGGAGTGCTGACTGACTGTTTATTTTGACAACTGCACTGTTCCAAAATAAATGGACTTGTGAGTGGGAAACTAAGTGAGATAGCCGAAGCGTAAAGTTAAGTAAAAGAATAGACCACGACTGTTTGTGTAAAGTTTTATTGAAGGAATTTGTGTTAGAGAGAGAGAGAAATCTGCCGGCTGTATTATTGAGTTTTATGCTAATTAAATGATATTAGTGGCACAGTCTAAATTAAATAAATTTTCTAGTATCTTAGGCATAAGACTCGTAGTGCGAAGGGTGGATAATCATAGTACGCAGTAGAGTAAATGAGAAAGATTACGAGAGAGAAAGCTTATAGCTAATTAGAATAACGGTATTTAAAGTATAGAGTAAAGACATTACAAATAATAACAATAAACAGTATATATTACAGTATTTCCTAATGGTACCACAACCTTCAAAGTTCCTTCTGTCTCCTGAGAATTTATGAACAGGAAAGGTTAAACAGTGTTTTGTATTTGCAATACTGAAAAAATAATTCTATATTATATTCAAGAGGAATATATAATAAGAGGCTTTATAATAATCTAGTTAATTCACAAGAATGTCTTTAGAAAATAAAAAAAAAAGTCACCTATGTTAAGAATAATTAGAATAACTTGTATTGTTATTCAGACATTAGGAAAAATTGGAAGAGTCCAACAAATATATCATGATAATGATCTTAAAGTTGAAGTATGTGGCACTTCGTGGACTTACAATCCTGCTGCTGTTACTAAAGTTGCTTCTGATGGTTCACTGCCTGGTGCATCAAATGGAGGTAAGAAGAATAATATTGTATTTCACTATATTCCATTGTATTTTTTTGTAGTTGAATTTTCATTGGTTTGGTTTATAAAGTGAGCTTACAGAGTTATTTTATCACTGAAGATCTATTTTAATTCTCTTTTGGGAATTCCCGGTTTGTGACTTTCAGCAGTTTTATATGACAATTTTAATTGCCTGAGAATTATATTATATGGAGTTCCCCAATGTTTTAAATTTATGCTAAATGCAATTCTGTGATGAAATTAAAGGTTAAAAATTCATGTTTTAAGAAATAGACAAAACATATTTTTATGTTGCAACTAAATGGTGTAATGTGGGAAGTTAATCTAGTCAGATGTCATCTCCTTTCAGGAAGTTGACTACCATGAGCTTCCACCATGTATGGTTTTGTGCTTCTCTTTTGCATTCTTCATAGGACAAAAAGGTCGACTCGTCAATATTTCCCATCCAATCTGTTCTTTGTCTTCCTCCTCTTCTTTTTCCTTGTATCATTCCTTCTAGAAGTGCTTTTTTGTAGGGATTCATGTCTTAGTATGTGACCAAGGTAGGTGGTGTTCCTTTTCTTAATGGTTTTCAACAGATTCCTATCTTCTCCAATCATCTCTAATATTTCTAAATTAGTTTTTTTTGGCAGTCCATGGGACTCTAAGAATTCTTCTGAGGATCCACATCTCAAAGGCTTTTAGTTTATTTTCACAATATTTTGATATTGTCCAGGTTTCTGCTCCATATAGCAGTGTTGACCATACATAGCATTTGGACAACCTAATTCTTGTTTTTGTGTGAATTTCCCTTGAGGTCAGAATGTTTTTCATGTTGATGAAGGTTGATCTAGCAATTTCTATTCTTCTTAATATTTCCTTATCATACTTCCCATTCTCTGTAATTAGTTGGCCCAAATATATATAACTCTCTACTTGATCTAAAGTATTTCCTCTGATCTTAATATTTATATCGGGTATTTTCCCTTTTTCTCTTGTTACCAGCATGGTTTTGGTTTTTTTGAAGTTGAAATTAAGTCCATATTTTTCACTTAGCTTCAGCTTCTCTTCTAGTAGGTTTTGAAGATCTTTTTTATTTTCAGCTAGCAGTACTGTATTATCTGCATATCTTAAGTTGTTTATATTCCTGCCTCTTATGTTGACTCCTTTAAATTCTTCTAATTGCTGGAAGATATTTTCAGTGTAGAGGTTAAACAATATAGGAGAAAGAACACAGCCTTGTCTGACACCCTTCTTTTCTGGGAATTTCTCTGAGATTTCTCCTGATATTTTTATTGAGGCAGTTTGCTCTCAATATAGATTTATCAGTAATCTGGTATCTTTACCATCTACTTCTAAATTTCTGATGCGTTTGATTAGTTGTTCATGTTGTATATTGTCAAAGGCCTTTGTGTAGTCATTAAAACATAAGTAGACTTCTTTCTGCTTCTCCAGATATCTTTCTATAATAGTTCTAATGTTGGAGAGTCCTTCTCTAGTTCCTTTATTTTCTTGGAAACCAGATTGTGTTTCATTAATTTCCAATTTGATTTTATGTTTATTTCTTTCTAGGATGATATATAACATAACTTTTGCTATCTGACTGATCAGACTGATTGTTCTGTACTCTTCACATTTGATCGTCTTCGAATTTTTAGATATTGGTAGGAATGTTGAGTGCTTAAAATCTTTTGGCAGTATGTTCAAGTCATGATTTGCTATCTCTTTCAAAGATAGCTACAGAACTGTAACTGGCATAGAGTGCATTTATTTATTTATTATTATTTTTATTGAGATTCCCACCTATGAACATTTGTAAACCTATAGCACATTGATACTTTGGATGATATGGTGTTACAGTTAATTTTCTGATGTTGTTATGTAAATATTCAGGGGTGGTTATCTTATACTTAATATTCCCAGTTACTCTCAGAAAAGTGAAATTTATAAATTTGGTTATGGTTTTCCAAATAATACATATTTTAAATGATTTTTCAGGGAGTAAAGATCCCTGAAAAATATAGTAGTTATAGTATTCACCATGGACATAAAGATAAATTTAATAAGAGTCAGTTTCAAGTAAAATAATGGGACAGAAACCAAAATGTGATATTAGATAATGTAACTTATTTATGCCTATCCATATATGCTTTTAGTATAAATTCTGACTAGTAAGTCAGAATTAGTTCTTGGAGAATGTAGACAAAAATTTAGGAAAACTGAATTATTATTATGATGGATGTTCCAAGGACCCATTGAGTATGTGTGTGGGCTTTTTAGTCACCTGTGCCTAAATACCTATCATATCTCTCCCAACATTCCCCATCGATGCACTCACATCTCTTGATGGTAGCCTTTTCCACACACACTCACCGCATGCCCCGAGAAGAACCTGTACTTCCTTCCCAACTACACATTTAGTCAGCTTCCAGAGATGACCCTGGAAGCCGCCTATCTCCACCTAAGCTGAAAAATCTCACTTGTTTCTATGCTGTAAGATCCGTTTACTAACTTGTATGTTTCTGACAGCTTCTCTGCTATCTTCTTCAAACTTTTAAAGCTCCTTTCCTTCAATATACCCTCATGTTCATGATTCTGTAGGCTAGTTATCTTGGTTACCTCATTGAATTTTTTCAGTTGTTTTCTCATATTTTCTGAATGCAGGTGACCATATATGACCACATGGTATTCAAAATGCAGCCATATCAGAATCTTATAAAGTAAGAAAATAGCTTTCTTATTGTTATAAGTTGGCACTCTCTTTGACATTGCAGTTATTTGTTGCATTACTTCTCTGAATTCCATCAGCTCTGTAGCTTCATTGACTACTTGTAGCAGATTACTATTAAAATGCAGCTGACACTGATTATATTTGTCCATAGAATTATTTGGATGAGGTTAGCCTGCAAGGATTCTTTGTTGGAAATATGACTTATTACTCTTCCTGATTTGACATCATTGAGAGATATTTATCCAGACTAACCCCAATATCATTAATATTTAAGTTAAACAACAACGGCCTAAGTACGGAATCCTGTGACACCCTTCTCCTTCTCTTAAACTTGACACCTCCATACATTACTCTCTGATACTTGATTCAGCTATTCTTCCATGCATGTAAAGCCTGTTTTATATAACTATCAGTTTTGGTGTATATTAATAACTTCCAATCTGGAATCCTGTCAAATGCCTCTGAAAAATCAGAAGTATCACCATATATCTGGTCCTCTTATCCAACTCTGCACTCTGTTATAAAATGAGCAAATTGCTAAAGAAAAACTTAGAGTCTGTAGAGATTCAAAGTGCTATCTACCCACATCTGGATATAGTTCCTGATTAGCCTCTCAAATACCTTAATCGCCACTCCAGGGATGTTGATGGTCTATAATCAGTTGCTTTGGGTTGTACCTCCAGTCTTGTGTAATGGAATAGTCTTACCCTCTTTCTGCTGAATAGAAATTGTGCTCATTACATCAATTGAGACATATGTTGAATAATCAAATCAGGGGCTTTCTCATTCTCTTGTACATTCCTTCAACACCTATGGCAATATCATCTGTCCCAACTGCTGTGTTTGAATCAATCTTTTGAAATAGTTTTAATACCACCAACTCATTATCCCTCTTTTTCATCTAGTTTTGCCTCACTACCTGGATAGATATAGGGTCTGTCAGAGATGTATACTTCAGCGATAATGTAACAGCGCAGTTAGTTCTGAAGCATCCAACACCTTCTAGTCTTTTTCATTCACTAAGATTATTCTTCTATGGTTGTTTTTTTCTTTTTACTTCTCTATAGCAAAAAGATTCTCTTGAGTTTTACTTTGCCTTTTCAGCTAACTCCCTTCCATAGTCAGATTTCACCTTTCTCACTATGACTATTAATCCCTAACCTGCTTTTTATACTGCTTCCTGGCCTAGTCATCAATTTTCTGGCAGTATTGGAACCACTACATTTGTTTAATGATGCTCTTAATTCAAAGTCGTATTCATTTAGAACCTGAGTTCAATTCTTGTGTTTACGAGTGGAATCCTCATATGGACTTTTTCGGTTGAAGGTGAGTTAGCCAGTCTTACTTGGAAGTGAGAGTTTTCCCCTTCGAAACTAGGAAAACTTGGAAACTTTTTAATCCTTCATAGAGGCAAATTGTTCAGAGAACATACATAGTTAACAGACAAAAATACTATCGGTAGGTGGTAGATGGCATGTGTGGAGCGTGTAGGTTGCAGTGGATGGCATAGTATAAATTATGTAGTGTGTAAATGGTAGCTTTAAGTATTGTAGAGTGCCCTTCCATGTTCTTAGACTCCTTGCAGATGTCATATAATAATAATGGTAATAATTTTTCAGAGATCATGCAAATTGCATGGATAATGATCTTATTAGTTAAAATAGAACAATATTTTCTACTTGAAACTAATTCTTTAATAATTTTTCAAAAATGCCATGTCTCTTATTAAGCATGTCTGTAATTAAGAAAAATTCTATGTGCATAATTTCTTAGAACGTCTTAGTGCACTGCTGAAAAAGCTATTTGAAACTCATGTGTCAGGCGATGTTAATGAGGAGTTAGTAAAGGCTTCAGCTAATGGAGATGCCCAGAAATGTGAAGAAATTTTGAAGAGACCAGATGCTGATGTAAGTTTCTTTTTCTTTTTCTGACTTCTCCTGTGAATGATTTATTTAGATTTAATTAGAGCAGTATTTTCCAAACTTTTTTCTTATCATATAAAATCTGAAATTACATTCAGCTCACATCTCATATAGTACCAGCATCCTAATTTATGTGCATTTATAGCAATATTTTTTAATATTTAAATAATGTAACATAAATTATACATTATTTAAATCACAATGTTTTATTTTTAATTATTTAAACATTAAATATAAGCTTGTTTTTCAATGACAAATTTATTAAGGCACTGATAAGTGTGAATAAGATAAGCCTGATTGTTCCTTGAACTCAGTGATACTAAATTTCAAAAACTGTGGTTTATATAGGCATTGATACAGAGGCTTAAAATGTTAACAATTTTAATGAGAAATAAAAAATTGCAAATTAATACACATCATATTCAGGTTTAGTGAATATGATGTGTATTAATTTGTCTCCATGAGTCTAGTGTATCTACACTGTAAAAATAGAAATCAAGAAGTGGGAAGAGAATTCCCCATAGCCATTTAACATATTCATGCCAATCTGTGTTTTGCACATGTGCTATGTCTGGCAGGAATTCACTTCACATAAGATATTCATTAATATATATATATATAGATGGCAATTTCAAGATATTTCACGAAAATTTTTGTTTAAAATTAATATTTGTGAACTGTCTTTATAGTATAGAAAAATCTCAAAAGTAATATTTCCTTATTTTCAGTTTTGGAGTTATATATTTCCTTTTAGAAATATTATGCATTAATTAAATGAGTGAGAAGTATAAAGGAATTTCTCTACTAGTGCTGCAGGTAAGATTTACACAATTATACTTGTAAGAGCTTGTGAAAAATTGTGGAAGAGAAACTTGGAGAATAACATGCTAGGTTCAGCACAAATAGACGTTGTCAAGATCAGATTTTCATTTTACGACAAATAATTGGGAAATAATGGGAATATCACATTGATCTGTACTTGTTTGGTTGATCTGATGAGAAAGGCATACATAAAGTGTGCAGAGAAAAGCTTTTCATTCTTAAATGCTACAATTATATGGAGTAAATAGAACATACAGAGCAATACATTGTCTATATTTAAGTTGTAAGTCAGCAATTAGAATTGAAGGAAATACAGGAAGATGGTTTGATGTAAAATCAGGGGTAATACAAGGATGCACATTATCTTCACTCTTATTCATCATCTAATATGGATCACATTATGAAAGAAAGTGACAATAAACCTGATATTAGAATCAGATATCAGACTTAGCTCTTTGCTTTATGCAGATGATGTAGTACTCCTAAAGAGCTCCATTGTAATTTTCTAAGATTCTCTAACTAAATTGAATAACAGCTGTAAAATTTGGCATGAAAATCAGCAATAAAATAACCCAAACATAGAAAACATCAGCTACATTCTCAATTGGAGACCTTGTAGAACAAGTGAAGATAGCAATTAAATATGTAAATAGACAACACAATAAGCAAAGCTGGCATGATAGTGAGCGAGTTGAATAAATTTTTATGGAATAAGTGTTGGTATTCAAACCAGTTTTAATTCATGGATCTGAGAGTGGGTTAGAAATAAAGTACCTGATCAAAGATTAAAGATATATTTATAGAAATCCTGACAAAAGTTAGGAGAATGAACAGATAGTATCAGTGGCAGAATCATATTAAAAGTGAAGCTTTAGTAAGGAACTTGACATTGTTAGCATTCAAAAGTGTGTGAACAAGGCTAACCTATGGTGGTATAGAAACTTAAATAGAAAGCGAGATGAAAAGTTAACAAATCAGGTGTTTGATGCGAGATGGCAGTACAAGGACTCAGAGAAGACCAAGATCTAGATTGGATTGATTCAGTCAGAAGTGCCTCAAAAGACCAAAATGTAAGATATGACAATATTGGAGTGCTTAATAGACTAATTTGGAGGAAAATTGTTGATAGGAGATGAATAATAATGTAAACTTAATCATGTAATGCTGTCATAGCAGCTTGTACACCTCCTTGAAGGGTACATATTAGGAAATTGATGATGATGGTAATGATAAATGGATTGGTTAATGATAAATTAGGATGTACCAAGAGAGGTATATATGAATATGTAGTGAGTTATCTGTTTTGTGATTATACCAAATTGTACACACACAGAGAGTCTAATTCCATGGGAGCGTCACTTCTAGAACAAGCAGCAAAACTGTAAGTACATTTTCTTAAACTTTGTACCTTAGACAACTCAGTAGTTCAGTAGGAAGTTATAATACTACAACTATGATGTAAGATGGCTGCACAGGATGAGTTAGAGTTCGAAAAACCCTTGATTTGCTGCGTAACATTGCCAAAGTAAGCAGTAATCTAAGAAATGATTTAAAAAAGGCCATTAACTGCAGTGAATGAACTAACAAAGGTATTCAGTAAAATGAAAAATGAAACTAAAGTAATAATAGAACTATAAACTATTACAAACCAGAAACAGGTTAACTTAGCTCAGCTATACTTGCAAGTCATTCAAAATAATGCTAAAAACAAAGATGAATCTGAAAGCAATCCTTGCTATAAATTAATAGTGAAACTGATAGCTCAACTAAACAGCGAAGAAACCAAAAATATCATAAAAGACAAAATAGACCCAAGAAAAATGAAAATGGGAATGACAAAAATGAAAAGTATTAATAACAGAGGAGTCTTAATAGAATCCAAAGAAAAGAGCTACATAGACTTGCTACATAATGAGATCTCTAAGGAATGCAAAGACACGTTAGTAGCAAATCCCAGTAAGAAATATCTAATCATCAAATTCCTGCTATGTACCCTCAAGGGGTGTACAGGATATGATATTACTAGATGAAAAATTTACATCATTACTAACTTCCTATCTACAATTTTCCTCCAATTCAGTCTGTTACTTGTCAAGACTCCAACATTACCAGATCTTATATTTCTATCATCTAAGGCACTTTGTACCGTATCAATCCACCTATATCTTGGTCTTCCTCTGGGTCGTTTTCCTGTCAACTTGGCAGAGAACACCTGTTTTGCTAATCTTTCCTCGCCCATTCTGTTTAAGTGACCATACCACCTGAGATTAGCTCTGCTAATGCTTTCCTGGATGCCGACAATATCAAGTTCTTTCCTAATATCCTCGTTTTTAATAATGTTATTGCCATTGATGCCATCTGTTCATGCCTCTAATATTTCTCAGGACTCTCATATCTGCGGTCTCTAGTCTTTGGTCAAGTGTTTTACTTCTAATCCAGCTCTCAGATCCATAAGTTAAAACTGGTTTGAACACTGTCTTGTACATAGCTAATTTAGTGTTCCGACTAATTTCTCTCTTATTCCATATGAATTTATTCAGTTGACTTCCTACCATACCAGCTTTGTTGATTCTGTTGTCTATTTCTATATCTAATTTACCATCTTCACTAAAAATCGTGCCTAAGTAGCTGACATGTTTTACTTGTTCCACAGGTTCTCCATTCACAACACAGTTGACATTTTCAATGATTCTGCCTATTTTCATTGTCTTTGTCTTTTTATTGCTGACCTTCATACCATATCTATTACAACAGTTATTCAATTTAGTCAGAGAATCTTGCAAACTTGTAGCGGATTTATTTAGAAGTATAACATCGTCCACATAAATCAAAGAGCTGACATTAATATCTCCAATTTTGATATCATGTTTAATACCACTTTCCTTCATAATGTGATCCATATAGATAATGAATAACAGAGGGGATAATGTACATCCTTGTCTCACACCAGATTTAACATTAAACCATCTTACTGTACTTCCTTCAATTCTGACTGCTGACTTACAACTCAAATAAAGACTAAGTATTGCATGATATAATGTCCCATTGACACCATATAACTGTAGCGTGTTGAATAGCTTCTCTCTTGGCACCTTGTCTATGCCTTTTCCAAATCGACAAAACTTAAATACAGATCTTTGTTATATTCCCATGATTTCTCCACTGTTTGTCGTAAAGTGAAGATCTGATCCTGACAGCCTCTATTTGACCTGAATCCAGCTTGTTCTTCACCAAGCTTTTCTTCCACAATTCTTCTCAACCTTTTTTCAAGTATACTTGCATATATCTTACCAGGAATACTCAATAGGGATATAGCTCTGTAATTCTCACATTCAGTTTTATTTCCCTTTTTTATATATGGGTACTATGAGAGCTATACTCCAATCATTGGGAATTCATCCCTATGTCCAGACATTCTGAACTATGCAGTGCAGCCACTGTAAGACTTTTATACCACCATACTTCAGCATTTCTGGTTGAATATCATCTACTTCTGCTGCCTTTCCACATTTCAAGCCTTTGATGGCTTTTTCTACTTCAAGTATGGATATGTATTCCTGACTGCATGCCTGGTCAGTGTTTTTTACCACTGTGCTGTCATCACTGCTTGTTTCATTTAGCAGTTTTTCAAAGTAATTACTCCATACTTCAAGGATATCTTTTTCTCCCATTTTCATTTCACCTTTATCATCTCTAACTCCTTTTACAGCACTTTTTCCTCCATTCCTAAGCTTCTTCAACAACCTCCAGAATATTTTGCCACCTTCTTGATATTTATTTTCTATATTCTTGCCAAAGTCCTCCCATGACTTTTGTTTAGCTAGTTTTACACAGTTTTTAGCATTCTTGCATTTGTCTCTATATTCCCTAAGAGCACAAGCTGACTTATTTGCCAGGAACTTTTGATATGCTTTCTTCTTTTCCTTCACTGCCTCTTTAACTTCCTGTGTCCACCAGGGAGTTCTGATTTTTTTATCTTTGCACACAACCTCACCACATGCCTCTTTAGCTGAATCAATCAGGGTTTTCTTCAAGGCTTGCCACTGAATCTCCAAGGTTTGGTTCCTGTTCTCAAACTCTTTCATTTTTCCTTCAATAATCTTTGTGTATTTTAGTCTACAATTCACATCTGAGAGCTGCTCAACTTTTATTCGCTTTAAAACTTTCTTACATGTCATTCTTTTCAATATGAAATTCAATTTTATGCTGCTCAAGACTAAATAGTGATCACTTCCAATTTCAAATCCTCTGTACACTCTGGTGTCCTGCACCAGGGAGAAAACATCACTATCAACAATAACATAGTCAATGAGACTTTTCTTATTCCTAGCCTCTTCTCTCCATGTGAATTTGTGCACATTTTTATGTTGGAACATGGTGTTAGTAATAACCAGTCCATGCCCTGAGCAGAAATCCAACAGATATTTGCCATTATTATTAGCTTTGCTCTTTTCTCCAAATTTTCCCAAAACATTTTTGTATATCTGACAATCACTTCCTACTCTGCTATTTAGATCCCCAACAAGGACCAACTTTTCCTTTTTCATTGTGTCAGTAGCTTTCTCTAGAGCCTGAAAAAATTCCTCCACTTCTACCTTAATAGAACCTTCTGTGGCACCATAGGCACAAATAAGTCTCATTGTCCAGTTCCCCATTCTGATATTTGCCCAAATCACTACTTGACACTGCCTGCCATTCAAGAAGATTAGTCTCGTATGTGTTGAATACTATGGCTACTCCTTCTTTTCCTTGATTGTCATTGCCTGAATATAACATTTTGTATTTATTGCTCAGAAAGATCTGACCAGTTTTTGTCTTTTTTGTTTCAGTCACCCCTATTATGTCGATCTGTTACTTATCTGATTCCTCCCCTAGCTCCATTTTTTTGCCATTCAGGCTTCTTATGTTGATAGTACAGATCGTTAACTCTAGTGATGTTGAGTTGGGGGGGGGTTCAGATTTGTTCCAGTAGCTGACTTTTCGCTGTTTGCCTTGATTCCCTGGCGAAAACAACAGGGGCCTTGTTTAACTGGGTGACGCCCCAGCTGGCTTGAAATTTTGTCATGTTGTACCATCATTTTGTATTTTGGTTTAACCAATAGGAATACAATTTGGTCGGCTAAATCCCAAATATCTTCCAAAGCTAATTATATATGATATTCCCAGTGAAATAGATACAAACAGTGCAATTGACTCAATCTGCATGCAGAACAAAGAACTCTTCAGTGGTGATACAAAGTTGACACAGAAATTTATCATGACAAATAAAAAAAATGAACAAGAGAAACTTGATTATAGAAGTTGATCCAATGGTGAGTAGCAAATTGCTGAAAACCAGTGTTAAAATGCTGTGAAGAATTTGCCATTGTGCAGACTATGTAAGTTTTGAAGTGCCTTAATTACAATAAATTCTACCATCATACGCGAGACTGCAGGGGGAAAAACCACCTGTCCATTCTGCTCTAAAGAACATAAGTTCAGCATATGTCCATGAAATAAGTCCAAGATGGACTGCATAAATTGACCAAATCACAACGAGCATGCCAAAACCAAAATGGCTACAAACACATGGCACTAAACAAAGACTGCCTGACATTCAACTGCTATAGACAGCTCAAAATTCAAAACACAGATTATGAAAAGCAATAATAAAGCTCGCAGAAAGAGCACTACTTCCCTGGCATGCCTTGAAATAAACTTTCAATCAAGGCTGTAAATAACTTAATAGAAATCATAAATAGAAAAAATATAGGACTAGCATTAATACAAGAACCCTACAACATCAACAACAAAATATGTGGTTTTCTAACTAATTATAAAATATTTTCCAAAGAATCAGAAAGAAAAAGAGCTGCAATATTTGTAGTCAACCCTGAAGTCGAGGCAATATTAATTTATCTGTACTTATCGAAATTACGTGCAGAGGAATTGAAACTTTTGCTGCAAGTATGTATCTAAACTATCATGCTGACATAAAATACAACTTAGAAAAAATGGGCAAATGGTACATTACCACCAACCATGGCCTAATTCTTGGAATAGGTAGTAATGCCCATTCAGTTTCATGGTTTAACGAGAGCACAAACAATAGAGGTAAAATTTGGAAGAATTCTTAGCATCAAATTCCCTACACATACTAAATGACGACTGTAACCCTCCATCATTTGAAAATACTAGAGGAAGCAGCTTCATTGATCTCATAATAACAAACAACGCTATTTTACCCCAGATTTCTGAATGGAGACGCGAAGAATAGGAAAGCTGTTCTGATCAGTGCATCTTAAGTTTTGCTATCAGCAAAAAAAATTTAAACGACATACAAAACACAAATCATCACATTAACATCAATACTTCATCAATGAAACCAATCTAGAGATATTTGTAAAAGCATTAAAAAGAGAATTTTCATGCCTAATCTCAGAACATCACTTTAATAGGATTAGCAAACAACAGCTCAGCTTAGACAAGAAGCTATCCATCTTGGCATTCACATAGACTTCCTTGCTTCTGCACTTTCATCAGGCCTGAAAAAATCCAGCGACCAAACACTCAGAACTACCAAGAAGTTAAACATTGATGGAAGAAAATCAGTACCTTGGTAGAACGACAAACCAACAGTCCTAAGAAAACATGTTAATGCACTCAGATGACTATATCAAAGAATATACAATAACCAAGATTTAAGAGAAAGCAGAAGACAGAACTACTATAAAGCCAAATACAGCTATCAGTCCAGAATTGCAAATGCGAAAATGGAATCATTGAAAAAATTCTGTGCTTTCAACTGTATTTAATCCTTGGAATTGCATATATAAATTAGCAGCAAGCAAGAATAAGACAACACCTATATTATCGACTATTAAGAAAACAGACGGCACCTACATTAAAAGCTTAGCTGAAACTGCAGCTACTATAAAAAGTTTATTCTCGATGATGATGAATCAGCAGATGAAGAAATCCACAAAACTTACAGCCAAAGAATGAAAACAGACATAGATACTCCTAATGATGACTTATTTTACAACTAATGAAGTCGAGTCAGCATTAAGAACAATGGATCCAAGAAAAACTCCTGGAAAGGAGAGAATAATCAGTGATATACTTCTAAGAGCATTTGTCGACTTCCCTGAATTCATAACAACAGTTTACAATGAATGCCTGAAAAGAGGGCGATTTCCTTTAGTATGCAAACGCTCTTAAAATTAGACCAATAATCAAACCAGGAAAAGAAACATCCAATGAAATTAGCAAATACAGGCCAATCAGTCTCATAAACATTGCTGGTAAGATGCTAGAAAAACTTCTGATAAACCGAATAAGGCACTATGTCTACTCAAAAAATATTAAGCAGCAGTCAATATGCATTTAGACCTCAATCAAGCACACTCACTTGATGCACAAGGAGTCTTCGATGCTGCATGATGGCCAGTAATCAATCAGTTAAGAGATTTAAAATGTCCAAAAAAACCTACTCTATCTTAAAAAAATTATTGTACAGACAAAAGAGTAACCATCCCATTAAAAACCACAGCTGTAATGAAAGAAGTCAAAAAGGCTGCCCACAAGGCTTCTTCTGTGGACCATGCTTCTGGAACTCTAGAACGATTCGCTATTAAGACTTCCTTTCACTACTGAAACAAAAGTCATAGGTTTCATCGATAACGTGATGATATTGATTCGGGGACGCGACGGCTTACAGTTATCAGTAACGGCCAACAAAGAACTCTTTAAAATCGCAGAGTGGGCACGCGAGAAGAAAGTTGCCTTCAATAGTACTAAGTCTAAAGTGCTCCACATCTCACTTAAAAAAAATCAAAACAACAGTAACGGTCTTCCTAAATGGGGAAGTTCTCGAGGTAGCCAGTGAGCTAAAATACTTAAGAGTAACAATAGATGAAAAATTTACCTTCAACAAGCACATCTCATATGCTGCCAAAAAAAAAGCTCACAAATTGTAAACATTCTAGCAAGGTCAACAAGGATTAAATGGGGATTAGGCCAATAAGCACTGAAAACAATATATACTGGAGCTATACTGCTATTGATATCTTTATTATATTTGTTGATATTAATGCCTTATAGCCGTATGTATAATTAAAGGATACAGGACAATATCTTTTGAGGCAGCTTGCATTATTGCAGCTCTAACACTGATCTGCCTGAAAAATACAAGAATTCTCTCTTTCTTATGTATGAAGTGACTTCAGAAGATATAACAAAAATTACAACATTGATCCAAATTGCTATGAATGTCCATTCACTACAGTAGATGGCCTCACCCAGCAAAGAGAATATATTAAGGAGAAGGAAAGCTCTGAAAGCAACGAATTCCATATATACACTGGTGGAAGCCAAACCGGAGGGAACATCGGTTGTTCTTTCATAGCATATAACAGGCAGTCCATTATACAAGAATGCTGCTCTAGACTTCATCCTCTTTGTTCCAACAACCAAGCAAAACAACTTGCTATAGTTCATTCACTTAACATATCTCCAGGAATTAGAACTCAACACCTCTCATCAAAAGACAGCAACAATTTACATTGATAGTAGAAGCACTATAGACGGCATAAAATAACCAGAGCAACCATATAGCATTAATAGAACAGACAAGAAATCTGGTTTGGAATCTTACTCTATTGGAATTTATTGCAATATTGAAATCAAGTTCTGTTGGGTGAATGCACATACTGGGTAGCAGGAAACAAGAGAGCAGATCAGCTGGCTAAAAAGGTGGCTAGAAACAAATGACTAGAAACAAGTTACCAAAACTACTTGAAATCTGCTACAAAACACTTGCAGAAGAAAGAAGCCTAGACTTGGAAGAAGAATGGAAAACATCAAAACACAGATCAAGAACAAAAGAATTCTTGCCAAGCATCAAAAGTAGACTCCAGCTAAAAAAAAACACGCCATTACTCCAGGTTTCACCACGCTACTAATGGGACATGGAAAACTAAGACACTACTTACACAGATTCCATATCTTAGAATCACCATCATGCATTTGTAGTCCACACCTTCAACAGACTGTTGCCCATATACTTTATGACTGTCGGCTACTGGACCCCATCCAGATACTGTACATGTAGTATATGCATTGTATGCACTGGAGCATGCAGGAATAAATTACCTCCTGGTAGGGTTACTACTGGGAGGAAAATGCAAACACACACACACACACACACACACACACACACACACACACACACACACACACACACACACACACACACACACACACACACAGAGAGAGAGAGACCATTTAATGCAATCAGTTGTTTTTCTCTCCCCTTATCTCTAGGAATGTAGAATGCGTTTTTGTATGGTAGTATGATGATAAATTGCTGTGAGCTATATTTTCTACAACTACTTTTTTTTTTTTTTAATTTAATAAAATATTGCTTTGAGAACATGTATTATTCAAGTTATCAGTCAATTCTTTGAACTTTCAATTATTTTATATACTGGTGCTGAATATTACCGTTAACATAATAGATACTGTCCATTCTTATTTCCCTCCAGTTCAGTCATCAAAAATAAATCAAACATTATATAGAAAACTGCAGTTGTTCTTTTTATAAAATAATCCGATACTTTTTTTATGTGATTTATGGAAGAAAATTCAGAATCCTGCATTAATTTCTCATATTTCAGGAATCTGAATTTTCTTACTAAGCTTCAAGGATTAGCCAAGCTTTTCTTGGAAGTAAACTCTGATAACTAAGGTCAAATAAACTTTCTGTATAAACCATGCAGATTTTGCATAAAGCTTCATGATTCTTTATTTTGCTTTTTTACCTCAGGTGATTTTCAAAATCAAGGTAAGCCCTTGCTAAGCTTTAAGGATTAGCCAAGCATTTCTTGGAAGTAAACTCTGAAAAACTAAGTATTTTCATACTTATGGTTAAAGGACAGAAGGAATGAATGTGAAATCTTTTCATATCTATTCTTTCAAACAACAATAAACTCTCAGAAAAAGTTTTCCTTATCCATTATTTTGAAATAATTTTTTTTTGGATATATTACTATATTTCTGCTGTAGTAAAACACTTTTATTTTATTTTGCATGCATCATGTGCATTGTGGTGGCAGTGGCATGTGCATGTTTTTGTGTGGGGAGGATTTATTGACATTACTATTTGTTCACCCCCACCCATTTTTTTTAAACCAATGCTCTTCATAAATGCATACACATGTAACTAGAGTTTATAGGATGACATGTAATTCATTCTCTGTTATAGTAATTTATTGCACCACTCATAATACCATAACTATTTATTTATCTGTTTTTTTTTTTGTTTTTTTTATATATTTATGCCTATTCTTTTTCCTTAGACATGACAGTCATACACAAATGGTTCATATCTGACTAATGCAGGTAGAATATAATTACCTACCTCTTAGAAATTTAAACCTACCAACCAATTATAGAAATTATCTTAATTATTGGTTACTTATATATCCTGAAAGCAACAAATTTACCTTTCTATATACTCTGGTTTTGGTATTAGGTGCTTGGAGAAAGTGTTGTTCGGTAAGAGTTTTGAAGTGCAAAACCAGGGAAACGAGATGTTGGGGGGGGGGTGAGCAAGCATGTGTCTAGCCACCCCTCGGACAAATGAGCGTGAGTGCAGGAATGACTGTAAGGAAATAGCCACCCCTGGGAATAGATGAGTATGAGTGCAGGAGTGATTGTGCAGAACTAGGTATGGTTTCCCATATTTCGAATCCAAATGGGCAGGTAATGACATTATTTAAGGATAATTGTGGACTCAAGGGGTGTTGAAATGCATGTACATGAATACCTGAGGTATCAAAAATAAAGGAGAGGAATTTTTGGCATTGATCAGCTTGATTTGGCCAAAACTTATTGGGATCAATGTTATCTGGTTATCAGAGAATGATTAGTCACAGGGATAGAATATTGTATTTGCAGAGAAGATAGAGGAAATAGGGCAGGAGGAGAGATATTATTATTGATAGCTGAAGAACTTTAACTAAAAAAATAGAAGTTAGGAAAGATTGTAGATCTGAGGGAAATTGTTCATTTGAGGCTGTCTGGTGTGAGATAGAGGTCAGTAGGATAAAATATATTGTTGGTTGCTCTTACAGTCATATACAAAGCTCTTTATGATACTCCTTCTTCTGGAGCCCCCCCCCCCCCCAGGTCCAGAAGAAGATGTGGTTGACATGCATCGACAGATTAGCACAATGAGTGCAGGCCAAGCAATTATCATGGGTGACTTCAACTATGGAGATATAGATTATAAGGAGGAAAGGGCACCTTGCTAAATGGAAATAGAATTTATACAGTTGCTAAGGGATAATTACCTGATCTCTGCACTGCTTTCAAACTTAATTTGAAGCTGGCTTCTCTTCTCCGTTCTCCTAAGGATCCACTTCCTTCCTCTCTGTTCAAGTTGTTTAAAAAGGTTCCATGTTCTAGCAGCTTATCATATTATGGTCAGACTGGGAGATCTGCTAACATGTGCCTAGGTGAACACAAAAAAAACATCTGCCACCACAATTACATTGTCAGGTCCAGTAGACTATGGCTTTTGGATACCTTGCGTAGAATCGGATGGAAGAAACTATCATACTCATCACAGTAAATACAAACTTGAAAGACTTATTTTAGAATCATTGGGAGATTTAAAAAAAAAAAAAAGCCAAACATTATTTAATATGGTTGTATTAAACTTCCTGAGATGAGCAACTTTAATTCTTAGGTCTCTGCCCAACAGCACTCACAGAGGGTGTCCCTCATAAAACTAGTTTTCATATATTCTGTTTTCATTTCTTCCGCTTATTGTTTCTATTGTGTGTTATTAGAATTTTAACATTGTATTCCTAAAGATGTCTCTGTGGCACAAACAAAATATTGAAAAAAAAAAAAAAAGTCAGTTAATAAAGATGATGTAGATATATATTCTTTTTGGATAATTTAAATAAATTGACACTGTTATCAAAGGACAATGGTTTTCAATTTAATGTTGCAAAATGTAAGATAATGCACTTTAGGATGAAAATATAACTTTGTATCATATTGATGGTACTGGATCACAGGAAATTGATGAGGCTTGGCATCTGGGGGTGATGATAGATAGAGATTTGAAGTTCAGACAACATATTGCAGAAGTTGGCAAAATGTCTCAAAGGATTACTTAGATGTCAAAGAACACATTGACAAGTAAAGATAATGGTGTTAGTATCGCTCTTTACGATGCTATAATTTGGCCACATCTTAACTACTATGTACAGATTTAGTCACCTGGGTTTCTTCAAGAGGTGGTGGAGGGAATTCAGAGATGAGTGACCAATCTGGCGACAGGTCTGTGGAATGTTCCCCTTGAGGATATATTGAAGGTATGTAGACTGCAGAGTTTAAATGGCAGGTAAAGGAGAGGGGATATGATAAAAACTTATAAGTTACTAAAGGGATTCTTTAAGACAGATACAAAAAAAAATATTTTTCGATACATGAAGAGTAGGGGGTACAAGGGGTTGTCCCTGATTCTTAGCTTGGACAATGGCAAATGAGTGGAATGGATTGGCAGAGATAGTTGTGAGGGCCCTAATTGTGAATAATTTAAGGAGAGGTATGATAGTCATTGTGTGAATAATGGTCTGTGCACATCTCCAGCAATGAGTCTTTCGATTCCATGGAGATACTTCATATAATGATAAAATAATAATAATTATGCTTGGAGAAACCGATGAGGCTAGGGATCTTGGGGTTATAGAAGATTGGAATTTGTAGATCAGAGGTCACGTGGTAAAAATTTTAGATACAACTGAGAGGATAATTGTGATGTTGAAACGAACATTGATGCACTGATAAGCAAGTCATTTTGCCTTTTTACAAGTCCTCGATATGACTGCACCTGGACTAATGTGCTTTATTCTGCTTTGCTGCATTCCGAGGGGGTATATAGAGAAGTTGTGGAAAGGCTGCAAAAAAAAAAAAAAAAAAGTTACAAAGATGATATCAAGGGTATGGAATGTAAGTTATGAGGATAGATTGAGAGTATGTGAATTGCAAATCTGCAGACAAGAAAGAGGGATGATATGATAGAACTCTATAAATTTCTGAAGGAATGTTTTAGGATATTGGTTGGATGAAATTTTTTGTTATATGGAAAAGAGAGGAAAAGGGGCATCTGTGTTGGTGTATGGATAAGTAAGAGGTGAGAGCTGGATTTTTCTCTCACAGAGCAGTGAATGGAACAGTTTTTCCGATTTGAAATAGTGAGCTCACTTGTGTGAATGAGTTTAAAGAGAAGGTATGACATGTTGTTTATTATTTTAACGGTATAATAGAACACAGAAACTAAGTAAATAATTAATTTATTAACTTGATGCTGATATTTCACTGGTATTATAACCAGCATCTTCAGAGCACAAAAACACTGTTTGTCACAATACGCGAGACTAAAACAACATGGTGTACATTAACAAAATTGTAGCAGCAACACAAAGACTAGAGTCCTGATTTTGGTGCCCTCTATCTGGAAAAAAAAAAAAAAAAAAAAAAAAAAAAAAAAAAAAAAAAACGCTATCATATATTGCTAGAGTCCTAGAAAAGTGCTAGTTTTTCCTTAATATGACTGTCTCCCAGATCTTCGGCAAGTTAATACAGCCATATTTGTTGAGATTTGGGGTGTGTTTTAGGGATTCTGTCGCCTCTAAGAACAATCTCTCTGATTTATATGGGTTTCTGTGTAGTACTTTTGTGTTTTTCCAGTTGATCCTGTGTGCAGGGGTATCCAGAGCATGGTCTGCTAGGCCCGACTTCCCATAATGATATTTCCGGACGTATCGTTTATGTTCGCTGATGCGGATATTCACAGTTCTTCCTGTTTGACCGTAGTAGGCTTGATTGCATGAGCAGGGTACTTGGTAGACTCCTGGATGTGATAAAGGAGGAATGCTGTCCTTGGGTGAGCGGATGAGGGTGGCTAATTTGCTACATGGTCTGAATGTAGTGCGTAGTTTATGTTTAATGAGAATTCTTGAGATCTTTTCGGATGTGCCTTTAATGTAAGGGATGGTGACTGTTTTGTTTATAAAAGTGACTGTTTATAAAAGAGCTACACAACAACAGCCAGATTACCATAACAAGAGCAGACAAAGGAAATGCAACCGTGGTGATGGACACAACTGAATATGAAAACAAAATGCACACACTATTACAAGATCAGTCAACATACAAAATTATAGATCGCAATCCCACCAACACACAAAAGAATAAGGCACGAAAATTATTAAAAAAAGTCACTTCCTGGCCCAAAGACACAGTTAACAAACTCAAACCCTTCCATGTTAGAACACCGAGGATCTATGGATCACCAAAAATTCACAAACCAGGCACACCCCTACGCCCAATTGTGGACAGTATAAATAGTCCCACATACAAACTGGCTAGACATTTAGCGAAGCTACTAGCCACTCTCACTAACAATTCTCCCTCCTTTATCAAAAATTCAGCACACCTAAAAAGCATCTTACAACACCTCACCCTAAAAAGCTCAGACTTAATAGTAAGCTTTGACATCACTTCACTATTCACAAATGTACCACTAATAGAAACCCTCAATCTACTGAAGTCACACTTCCCCCCTGATATATTTGAACTATTCAAATTCACAATACATGCAGGATATTTCACATGGAAAGGGAAAATATACAAACAAATTGATGGGACAGCCATGGGCTCCCCCCTTTCTCCCCCCCCCTAGCCAACTTTTACATAGAACACCTGGAAAAACAAGCAATCAATACAGCCACTCTCAAACCAACACTTTGGCTACGCTATGTTGATGATGTGCTTGCCATTTGGCCACATGGCCCTGAGACATTGAAAACATTCCTAGCACATTTAAATAGCCAACACCCAAAAATCCACTTTACTATGGAACCGGAAGCCAACAACTGTCTGCCCTTCCTGGATACACTCATTACACGTCTCCCAGATGGTTCCTTATCATTTTCAGTTTTCAGAAAACCCACACATACAGGCAGATACTTACACAAACAATCACACCATCATCCTTCTCAACAATATGGCATTTTAAAAACGCTAACCCATAGAGCGAGAGCAATCTGTTCAAATGACAAGGCTCTTACTGCTGAACTGACTCACTTACGCCACACCTTCTTGGCCAACGGCTACAATCCACAAAAAATAAACAAAATACTAAACACTCCTAAGAAACCCCTCCCACCATCCACCACAGAGAACTACAACAAAACAGTCACCATCCCTTACATTAAAGGCACATCCGAAAAGATCTCAAGAATTCTCATTAAACATAAACTACGCACTACATTCAGACCATGTAGCAAATTAGCCACCCTCATCCGCTCACCCAAGGACAGCATTCCTCCTTTATCACATCCAGGAGTCTACCAAGTACCCTGCTCATGCAATCAAGCCTACTACGGTCAAACAGGAAGAACTGTGAATATCCGCATCAGCGAACATAAACGATACGTCCGGAAATATCATTATGGGAAGTCGGGCCTAGCAGACCATGCTCTGGATACCCCTGCACACAGGATCAACTGGAAAAACACAAAAGTACTACACAGAAACCCATATAAATCAGAGAGATTGTTCTTAGAGGCGACAGAAGCCCTAAAACACACCCCAAATCTCAACAAATATGGCTGTATTAACTTGCCGAAGATCTGGGAGACAGTCATATTAAGGAAAAACTAGCACTTTTCTAGGACTCTAGCAATATATGATAGCGTTTTTTTTTTTTTTTTTTTTTTTTTTTTTTTTTTTTTTTTCAGATAGAGGGCGCCAAAATCAGGACTCTAGTCTTTGTGTTGCTGCTACAATTTTGTTAATGTACACCATGTTGTTTTAGTCTCGCGTATTGTGACAAACAGTGTTTTTGTGCTCTGAAGATGCTGGTTATAATACCAGCGAAATATCAGCATCAAGTTAATAAATTAATTATTTACTTAGTTTCTGTGTTCTATTATACCGTTAAAATAATAAACAACATGTTCGACGAACACATAAGTCTGTCCACACGTAGAAGGTATGACAGCTGATGTGGGTGATGTTTAGCCTCCCACAATGATCTTGACTCTATGGAATCTGTGATAATAATAATAAATATAGAGAAAAGCACAAATTTTGAAATAATGGTAAGTACCTGCTAGATTTCTCATCAGGACACCAATTCAAGATGGGTACCAATTCAAATGGAGGATAGACACAAGAAATAACAAAAATCTCTACATTTTAAAAAAAATAAGACAAATTTAAAAAGAAACAGTCAAGCAGCTTTCAAAGGTCAGCTGTAGACTCAAACATATAAATATTATTCAAAAAAAAATTGAGAGTACAAAGTCAAGAATAAAACCTTGGGTACTCGGTGTTAGACATTGAAGAAAACATCGATTCGTTTAGTCATTGGAATTTAATGGTTATTCTCAACTCAGAAAAAAAAAAGAAAGAAAGAATAATTTTATTGGATTATTTCTCCTAACAGTAAGTGAAGTGTTGTTAATGAAAATTGGAAGACAAAGTCATTTTGAATAAGAACACAACATCAAGAAAGCTTTCAAATATTTTAACTGTGCCTTATGATCATTGCCAAAGGTGGCTGTTTTTTTTTTATTTAAATGCAGAATTATGGTTTCCAAAATGCTTAGACTATACTTATGTTTCAACCATACTTAGGAGTATTATGCAAAGTAGATTCCCAGAATATTCTGTCACTTTTGAATCATAGCCTTTTTAAAGATAATTGCACATAGAGTATCAGCCATCATGGACAAAGCGGATTAACATAGTCTTTTAATCCACTTTGTCAGTATTTGTTCATGACTGTATAATTCTGGTGTTCTTCTTTCCTTTTATTTGCATATATGCCATGCTGTACATAACATGGGAGTTTATACTGACATTCTGTATACTCCAGGTCTATAGAAAATTAGTGAAGTTCATCTTTTGGAGAATTAATAATGGAACCTAGTTTTAATATTGGTTTATATGAATTTTGTAATTGATATTTACTGATATTTGTTAATCTTTTTAGATATTCCTTTGATATAAGGAAATATACATTTGAAGTGATCTAATAATTTTCTATTATCTTGTCTAAGATTAATATGTAATGTATAACAACATATCTATTTTATTAGAATTATAACCACTATTAATAAAATTATTGGAAATGTATTCTAATTCTTTTTGGTATAAGATGCCATTTGAACAAATAGTTCCAGCTTATATGCTAATGTTTTCATCATTCTATGAAATTGTGCTGGATGGTGGTGTGAATTAATATTCAGATATTAGTTAGTGTGTGAGATTTTTATAGATAGAGAACTAGTTTAGTTACCAGATGGAAGTTGGTAACTAAAGTGCTTAAAAATGGTAGACAACTTGTTTTCAATTTCTGAAGTAAATTTTATTCTAGGATGTTGGTTATCTTAGTGTACTAAGAATGTATCTAAACAGTCACAGTCATTCTGGCAGATAGCATGTACATCATCAAGATAACCACGGGGGGGGGGCGGGATTAGCAGAGAGAAGTTTAGTGCATTTTTCTTTAGTTTCCATGAAAAAATTTGCAAGCAATAGTGAAAGAGGAGAGTGCCACATGCCTTTGATTTGCAGATAAATTTTATTATGCTAAATGAAATAATCATATTGCATCACTAAATAAGAGTGTACAGTAATATTAAAAGGGAACATTTTTAAGCAGAATGTTTAAAATTGTCAAATGATCTCAAAGCTAACTAACATTGGATTCATTTAGTTTCAATTTTTTGGTTAATGATTTGAAATTAATAGAATTTTTAACATATGATGATGATGAATGTTTGTGCTAAACGTTATCTCTATTATTGACTATGGGCCATAGAAAGGAATACTATTTTTGTGTTAATTTTGGAAGGTCATAGATATGACAGGTGTCTGTGGCATTCCTTCTAACCATTTTCAGTTATTGACAACCTCCCATAGATTAATAAAGACACAACACATTGCCTTCATAAAATGCAATTAATTGTTGTTGCTCTTACCAAAGATTTCTCATTGTCAAACCTGAGTGTTATATGTTAATAAAACTAATTATAGCTTTTGATTTATTATCTAATATGAGTGCCAAAAGATTTTACTGAAGTCTTTTAAGTTACTCCAGCTTTAAATTATGTTTTCATACTGGCATAAACATATCACAATTTCCAATTTTTCCTTACAGATAGCATGATTTAGATTATTTCTCTAAATGTATAAACATAACAAGACTGGTACGGTGGTTAATTCAGCTCTTTCTCATCGCTGCTCATCAAATAGGCATAATATAATCTTTGCATTTTTGGTCAACATAACCCTGCATATGATGAATATCACTATCACATGCAATCTGATCCTGTCCAAATTTAGTTTCTTTAATTTTCTGCCTTACAAAGTTCTTAAATTAGAGAGAAAAAAGAAATTTATATATATTGCTTTGTGCTTTAAAAGAAGAGGGGAGGGGAAGCCCACTGTTTTGTGTCCATGTATGTTTGTTTCCCTGAATCACATATATCATTCTTAACCATTTAATAGATGTTAATGAGTGTTGTGCAGGGATGCTTACAAAAGTTCATTACCACAACAAAACAGATTTGAAATGTTAATTTAAAATTTCAATAATTGTAGTACATCATATTGAAAAGCACAATACCCATAAAAAATCTTTATGAAAAGTTTTTCCACTTCACTGAATAATACATGTTTTCACTCTTATTCATGACTTTCAACTCTCAGTACTGTTCTGTCATTTCACTGAGAATAATTATGTGCCAAAGAAATATTTTTTTTAATAATTTTTGTAAAACTTTGAAACATTGAAAACATTTCTTGAAAATTTTTATGTTTAGCTAACTCTTTCTTAATTCTCTATATTTTTCAGGTCAATGGTGTATTTGCCAGCCACACTGCATTACAAGCAGCTAGTCAGAACGGTCACATTGAAGTGATAAAAATTCTCTTAAGGCACAGTGCCGATGTTGAGATTGAGGTAATAGCCTTTCATACACTTGTATTGTCTACATTATACGAGGGTGGTCTGAAAAGTTCTCGGTCTTGACCATAGATGGCAACACTATCGGCAAGATTTTTTTTTTTCTAAGTTGGTACATCTGTCATAAGCATCCATGGGAAATTGTAAGTCATTCTATCAAGTATTTTGTTTTATACAGCTGTCTGAAGCAAAAGTGTTGTCTGTATTCCTTGAAATGGATAAAAGTGAGTATCGTGTGGTTATAAAATTCTTTGTAAAAGAAAGTTTAATGTCGAAAGAAATTCATTCGAAGTTCATAAAAGTTTATGGGCACTCTTCTTCTTCGTTTCTGACAATTAAGAAATGGGCTGCCGAGTTTAAACATAGCCATACCAGCCTTGAAGATGATCCACGTGAAGGTCGTCCAAAAAGTGTAACAACACCAGAAATCATTGATCGAGTATACGGCATGGTATTGGATGACTGGTGAGTCAAAGTGCATGAAATTGCTGAGACTATAGGCATTTCAAAAGAACATGTAGGATATATTTTGCATGAAGAATTGCAAATGAAAAGGATTTGCGCTAGATGGGTGCCGCATTTGCTCACAGCAGATCAAAAACACACTCACATGAAAATCTCTGAACAGTGCTTGGAGCATTTTAACAAGAATAAAACTGATTTTGCATGTCGATTTATTACTATGGATGAAACTTGGATTCACCAGTACACACCAGAATCCAAACAGCAGTCGAAACAGTGGACATAAGCCGGTTGTTCAGTGCCAAAGAAGACAAAGTCAGTTCCATCAGCAGGAAAGGTCATGGCATTGGTGTTTTGGAATGCTAAAGGCTTATTAAAGGTTTATTAATTATCTTGAAAAGGATAAAACAATAACCGGGGAATATTATTCCGATCTTTTAACCAGACAAAAAAATTCGTAAGAAAAGACCTGGTTTGCAGAAGAAAAAAATCATCTTTCATGAGGACAATGCACTTGCCCACAAAGGTGTTTTGGCAATGGGAAAATTAAGGGATCTGCACTATGAATTGTTGGAACATCCACCATATTCCCCAGATTTGGCTCCCTCTGACTTCTATCTCTTACCAAAACTAAAACTCTTCCTCGCTAGTCAGCATTTTTCTTCGAATCACGAGGTGATTGCAGCTGTAGAGGGGTATTTTGCAGATCTTACCAAGAACCATTACAGGGACGGGATAATGGCACTAGAGCATCACTGGAATAAATGTATTAGTCTTAAGGGAGATTATGTTGAAACATAATAATAATTTAGAAATTATAAATTTGTTTTGTCATTGTCAGGCCGAGAACTTTTCAGACCACCCTCGTATATATAACTTTAATTTCATATAGTTAAACAATTTTTATTTCATTTTTTATTAGTTGAAATTATACGGAGCAGATTGTATTAGATAGCTTTACATGATAATGTTAAGAACAGTGCATTTAACCTATTCTCTGTGATTTCCTGTTACTGATATCCTCTAAAATCAGAGTTAAACTCTGCATGCAAATAAAGAGTAAAGAAATAAGACATATCGATTAAAATGTATGCATCTAGGTTTTATATATTATTATTATTATAATGGTGTCTGCATGGAATCAAAAGACTCATCATGGGAGGGCCTACATTGACATAATAACCATTATTCACATAATACCTATCATACTTCTCCTTAAATTCATTCACAGACGATGCATTCACAACCACCTCTGGTAACTCATTCCATTCCATTCACAACCCTCCAATCAAAAAAATCTAGTCCTAACACCCTTGTTAACCACACACTTATACAATCTTCAAGGATGACTCCTCATTCTCTCCCTTCCTGCACTGGTCTTAAAAAAGTCACCAGTATCAATCCTATGAAATTCCTTTAATAATTTATATGCCTCTATTATATCTCCTCTCCTATGTCTATCAGCTAGTTTTTGGAGCCCACAGATCTTCAATCTATCCTCGTAGGATTGATTATATACATACACGTGTATATATATATATATATATATATATGTATACATACCTGGTCCACACACACGAAAGGCCACAAGACCAATAGTACACTAGTGCTGTGTATGGGCAAGAGGAATAGAAGAAAGGAGTAGTCTATTCACATTTTGCTTGAACAGCTGAGAATTGTAATCTTTGGGGAAGGCAGAGTAAGGTAGATTGTTGTGCAATGAAGTTGGTTCGGTGAGTTTCAAGATGGACTTTAAGAGGGGTGTTGGTTAGCAGTGGCTCTTGTTTTAATGATTTTGGAGGAGAGTGGAGGAATAATAGTGGCCAATTCAGCACAGCACTGTCCATGCAAGTATCTGTAGAAGAGACACAAGGCAGAAACTGAATGTCTGTCAGAGAGGGATTGAAGTGGGTCTGTGAGAAAGGATCATTAATTAGCCAGATTGCCCTCTTCTGGGTAGAATCAAGCAATCTTAGAGAGGATTTTGGTGCACCACCCCAAATATGGGAGCAATATTCCGTGACGTGGCAAATTTCAGCTTTGTACAGAGTTAACAGCTGTGAAGTAGTGTCTTCTGCAAAAAAAAGTACACCAAGATTTTTGGTGGCTGCAGAAGCTATGGTTGGGCCGGGAAAGATTGCTATTGCAAGTCAGTTCAAGAAGAGAAATCTTATCGTGTTTGGATATCTCAGTAATACCAAAGGTGGGGGGGGGAGCTCTTTCTTGCGAGAGATCAGACAGAACTGAGTTTTGGTAGCATTGAAGTTTACAAGGTTGTTCTTGCCCCACTGGGATGTAGCTAGGAGATCTGAGTTCAGGTCCCTCATCGTGGTAGAACTTGAGGATTCTAATACTTGAGCAGCACTAATAGGTTTGTCAAATGAAAAAGAGGAATGGAGTGTACAGAAGTTGCATGAGAGACTGATTTTATATCTGAGCTCTTTGTAATTGTGGACAGGAGATAGCGAGATAGCAACTTGTTTAAATTGCTCCAAATAATTTAGAGCAGTTTAAGGAAGTTGCTATCCAGGGAAAGGGGAGGTGAAATGTCATAAACCAAGTACAGTGTGTCTGCTTCAGGATGTTGATAAAAGAAAAACTGACATTAAAGAATCATGAGGAATAATATGTTAAAACTCAAAAAAAACAAGTGTACATATATTGTGCATAAATTAGAGAATATGGGATTGGATTATAAAATATTACCATGGATAAGAGGAGGGCTGACTGGCAGATATCAAGTCTGCAAGATTTAAGATGACCAGTGGTGTACCACAGGGATCATTCCATGGTCCATTGTTATTTGATATATGCTTTAATGACATTGGGAAGGATTTGACAGGAGACATACAGCTTGCTGATGAGGCAAAGATAGGCAGGGTAATCAGGAAAATGTGGCTGATATGCATTCCTTGCAAAATGATTTGAATAAGCTAGATTTGTGGGCATGTGAAACTGGCTATCAGTTCAATATTACTAAATGTAAAGTCATTTGCTTTGGTGTCATTAGATATCCTATGTCATATTATATTGCAGAAAGTGATTAGGCTAGGGATCTTGGAGATCAGGAAGTTAATTTGCCATATAGCAAAGATTGCAAATTCAACTTGGATAATTGCAATGCTGAAATGAATCTTGATATGTAAATATAATGAAGGCATTTTGCCTCTTTGCGAGGTCTAGATAACACCTCACTTGGACTATTGTGTGCAAGTCTGGTCTCCTCGTTTCCATATGATTCTTATACAGTGGAGAGAGAGAGCACAGGAGTGTAAAAAATGATATTGGGATTGTTGAATACAGATTATGAAGAAAGATTGAGAATTTATGGACTCCAGACACTAGTGTAAAAGCTGTGGTTATATGTTCAGTATTCTTGTCGATTTTATTCCTGTGTATTTTTATCACTGTGCTGTCATCACTGCTTGTTTCATTTAGCAAATTTTCAAAGAAAATACTCCATACTTCAAGGATATCTTTTTCTCCTGTTTTCATGTCACCTTTATCATCTCTAACTCCATTTACAGCACTCTTTCCTCCATTTCTAAGCTTCTTCAACAACCTCCAGAATATCTTACCACCTTATTGATATTTATTTTCTATGTTCTTGCCAAAGTCCTCCCATGACTTTTGTTTAGCTAGTTTTACACAGTGTTTAGCTTTCTTACATTTGTCTCTTTATTCTCTAAGAGCAAAAGCTGACTTATTTGCCAGAAACTTTTGATATGCTTTCTTCTTTTCCTTCACTGCCTCTTTAACTTCCTGTGTCCACCATGGAGTTCTGATTTTTCTATCCTTTCAGACAACCTCACCACATGCCTCTCTGGCTGAATCAATCAAGGTTTTCTTCAAGACTTGCCACTGTATCTCCAGGGTTTGGTTCCTGTTCTCAAACTCTTTCACTTTTTTTTCAATAATCTTTGTGTATTTTAGTCTACAGTTCACATCTGAGAGCTGCTCAACTTTTATTCGTTTTAAAACTTTCTTACATGTTATTCTTTTGAATATGAAATTCAATTTTATGCTGCTCAAGACTAAATAGTGATTGCTTCCAATTTCAAATCCTCTGTACACTCTGGTGTCCTGCACCAGGGAGAAAACATCATTATCAACAATAACATAGTCAATGAGACTTTTCTTATTCCTTGCTTCTTCTCTCCATGTGAATTTGCACACATTTTTATGTTGAACATGGTGTTAGTAATAACCAGTCCATGCCCTGAGCAGAAATCCAACAGGTATTAGCCATTATTATTAGCTTTGCTCTTTTCTCCAAATTTTCCCAAAGTATTTTTGTATGTCTCAAAATCATTTCCTATTCTGCTATTTAGATCTCCAACAAGGACCAACTTTTCCTTTTTCATTGTGTCAGTAGCTTTTTCTAAAGCCTCAAAAAATTCCTCCACTTCTACCTTAGTAGAACCTTCTGTGGGACCATAGGCACAAATAAGTCTCATGTTCCATATCCCATTCTCATATTTGTCTACATCATTCTGTTTGAGACTGCCTGCCATTCAAGAAGATTTGCCTTCTATTTATTGTTGAATACTATGGCTACTCCTTCTTTTCCTTGATTGTCATTGCCTGAACATAACATTTTGTATTTATTTTTCAGAAAGATCTCATCAGTTTTTGCCTTTTTTGTCTCAGTCACCCCTATTAGGTCGATCCGGTACTTATCCAGTTCCTCAGCTAGCTCCATTTCTTTGCCATTCAGGCTTCTTATGTTGACAGTACCGATCTTGAACTCTGGTGATGTTGAGTTGGGGTGGAATTTAGGATTTGTTCCAGTAGCTGACTTTTCGCTGTTCGCCCTGGTTCCCTGGCTAAAACAACGGGGGGGGGGGGCTTGTTTAACCGGGAGATGCCCCATCCGGCATGAAATTCTGTCATGTTGTACCATCATTTTCTATATTGGTTTAAGCCAATAAGAATACAATTTGGTCAGCTAAATCGCAAATTGCCAGCCCATCCTCATTCGTTCAGTATCCAGGTAGATACCCAACAGGGTGCACCACGAGAAGGTGAGGATTGGACATTAGGTCAGAAGTCCTGGTCGGTTCTTTGCATTCCTTTAAAGGCTATGTGGAGGTATCCTCTCAGTTATACATCTTTGACCCTTAAGCATCCCAACTCTTGTTCAGTATTACAACCACTTACAGTATTTGTTCAGCAGACAGTCTCTCACATCAAACTTCTGTACACACTTTAGTCCTCTTCTTGTCTTTCTTTCCAATTACTGACTTTTCCTGTTTTCCTGCCAAATTTCTTTCTTGTTCAAGTAGTCGACTGTGTCTTTCCTTATTGAATCCTTAACATAGCGGTATGTACAGTTCCTTCCTTCCACGAAAACTCAACACATTTCTCGCATGGCAGTTATCCAGGTAGACAACAAATGACACTTCCCCTTTGATTCCTGATAGTGAAATCTTGCATTATGGTAATCTCAGGTAAGGAAAGAGATAGGAAACCCTAAGATAAGATTCCTTTCCAGCAAGTTGCCTTATATAGGCCAGACTTCCCTTTGTGTGCATGCGTGCATCTCTCGAATTTGATCACATATTTACCTTCAGACATGAATGGTCATTCTTCATGCATCTTTGAAGCTCTCTATTCATGGCAGTCATGGTCAGGTATTGACCTCTGGATATGATAACTTCATTTTTCGCTGGTCTTTGGAATTTTCCAGTTATGGTAATTCTCAGAAATCTTCATAGTTTTAGCACTAGACATACTTATTAGACTTATTTGATCTCATGCACCACATTATTTTTAACAGAGGCTGAATACAATAATATTACAGAAAATATAAATTCAGACAACAAGTTAAATTTTCTGAGTGCATTCTCCTAAATTTGAAAAAAACACATGTAAAACCGAAAATAAGTTACAAAGTCACTTATCATGAGAGATTTTATACTAGCAAACAGGAGAAAGTTTGAGACTTACAAATTTCTGAAAGGTCACACAGGATATCAATATATGGAATTTTTCATTTTATGGAGGATGAAGAAAGGACTGGACGGCATCCTTGAAAGTTGAAAATGAGTGCTAGCAAGAAGGGGATGTGAGGGTGTTTTCTCTATCAGTCTTGTGTGATTAGAATTAATTGCCATTGGATTTGATGAGTGTAGATAGTGTGGATGAGTTCAAGAACAGGTATTACAGTTGGTGCAGGTAATATGTGGCCTATCTTGATGAGTTCCTGGTGCCCTGGAGGTGTTTCTTAATACTTATAATTATTATTATTATCATCATCTTAAGAAATTCTAAGAGAAATTTAGTTTATAGTTTTGCACATCCCTTGATTGCTCATTTCATCCCTCTTCCATCTAGAAGCTTACTTAATAACCGCAACAGTTAATTTTCCTCCACAGGAAGTCCAGATTTATCAAAATGCAAAAATATGCTACAGACAACATTGAGTTCTTCTCATCTAGAAGAATAGAGAATTGCAGATACAAAATCACTACTGCATTGAATGGTAAAAGGAAAATATTTTTAGCTATTGCTTTTTGAAGTGGAGACTTGAATAGTTTGACTGTCATGATGTTTCATCATGTTGTGCTATTTATACCTTACAGAATACAGTTTTGTTAGTTAAGTCTAGATTGTCAGCTTAGTCTTGTTTTTAGTGTATTAGTTGATATCTAATAGCCAGTGTATCACAAGAAGAAAAGGATTAGACAGTGAATCAAAATCTGATCATTTTATTCTCTGCATTCTTTATGGACTTTGTGACTAACAAAGGATAATTATATTGAAATAAGGAAATATCTAACTAATTATAAAAATAATTAAGTAATAATAACAAAGTTTTAAATAGTATAGCTAGTATTTTAGTCCCTGTGGTTATCTTATGGCTGTGCACTTTGCAGTCATATGCCTGGGGAAGGAGTGTCCTAGGTTCGATTCCTGTCGGTGACATGAGGAGCTGAAGGATCTTCCTCAGCCATAGCCAAGTTAGCCGGTCTTGGGCGTGGACAGTAGGGTTTTTCCTCCCAGTTTAACCTGGGGATTTTCATCCCGCAAAGCAGGCAAACCAGCCTTGAGAACTCAACACTACAGGACGTAGGATACACCGGAGCGTAGGGCTGACCACCTTATCCTGTGAGCGGTTTGAGGTCCGATGATTAATAAACCCTCAACACCGCAAGGTAAAAGAGGGTATAATGAAGATGAGATAGCTAGTATTTCCTGACCCCCTTTTGCAAACATTTTCTGATTATTTAACAGATGCTCACATATCTCAGTGAGACCAATTATATCACTGTGATATTTCTATAGAAGAAAAGCTTGGTGAAGAACAAGTTTTAAAAGAGGTAAACCGTGAGTAGACATATCGGTACACAATAAATAACGGAAAAAACTCACGTAGAAAGATTATTTATTAGTATAATTTTCGCCTGTGTGTCACAGGCATCTTCAGTACATTAAGCTCAAAATTAAACACTAACTGACAATTCCAAAAAGCACCACTTAAGTAGCTGGTGTAAGATAACTAAAAAGGTCAATAACTTTCCTTAAAAAAAAAAAAAAAAAAAAAAAAATATTAATACAATAAAAAGTTAGGAAAGATTAGCTGATTTGTAAAGTACTATCTCCTATAAAGGGGATAGACGTAAGCCGTCGGATCTGTTTAAGTTAGGAGAATGAAGTAGAGTTTCACATGTTTCTTTATAAAGGCGTTCCATGAGAAACTGACTTTTGTGAAGAACTCTTGTCTTTCTCCAATGAACTCTGTGTCTAGTGAAGATGGCATGTTCAGAAAGTCCAGACTTTTCAGGTTTAAAGTATTCAATATAAGATTGGTGTTCTTCTAGCCGAATAGAGGCAGATCTTCCCATTTGTCCGAAATAAGATAATCCACAAGAGCACGGAATCTGGTAGACACCTGGATGATTAAGATGTGGAAGCTTGTCCTTAGGAGAAGTGAGAAAGGCGGAGATTTTTCTAAACAGTACAAATCAGCTAATCTTTCCTAACTTTTTATTGTATTAATTTTTTTTTTTTTTTTTTAGGAAAGTTATTGACCTTTTTAGTTATCTTACACCAGCTACTTAGGTGGCGCTTTTTGGAATTATCAGTTAGTGTTTAATTTTGAGCTTAATGTACTGAAGATGTCTGTGACACACAGGCGAAAATTATACTAATAAATAATCTTTCTACGTGAGTTTTTTCCGTTATTTATTGTGTACCGATTGGTGAAGAACAAGCTGGATTCAGGCCAAATAGAGGCTGTCACGATCAGATCTTCACTTTATGACAAATAGTGGAGAAATCAAGGGAATATAACAAAAATCTCTATTTGAGTTTTGTATATCTGGAAAAGGCATATGATAAGGTGCCAAGAGGGATGCTATTCAAAACGCTAGTTATATGGTGTCAATGGGGCATTATATTGAGCAATATTTAGTCTTT
Source organism: Typopeltis vanoorti (assembly GCF_054136105.1). Taxonomy (NCBI): domain Eukaryota; kingdom Metazoa; phylum Arthropoda; class Arachnida; order Uropygi; family Thelyphonidae; genus Typopeltis; species Typopeltis vanoorti. Next base: position 55,551,539 of record NC_143551.1, read on the forward strand.
ATTTGAGTTGCAAGTCAGCAGTTAGAATTGAAAGAAGTACAGGAAGATGGTTTAATGTTAAATCTGGTGTGAGACAAGGATGTACATTATTCCCTGTTTTATTCATTATCTATATGGATCATATTATGAAGGAAAGTGGTATTAAACATGATATCAAAATTGGAGATGTTAATGTCAGCTCTTTGCTTTATGCGGACGATATTATACTTATCAATAAATCTGCTACGAGTCTGCAAGATTTCTTGACTAAATTGAATAAACTGTTATAATTGATATGGTATGAAAGTCAGCAATAAAAAGACAAAGACAATGAAAATAGGCAGAATCGTTGAAAATGTCAACTGCATTGTGAATGGAGAACCTGTGGAACAAGTAAAACATTTCACCTACTTAGGCATGATTTTTAGTGAAGATGGTAAATTAAATATGGAAATAGACAACAGAATCAAGAAAGCTGGTATAGTAGGAAGTCAATTGAATAAATTCATATGGAATGAGAGAGAAATTAGTCGGAACACTAAATTAGCTGTATACAAGACAGCGTTCAAACCAGTTTTAACTTATGGATCTGAGAGCTGGGTCAGAAGTAAAACACTTGACCAAAGACTAGAGACCACAGATATGAGAATCCTGAGAAAGATTAGAGGTGTGAACAGATGGCATCAATGGCAATATCATATTAAAAACTAGGATATTAGGAAAGAACTTGACATTGTTGGCATCCAGGAATGCGTTAGCAGAGCTAATCTCAGGTGGTATGGGCATTTAAACAGAATGGGCGAGGAAAGATTGGCAGAACAAGTATTCTCTGCCAGGTCGGCAGGAAAACGACCCAGAGGAAGACAAAGATATAGGTGGATTGATACGGTACAATGTGCCTTAGATGATAGAAATATAAGATCTGATAATATTGGAGTCTTGACAAGTAACAGACTGATCTGGAGGAAAATTGTAGATAGGAAGTTAGTAATGATGTAAATTTTTCATGTAGTACTATCATATCCTGTACACCCCTTGAGGGCACAAGGGGTGTACAGGATATGATAGTACTTTGAATTTGACGATGATGATGATATTTCTATAATTTATCTGCAGCTCTGCTCATTTATTCCAGGTGGGAAGTTTTGGTGGATGACTTTAAAAAAAAAAAAAATCGGAAAAGTTGCTTCAGTTTAACCATTAATTTTATTAGTGTATTTCTATGGCAAATTTTCTATTGTAAACAGTATTGAATTTTTACTTCATTTTTTTTTTACCTGTTGAGGTATGCCTGTCTCATTACAAATACCAATTTTGCCAATTATCATTGATTTTGTCATGATGAAATATGACCAATAAGAGGTAGTGTTATCGCTGTTTTTTTTAGAGAGCACTCAAGTGTGCTGCAAAGTGACCAACTGCTACATAGTAGCCTAAAATAAAAGCATTATAGACAACAGTAATTAGCATATTTCATATCCAGCGAAATATGTAGAAAGAGAAAGAATTCTTGCAGTTTTTTAATTTTCCCAAAATATTTACATTGTTTCTAAAATGTTGCCTGAATGTTTATTGATTGCTTCTTCAGTTGCTGTCACATCATTCAACTTGTTCATCTGTGAATGTTTGGAACTTTTCTGTATTCAAAAACATGTAATTTATGCATGTTTGGTCCTAAAAAGTTTTTATTGAGAGTTTTAATGATGATTTTGCCCACATTATTTGTAGGTAAAATTTACTATAAGTATTAGAACTTATAGTTCTGTCACTTATACTATGAGTTATAACTGAAAATTCTAAATTAATAAAGAAATCAATAATAAATAAAAAATAAATGTTCTTCTTTTACTGATGATGAGGGTATTATTTTCATGCCCCATGGACTGATAAACAGACAGATATGTTGGTAATTTGTGTGTGTTTATATATATAAAAACACTAAACATGAGGATAATCTTCTTCAATAACAGTCAATAGCAAGTAGAGTGATGTGGACAAATATCAGAATCAGAATGGAGAAGTGGACAATGAGACTTATTTCTGCATATGTTTCCACTGAAGATTCTCCTAAGGGAGAACTGGAGGGAGTTTTTGAGGCAGTAGCGAAGGCAGCATTTGAGGCAGATGACAGGAAGAAAAAGAAATAGTTGGTCCTTGTTGGAGATCTAAACAGCACAACAGGAAATGATTTCCAGAAATATAGAAATATTTTTGGGAAAATTTGGAGAAAAGTGCAAAGCTAATAATAATAATTGCCTGCTAGATTTCTGTTCAGGACATGGACTAGGTATTATTAACTAGTCCATTTTCCAACATAAAGATGTGCACAACTCACATGGAGAGAAGATGCAAGGAATTGTTATTTCTTGCATCTTTAATAAAGTCAAGATGACTTTGTTATTGTTGGTAGCCATATCTTCATGCTGGTTCAGGACAAGAGTATATAATGAATATGAAATTGAAAGTGGTCACCATTTAGTGTTGAGCAGGATAAAATTGAATTTCATATTGAAAAGCAGAGTGTGCAAGAAAGTTTTAAAATGAAACAAAGTTGAGCATCTTTCAGAGGTGAACTGTAGACTCAAATACACAAACATTAATCAGGAAAAAATTTAAGTTTTAGAACATGAAACAGACCTTGGAGATTCAGTGGCAAACCCTGAAGAAATCATTGATTCAGCCAGAGAGGCATTTGGCAAGGTTGTCTGCAAGGATAGAAAAATCAGAATTCCATGGTAGACTTAGAAAGTTAAAGAGGCATTTTGGAAACAAAGAAAGCATATTTAAAATTCCTGGAAGTATATATGATAACTAATAATTAAGGAATTGACAGCGTACACTAGAAATATAAATTAAATAAACTTTAATATATATACTTTCCAATATTTCGGCAAACATCACGTTGCCATCTTCTTGGGAACTTAATACAAAGACACGTGCACTGCACACTACATAACAGCAAATGAGAACCGAAGCTAGGAAGCTAACGTTTTCCTAAAGTCCTGATGGTGCCCCCTGGCAGGCTATATTCATAGTTCTTGGCCTTTGGGCTGAAGTTCTTCTGATAAATGTTTCCCAAATTTGGGTCAGTCTCATGCATCCAAATTTGTTGAGGTTTGGCATGTTCCTAAGGGCTGAGGCTGATTCCATGAATAGTCTTTCATATTTGAACTTGCTGCTGTGTATTACTGTGGCTTTCTTCCATCTTATTCTGTGGCGAGTATCCAGAGCGTGGTCTGCAAGCCCAGAGTGGCTGTACTGGTGAAATCGGATGTAATCCTTGTGTTCTGAGATTCTGATATTTGCTGTCCTGCCTGTTTGGCCAAAGTAGGACAATTTACAGCTGACTTGGACTATTGTGTGCAGGTATGGTCTCCTGGTTTCCATTGTGATTCTGATATATTGGAGAGTGCAAAGGAGAGTCTTAAAAATGATATCAGGATTGTGGAATACTGATTATGAAGACAGATTGAGAATTTGTAGACTGCTGACACTAGCAAACAGGAGAAAGTGGGGTGATATGATTGAGACTTACAAACTTCTGAAAGGGCCATACAGGATTTCAACTGATGGAATTTTTCAATTAATGGAGGGTGGGGGGAAAGGACAAGGACACCCTTAGAAGCTGAGAATGAATACCGCTAAGGGGATGAGGGCTAGATTTTTCTCTCATAGGGTGGTGCATGATTGGAATGAATTGCCATTGGATGTTGTGAGTGCAAGCAGTGTGAATGAATTCAAGAAAAGTATGATAGCTGGTGAGTGAGTATGTGGCCTCCCTCGATGAGACCCTGACTCCCTGGAGGTCTCTCTTAATAATAATAATAATATAAATTAAGAATCCAAGAAATTATATACTCGGTTTAATCCTTTATCCAAGTGTAAGCAAACAAAGTTTGCCCCTGAAGTATTTTGTGCCTCAAGTCATACTACCTTTACCACGAGTTGCCCCAGTCCTGAAAATATTTCAGACAAACTTTGTTTGCTTACACTTGGATAAAGGATTAAACCAAGATATAATTTCTTGGTATCTTTAATTTATAGTATAATTAAAAAATACAAGTACAAGTAAAAACTTTCAACAACTAACTATCTCTAATCCAGAGTATTTTAATAATAAGGTGTGACACCTTTTGGTAACTCATATATAAAAATATGACTTCTGAATTACTTCAACCTTGGTATCACTTCTGGAGCTGGCTCCCGCTGATGAGACCTCAAAAAAGGTCGAAACTGGTGAGTGAGCCTTCTGACTGGTGACCCTTCCCATAATGCATAGCATTATATATGTCTACAAGAAGATGCTTTGCATTATGGGATACTAAGGCAAGTGATGTTAAGTCATACTACCTTTACCATGAGTTGTCCCAGTCCTGAAAATACTTCAGGTGCAAACTTTGTTTGCTTACACTTCGATAAAGGATTAAACCAAGTATATAATTTCTTGGTATCTTTAATTTATAGTATAACCAAGAGAAAGCTTTCAACAAATAATAATAATAAATTAAGAGTACCTGACTGTTTCATGGCAGATGAACAGGGTTTGAAATATTTTGCATGTGTTCATCAAGTCAAACAAATATCTCTAAGTAGATGTCAGCCTGGGTGTACCATATTCACCTAAATATATCACATTTGTGTGTTCAATCTCAGACATGTTGAGATTTTATATGATTTTTTTTAATACTATCGATGACTAATTTTTACCCTGCGTAATAACTACCAATGTAGAAACAATTTGATACATTTTAGGTGGAATATATATATTTCTTTGAATGGATAAGACCATTACCCTGCACATGAGGTCAAAAATGGCTTGAAAAAATTCTTCATTTGGTCTCTAGAGCAGGGTTTCCAAATTATGTAAAAAATAATTCATCATCGAATTTCTGATATGTATAAGATATAATTATGACAGCACCACATCAAAAAATGAATTCATCATCTTTTGATGTGGTGCTGTCAATCCTATCAACAATTTTTCCTCCAAATTAGTCTGTTATCTGTCAAGATGCCAATATTATCAGATCTTATATTTCTGTCTAAGAAGACAGAAATATAAGATCTGATCAGTCCACTGAAGCTTTGGTCTTACTCTTGGTATTTTTCCCATCATCCTTGCAAAAAAGCACTTGTTTTTGCTAATCTTTCCTTTCAAGTGACTATCACATATGATTAGCTCTGTTAACACATTTCTGAAGGCTAGCAACACCAAGTTCTTTCCTAACATCCTCATATTAAATATGATACTGTCATTAATGCCATGTGATCACTCCCCTAATATTTCTCGGAGCTCTCACATTTGTGGTCTCCAGACTGATGAAGTGTTTTATTTCAAACCCAGCTCTCAGATCTATAAGTTAAAATTGGTGTGAACACTGTTTTGTATAGAGTTAGTTTAGTATTATGACTAATTTCTCTCTTATTCCATATAAATTTCTCCAGTTAACTTCCTGCCATACCTATTATGTTAATTCTGTCATCCATTTCCATATTTAATTTTACTTCTTCTATGGATATTCCATTCAGTATGCAGTTGATGTTTCAATGTTTCTGATTATTTTCACTTCAAATTACATATACACAATTTGTCTTATTGCTGATTTTCATACCAAATTTATCATGGTAAAGTACACCCACAGATATGAGACCCTTTGACACTTCTGCACATGTCAACAGAAGGAGAATCCCTTCCAATGATAGGGTAATCAATCCGTATTGTGGGATGAGTTGTTTATTATTACACATCAGAAAATTAACTTCTCTTTTATGATCATTGTAGTTTTTAAAGTGGGAACTATTTTGCTTGTATAACAGTTGAAAAATTTTACCTATAAAGCATGTGATTTTGCGTGTTGTTGACCAATTCATTCATTGCATTATTTCTTTCTCCCTTCAACATAAATTGACTCTTCTTGGCAGTCTGTCAACGAGAGCTCTTGCTTATGTGGTTGGACTATAGTTATTCAATTTAGTCAATGATTCTGCAGACTTGTACTAGATTTATTTAAGAGTATACCAGCATTTGCATAAAGTAAAAAACTGAGATTGACATCTCCAATTATGATATCAGGTTTAACAGACTTTCCTTAATAATGCAATCCATAGAGATGATGATAAACAGTGGAGATAATGTGCACTCTTGCCTCACACCTCATTTTAACACCAAACCACCTTTCTGTACCTCCATCAATTCTAACTGCTGACTTACGACTAAAATGTAGACTATGCCTTGCCCAATATATTGTCCGATTTATGGCATGAAAAGCAGCATTTTGAACAGTTTTTCCTCTTACCACCTTGTCATATACCTTTTCCATATCTAAAAACCTTGAATACAGATCTTTGATATATCCCCATGATTTCCCAACTATTTGTCTCAAAGGGAAATTCTGATCCTGACAACCTCTATTCGGTCTGCATCCAGCTTGTTCTTCTCCAAGCTTCTCTTCCACGATTTGTCTTAGACATTTTTGAAATATACTTGCATAAATCTTAAAGGAACACTCAGTAGGGAAATTCTGTAATTCTCTTAGTTTTATTTCCCTTTTTTTCAAGTGAGTCGAACTTTACACCACCCCTGTGTAATGGAATTACCATATATTCTTTCCATTCCTGCGGAATCTAATCTTCCCTGTTCTGAGACTCATATTAAACAATCTGGTTAAAGGAATAGCCATTTTAGCTGAACACCCTTTTAGCACATGTGCTGATATCCCATCACTCCCTATTGCTGAATTCTTATTCAGTTTGTTCAACACCTCTAATACTTCGTATTCATACACCTGAGTTTCTTTATCCAGTGAAGTGGTAGCAGTGAGCTCAATGTCGCATACACAAAGTTGACAGCAAACTTGTGTATGCGACTTTGGTTTTTAATAAAATGGGCACTCATTAGTGGAACAACATCTTCTGCATCTGTAATCCTCATGCCATCTGCATTTAGAAGAGTTATTCTTTTATACTCAGTCTTTCTTTTACATGCAGCATGTCAACAGAATTCTTGTGGGTTGTCTTTAGCAGGCAGAGCCAGTTTCTTTTCGTACTTAGACTTTGCTTTCTGTACAACAGTTGTGACTATTCTAGCCTACTGCTTATAGGTTTCATAATGGACATTATCTTTATGCACATAGTATTCCTTCTACATCATAATTTTTTTACGAATCTCTTACTTACTTAATAAGATTACACATGTATTTACCCTATTTATTCTTTGAACTCTCGGGACACATTCTGATATCGCATCATTAAAGTATTGTTTAAATGCTTCCCATGCACTGTCGATATTCTTCCCATCCAGCAACCAATCCCATTCCACTGAATTTATTATACTCCTCAGTTGGTCATAATTTCCAGCTTTGTAGTTCAGCATATAACCTTTTCTGAATGGAACATTCATAAACTTAGTCACCTCCCAAGTGAGTGCCGCACGATCATCATCACCAACTGGAGGCAGGATAGTTACGTCTTTAACCGAAACAACCCCGACACTATAAACAAATTTAACACTCTTTGACCTCGATTTCCTGTCACATGTTGCTTGAGGAAGTTGTTCCACAACAGCTCAATAAATACATTTTCATTCTTCTCATGAGATTCTACTGCTACCCAATCAATATTTGGATAATTATAGTCTCCCATTATGATTACTTTTTTTGCGCTGTCATCACCATATCTTTTCTATTTGGTGATGCATTTCTTCATCACTAGCAACTGATCCACCAGACTTCTCTAGGTTTGTAACAATACCACATTATGTAATTGATCTTGCTAGATTCTACCTCACACCAGATGGCTTCAAACTCACTGCCACATGAAATACTGTGAGTAGTACTACAATCATAGGTCTCAACTCTAACTGGATTCAAGTCATCCGATATCATTAACAGTATGCTCCTGCACTCCTATCCTTCTTAAAAATACTGTACCCTTTACACTTGATACCAGTTAGTATGTCTGATGCTGATAGCCAGGTCTCACTAATGTCCACAATCTGAGGTCCCAACATATTGACTAAAGCAACCAACCCTATCCTTTTGTTTCTGATACTCCTAGCATTCATGTACAGACATAATAATCTACCTGCATGTTCTTTTGTATACTCTTGTCTGCAGTCTGCATGACACAATTGGACAACTTGCAGATCTCTATTCTTCTCTAGAGCCTTAAACATGTAGACATCTTTGCACATGTTTTGTGGGTCTGAACTGGACGAACACAAAGTCAAAATCGTTCTCTCCTCGTCAGCATTTCCATGACAAAGCCCATTTCCATCATTAACACAGTTATGTAACATTGTCGCTCTTACACTCACATTCTCACCATTCATCCGTTTATAATTTAATTTCCCTGACTCTCTGTGTTAGGTCTCATACCAGTTATTAGTTTTTCTAGACTCCTTGAATTCAATTGTAGGCCGTCGCTCTTATACAAATCCTAGTATTTTTTTCTTTTTCCCATGCACTAGTATGATAGGGTATTCCTTACCATGGATAAGACTACAGTGCCTTCCAAAATTTTTGGTTATCAGTTTCCAAATTTTTTAGACTAGAGTCAATTTTTCCAAAAGTCCCTGTAATGTAAATGTAGGATAGGTGATTATTTACTTTTTTTTTCTTTGATACTTCTTCGCTCTGACATTCTGGGAAGTTGAGCAATTCTTCACAACATTAAGATGGAAATCATTACATAGTACATTTTTGAATTTGTTTATACAATCAAGATATTTCTGGCTGGAAAAACAAGATCTATAAACAGATTAAAGGCACTACCATGGGTAGCCATCTTTCTCCACATTTGGCAAACTATTTTGAACAAGGTTCAAAATAGTTTGCCAAAGATGAGAACAAGACACCTTGTTCTCATCCACTCATCCCCAATCCTGTCTTTGGTTTCATTATGTCAATGATGTTTTTGCTGTTTGGCCTAATTCTGAAAACGAATTCACCACTTTGTTACAGTGGATCAATTACCTTTACTATGGTGCATTCAATTCACCATGTAAAAAGAAAATGCTGATAGTTTACCATTCTTGGACTTCCTTCTTACTCCCACATCCTGTTGTCCTTTCTCAACCAGTGTTTATAGGAAGCCTACCTTTACTGGCAGATACGCTCATCAGAAATCTGCTCATCATGCCTGTCAAAAAAATTGGTGCTATCAAATCATTAATTAATAGAACACATAATGTGTGCTCCTCTTTCTCAAATTTACAACTAGAACTTCTCACTATCAAAACTTTAATGGAATTAAATGATTACAACCCTCATCAAATCCAACAGATAGTTGATTCCTATATTACAACACCTAAAGGATTCTTCAACAGATTGCAGGAATCCAATCACTTTTACTTTTGGTATCTCTGAACCTATTGGTTGAATTTTGATTTTGAAGGGGTATTACTATATTCCCACCTATTTTCCTATTAATAAATTTCTCATCTGTTACTATCTACAAACTGTCACCTCTTGTGATTCAGATCCCTTGTGAATGTAATTTGATGTATTTTGGACAGACAAGCCATTCTGTAGAAAAAAGAATTAATAAACATCAGTACTACGTTGAATATGTGAAACCTTAAAAGTCTAGTCTGTCACAGCATAGTATTGACACTAAACACAGTATTCTGTAGGACAGTACTTCCCAAACGTATGGATATAAAGGCCCCTTTGGAAAAATTAAAATATTTCATGGCCTCCATCGAAAAAAAAACGTAATGCAGACATATATTATTATAATATTTATATTCAATACAATTTATATTCAAGATTTTGTTTGTAAGCTTTTTGTGCTTCTTATCAATACCTTTGAAATGAAACTTATATGAATAAGCATTGTGATTTTTTCCATTAAAATATGAAAAATAACAAAAAAGAGATAATAAATAATAAAAATTAAATACGTTTAAGATAAAAAAAAATATCTACTTAGTCCTAAAACATTTTAAATTTGTTTTCATTTCACGGACCCCCCCTCCCCCCCCTTCCCCCTCAACAAAATTTACTGACCAAGGGAGCTGTGGCCCACAGTTTGGGAAGCACTGCTGTAGGATGAAGCTCATCTTCTCCATAGAAGCAGTTTTAAATATGAACATCTTTTCAAAGAAAGTTGTAGAGCTCTTTTACATCAGCTGGAACTTAATTGGAACGATTATCTCTCTCTCCTCCCAAAAGTTTGAAAGATTCTCATTTTATGTAAACATCAAAAATAGTTTTAATATGATTATTTAATATTAATATTAATTTCTAGCATGTGGAAAAAAACTTTTTTAATTGGTAAACTGATTGTTGTTTGTATTTCCTGTTCTTTGATTTGCTTGTTGTTTCTACACACTGATGATGTACTGTTATTTTCAGTATGAATTATCTGTACTTTCATTAAAGTGTACTACTGTGTTTATTTTTTGATTTTGTTGTTTTATAGTTATGCCACAGGTACATTTAAAGATTAAATTTATTTAGCTAATGAATTACTATTCGTTATTATTATTACTTCCTGAGCACAAAGAAAATAACTAAGCATTTCCATGCAGACACACTAACAGCAAGGCAAATAAAGACAGTATGAAAGGTAGGATACTACAGTCCTGATAGGTGCCTTCTACAGGTGCAATGATGGACATTCATTGAAGATCTCAAAATAATGGTCTTCTGTATTTTAGGTAAAGTGAGGCAGCTGAATTTGTTTAGATTTGGTGAATACTGTGGCAGATTCTAGAAATAATCTCTCTGATAAGGTAAAAGGGAGCCCCTCCCCCATTGGATCCAGTGGTTCATATCCATGGCATGTTCTTCTACTCTAGAAAATGATTGTAGTGCAGGTAATGAACATAGTTTCTGTGTTCCTCCAGATAGATATTGACAGTTCTTTCTGTTTGTTCAAAATAGGAAAGTTTACAGGAGCAAGAAATGTTGTGGATTGGTCTAGATGATAAAGAGGATCTTTCAGTGAGTGGATAAGGGTAGCTAATTTCTGATATAGCTTGAAGGCTGTCTGTTATGCTGTATCTTTTTAAAACTCATGGGATTTTTCTGAGGTGTCCCACATGTAGGAAATTGCTATTGATTTTTTGCATTCTGGATTTTGGAGATGGACAGAGCATTGTGTTCATTTTGTGAAGAGGGTATACCATTGGCTAAAGAAAAGGTGCCATGGATGTGTTCAAACAAACATTAGCCTGTCCACAGAAATCAATCATATCTGTGGAACCTTTTAGTCAATGGCTTTTCCCTTCACAAAATCAACAGAACACTCTGCCCTCCCCCTTCCCCCAAAAAATCCAGAACACAAAAAAATAAATTTTTTTTTTCTTTCTTTTATGATGTGCCCAAATGAGAATTTGATTGGTCAACCTATGGTACATTAATACTGTGTATAGTAATTGCCATTCCCACATCTGGGACACCTATCAAAAAATTCTCATGAGTTTTAAAAAGGACTATATACATATAGCCTTCAACCCATATCATAAATTAGCTACCCTTAATCTGCTTACTAAAAGATCCTTTCCATCACCTAGACCATCCTGGTCTACAACATCCTTTTCTTCTGCAAGTGTTCCTATTTTGGACAAACAGAAAGACTCACCAGCATCTTCCTCAAGGAACATATCAACTATGTCCGTTGCCTACACTACAATTGCTCTGCAGTAGCAGACCATGCCATGGATACAAACCACCAGATCTAATGGGGGAACTTTGAGCTTCCCTTTTATACAGCAGCACGTACAAATCAGAGAGATTTTTCTCATAATCTACTACAGCATTCACCAAATCTGAATGAATTCTGCAACCTCACTTCACCATTAGAAAGGCACTAGTTAGGACTGCAGCATCCTGCCTTTCTTACTCAATCTGTTTTTGCCTTCCTGCTAGTGTGCCTGCATGCACATGTTTAAAATATATTCTTTGTGCCCAGGATTGGTGACCAAGGCAAAATAGTGGCATAGTAATTTATTAGCTAAATAAATTTAGGTGGTAATTATTATCTCTATCAGTGTAGTTTTCTCCATTAAACTTCAATATGATAATCAGTGTCGAAGTATCCATACCAGATTTACACACACGCACGCACGCATATTTTTACATATTTTAAATATAAATATAAAAATATTAAAAAAAATAAGCATGTTTTATATATTTATGTACTTTTGCTAGCCTGGTTGGTCTAGTAGTTAGCATATCTGCTTTCCAATCTACCAGCTGTAGGTTCACACAACCACAAACTGTTTGTGCTTATAGTTGTCTTTAAGTGAGAGATGAATTTCATCACCAGGTGTGATACCCCCCCCCCAATTGGAGCATGAAGTGACCCTGAAAAAAAAGTTTCATGTTTGGACTCTAGAGCAGGGTTTTCAAACTATGCAAAAAAATCAATAAAAATACAAAAAATGATAAAATTAATAAAAATAGAAAAAAAAATCCTCTGTTCACTCATCATACTAAATGCACTATAAGCTTACAACCTTTTATCATCACATAAAAATATCTTTTTATCTGATTAATTCTATTTGAACTCTGATGGGAGCAGAATTCAACAGACCCGAATTCTCCATCTATTACATCTACCTGTCCTTGCATGTCACATCATACATTTCACTTGAAAAGTTCTGTTCTGTTTTTTTTTTTTAAGCTAAAAATGGTTTTCAGGATGTTATAACATCCTGGAAATATAGTAAGTTGTTATAAAGAGTCCTAGCCAAAAATTCTGAAAAACATGCAATTTACAAAGTGATTTCCATTAATTTTTTTATTGTTTAAATTCTATACATAACTGGTTAGAAATCTGTCACCCATTAGTACCATAAATGGTTAAGGATTTATTAGATATTCCTGAAACCCTGCTTTAGAGACCTATCATGGTATTCTCTTAATCTACTTTTAGCAGTAGCAGGATGCTGTTTTTACACTGGGTGACAAAATGTTTCTTCCATCTGATCTTTCATTATATCCTTAACTTGCATTTCAGCATGTTCTTGTATTATATTTTGCAATTTTTATCTTTTATAGGATAAAGATGGAGACAGAGCAGTTCATCATGCAGCATTTGGTGATGAACCAGGTGTTATGGAGCTATTAGCACGGGCTGGATCTGATTTAAATGCACGTAACAAGAGGCGTCAGACACCACTTCACATAGCTGTAAATAAAGGCCATGTTGGAGTTGTTCGAACACTTCTGGATTTAGGATGCCATCCTAGTCTGCAGGTAATGATCATTATAGATTAATTATGCTCAGAGATTAGATGCCAAATATCTTCTTTAAAAGATCTTAGTTCTAAAATTAGCAAAATAGTAAAAACTTCAGATGTTTTAAATATTATGAGATTTATTAATAAAAACAAATTAACATATCACTTTTTATACACAGTATTTCAGAAGATGTTTATTACTGTGCAGAAAATTATAAATTAAAGATACCAAGAAATTATATACTTGGTTTAATCCTTTATCCAAGTGTAAGCAAACTAAGTTTGCACCTGAGTTTGATATAATCAGGACTGGGGCAACTTGTATATAGAAGCTAATGACTTCACATCACTTGCCTTAGTATCCCATAATGCAAAGCATCTATCCTTATGGGTGTGCATAAGGCTATGTATTATGGGAAGGGTCACTACTCAGACAGTTCCGACCTTTATTGAGGTGAAAAAGTAAAGGGTTGCTCATCATAGGCCTGGAGTAGCTAGCATAGGGGTGAAAGAGAGCCTGATAGCATTAGGAGAAAGAAAAGATAGATAGATAGTATGAGAGATAGAGAAAAGGCCTGAGCTCTTTTATATCATCATATAGTCAAAGGCTATCAGTTCTACTTTTCCTCCAATCTCATGCAGATTAACAACCAAAACACCAATTGAAACCAAAGTGCAAAGATGACTGATACCCAGGTAGTTAGCCTTCTCTGAGTTAACCACCTTGAGTTGGCTTCTGTGTCTGGGATTGACCATAAGATCGCATTGAATTAAGAGGATGGAACCATTTAAAAAACTTCTCATAGCAAAAATAGACAGAATTTTATCTCCCCCCAGGTGAATATTGCATAATGTAAGTGGCCTACATCACCTAGCCAAAAATTTAATATCTCCTAGAATGCTTCTTTCTAAATACAAAAATCATCTGACTGAACAATAAAATTTTCATAATACAATATTATAAAGCATTTGGATGTCATATCACTAATTTTTTTCAAATCCATGGTTCTTTCTAACCTTCCATAAATGGTATTTTAATTCATTAATTATAAAAATCAAAATTCTCTTCCCATTACTGACAGGTGGTGGGTATCGGAAAAAAATAACCTGTTCTGTTGTATGTAATGGAATGCCCAACACATTACATAATCTGTTCCAAATACACAGGGCAAGAGGGAAGCTTTAGAATGCATCTGTTTCCATTCGGTAACAGATGTCACAGATTGGATCTCCGATGTTAAAGTACCTCCATTTGATGGTATTAACTGGAAGGCGGCCATATGCAATTCTCCAAGCATGATTCCTCCTGTTAGGGTACCCTTGGAACTTCATCAAGTTATGAAATAAAATATTGTTGTCTGTACCCAGCTGTGGAACTTTGCAGCGAAAGAGATTAAATATTTCTTTATACCAAATTTTACTTTTTTTAATGGAAGGAATGTCAATTCCAGAGTGTTTTAGCAGTCTTAGAGTTAAGCACAGAGTGTTGTAGTATTCAGGAACGATCTCTCAGTTTTTGGACCTGTATAATCATTTAATCCAAACAGGGAAAGGTGAAAACCCAAGTAGTAACAGAGAAGGTCTGCACATGTGTGATCAGTCTGCAATATTTTATGGATTTTAGAAGCTATATTGCTTAAATAGCAGAATTTTAAGGCTGAAAGACCAAATCCTCCATGCTTCTTTAATAGTTGAAGAAATTCCTTTTTAACTTCTTAGTATTGGCCGGACCAAAAAAATTGCAGAGGCCTACTATATAATTGTTTTTCTTCAGCTTCTGTGATGTCTGTAATATTTATTATGTACAACTGAGCAGGAAAGATTATGGTTTTGAGTACTATGGCTTTAAAAGAAAAGGAGAGTGGTCATATTTTCTAGTCTTCTAACATTTCAAAGTTCTTGTATATAAGTTTTTGAACTGGTAATATTGGGTAAGTGGAGAAAGGAAGTCCAAGTATAATGTGGGGTTCTCTTTTAGGGGTTAGTCCAAAAGGAATGCCTCCAAGATCCCACTTTCCATAAACTTTTAATTTTGTCTTGTCTGCATTAATAATTAATCCACTGCTTTTGCTAATTTTTCCAAAATACCAAAAATATATATATATGGAATCTTTATTCTTCAAAGTTCCCACTACACATTTGCATATGCTAATACCTTATTTCCCTTTATAGTTGAAGTTATTCCTCACACAGCATGTGTATTGTTGACTTGACTTCCTGTAAGGAGGGTTCAAGAATCAATGCAAAGAGCAGTGGACTGAGAGGGCAACCTTGCTTGACTCCTTTTTGAATTTTTACCAGGTCTGACATGAACCCATTAACTTGGAGGCAGGTGGTTGAATTGGCATAGGCCCCTTTGATAACAGATAGCAGTTTTTTACCTACACCAGTTTGCTGGAGGATGTGGAATAGAAAAGGATGCTAGACATTATTAAATGCTTGAGTAAGGTCTATTGATAGCACGGCCATTGACTGCTTTTTCATGTTAACTAAGCGGAGTAGATCTTTTTTTTTTCCGTAGTCCTAAATGGACCGTTGGGTCATTCATGGCTGGTAGGTGATATTCTTTGTTAGCCTCCTCCAATCCTCTCGGTCTCTTGTTCTTGATGTCAGTTGAGAAAGGGAGGAATTTGCCCATTTTTTGATGTTATCAGTCCATTTTAATCGAGGTCAGCCACTAATCCTTGATCCCGGAACGATCCCTTCTAGTGTTTGCTTTGGAATGCCATTAGCCCTCTCCACATGTCCGAACCATTTCATCTGTCTTCTTCTGATGACTGTCAGAATATTTTCCCTTCTTCTCCCGTCTATCGAATCAATCAGTTTTCGGACATTTTCATTGGTTTCGTGAACAGTATAGGGAATTCTCAAAAGTCTTCTGTAAGTTTTCATTTCAAAAGACAGGAGTCTCTTCTCATCTTCCCTCAGTAAAGTCCAGGCCTCACAACCATACAAGAGGATAGAATTCACCAAGGTGTCAATTAGTCTTAGTCTGGTTGTGATTGTTATTCTGTTATCTCCCCACAATGGATTTAACTTCTGTAGGGCCACGGTTGCCTTAGCAATTTGGTATTTAATGTCACATTGAATACCAAATTGAATACCATCGGTTTTTGAACGACCATCTTGACTCAACGTACTTCTTAGATAAGTGAACTTGTTTACATTCTCAATTTGTTTATTGCCAATTTGTATCTTTAAGAATTCAATGTCTGATTTTGAGCCTACAAAACCTACAAAAAACATTGTTTTTGTTTTTTGTAGGTTTATGTATAATCCATATTTTTTTAATATTCCAAAAACTCGGCTGGTTATCTCTTGTAATTCTTCTTTGCTTTCTGCCAAAAGATCGATATCATCTGCAAAATGTAAGTTATTTATTCTTAGTCCACTAACTACTATTCCAGTGTCATATTCATGAAGAGCTTAATCTATGACATATTCCAGAAAACAATTAAAAAGAAGAGGGGGACATGATGCATCACTGTCTTACCCCTGTTCTGCCTGGGACGGTTCACTGCTGCAATTTTTAATTTTAATTCTCATATCAGATGAGGAATAAAGAGATTTAATAATCCTAATGATTTTGTTGTCAGTACCATAATGTTCTAAAATTTTCCATAATGCCTTATGCCATATTGAGTCAAAAGCTTTTTGAAGGTCTAAAAAGTTGTGACAGATTATTTTGTTATGTTCTATGTATTTTTCACCTAGTATGTGTATTGTAAAAATATGGTCGATTGTACTTCTGGACTTCTGAAAACCCACTTGTTCATCTGATAGTCTGCTTTCTATTTTCTTTTCAATTCTTGACAATAGTATTTTTAACAGGATTTTGCTTGGGTGACTAATAAGGCTTATTGTTCTGTAGTTGCTATATTTATTGCTGTTTCCCTTTTTAGCAATAGGTACAAGGACAGAAGTCTGCCAATCAGAAGGCCAAGTCTCTGTGTTCTATACGTCCTGGAATAAATTTAGCAAGGTGCCTATGATGATGAGGATTAGATCACGTAGCAGAAATAGATTAAATTCTACTGCTCTACCTGGTACTCCATACACCTGTGTGCTTTTAATTATGTATCTCATTCACACTTTGAGCCTGTTATTGATAATGCAGAAAAATATCTTGTGGTCAGTATTAGATAGAGAAATAGGTCTCCAGCTGCTGATTAAGGTGTAATCTCTATTAGGTTTAGGAATGAGGACAGTATGGCTTTCTACAAATTCACTTGGTATGTGTCTGATGAGAGAAAGGAATTAAGTAGTGTAACTAGATTGGGAAGAATAAAATCCCAGGCCTCCCAATAAAGTTCTAACCCTAGACCATCAGGTCCTGGCAAATTTCTTGCTTGGCATTCTCTATAGGCTGTGGTAACTTCAGATGCTGTAATAGGCCTGTCAAGCCCATCTTGGGTATGAACAGGAAAGCCATTAATGTTCCAAGAGTTATAATTTCCAACAGTACTATTGTCTTCATACAGATTTTTGTAGTGTTTTTGAAAAGCATCAAGGATGTCTTGAGTGGTGGACATGTCTTCTCCATCAATGCAGATTTGAGTGACAGTCCTTTCTTTGCAAAATTTTGTGAATTGTCTATTGAAGAATGCAGCTGAAGGGCTATCTACTAAGTACTGCTGTATTCTTATCTTAAAATTTCTTTCTTCTGCTTTTCTGTCTTTCCAGTTTTATCTCTATGTTAATGTTTCTAATCATGTTGCTACATTCTATATAAGAGAGAAGCTGGTTACAAACCAGCTTCTCTCTTTATACAGGTCTTTCAACTTTTTCCTTTTGAGAAAAGCCTGTTCCCATTCCATCATATTTTGTTTTACTGCTTCTTTGAATTTTAACCACATATTCCAATTCCAGGTAACATTATCCCAATTTGAACAGAGGGTCTGGAATTTAGTTGTGAAGATTAACGGAAAATTTGGTGGAAGCCTCCATGGTCCAGAAGAGATCACTACTTTTTCCATGCTATTGAACTTAAGTAGAACTGGATTATGATCTGACATGTTGATGTCAGATGTTTTATCTGAATTATCTTATTTACAAGGGAAGAAGAGATATAAATTCGATCAATACGAGTACCAGTACCTTGATTCATGTATGTGTGTGTGCCTAGAGATTAGGATTGCGAATCCTCCATATGTCTACTAGCTGAGCATTGTCAAGACATGTTTTTAACTGTGCATATCCCACTTTTCCACTCCTGGGGGTGTCCTCCTATTTTGTCTAATGTGGGGTTTTCAATACAATTCCAGTCTCCTGCTGCTATGATGTAGTGGGCACCATATAAATATGGCTCCAGTTCCTGGAAGAATTTTCATCTAATTGTTCTGTTGGGATGGAGCATGAACATTATAAATCTTATTACACATCCACAGTATTTCCAATCTTTTGTCAAGATTCTCCCTTCTGCATCCCTTTAGATATTACAGAATGACCCAAGGAGGGGGGGGGGACAGGAATAAGAACTCCTACTCCAGCCCTGTTAAATCTTCCAGAGCTCCAATAAGAAAGAAGTGGATATCTATCTGTTAAACTTTTTATATCTTCATATGTGCAAAAGTGTGTTTCTTGGAGAAAAGAAATGGAAACCTGATATTATAGCATAGCATAAGTTTCCATATAGTATCTTGTTTAATTTGCCTTGGAATCCTCGTACATTTAATGAGGCAATGCAGAAAGGAAATGCTATGATTACTGAAGTGTCACTGGTAAGTCTTTAACTTCTAAATTTTGGATGAACCCAATTAGGTCTTCAATCTGTGAAGGAGCAATTGTGTAACCTGCTTCTTGTCAACTGTTTTCCAGTTTTTTGCAGTTGCTTTCCATTCTTTTAAATTCATGCCTATCATTCTTGATTTGGAAGCTGATTATTTTCTTTTCATGTAGGTCATTACTGTACTGAGACAACTTTGAATCAGTAAACTTTATTATATTTTCTTTAATTGTATCTCTTGCTTTTTCCTTATTAGCATGAGTTGGTTCTTTATAATCCATAAACTCTTCTGAGCCTGAAGAGTTTTCATTTGATGATCCACAGCCTTCTCCATCTTTACAATTTTTACTACTTCTTTTTCTTTTAGATGTAGTTCCTTTTTAAAATTTTTTTTTTGTTTATCTTCAATTTTTTTTTATTAATTCACCTTTCCTTTTTGATATCTTGTCTACATATTAAGTTCTTTCAGTTGTCTTACTTGCTTTTCTGTTTCTTCTCCAGTTTCTTCTTGTAGGACAGTTGCATGTTTTTGCATTTCATTTTGTACCTGTTCAGTTGGTATATTAGGTTCATTATTGGTAATTTCAACTGATGTTCCATCAGTATTTGACTGGGAGAGTTGCTCACGCAGTGGGCTAATTTCTAGCTGATTTGGTCATGCACTTTTTGTGATTTTACCAAGTGTAGTGTTTAAAAGTGCTGTCTTAACTAGAATGAAGATCCGGAAACTCTTCATTATGCCTCTCTGATATATATGGTGTTCTAATTGGCTCTACCAGTGCTCCCACTCTTTCCACAAAAGTTCTGAAAGGACAGGTGTTAACGTGGTGTTCAGAACTTTCGCATATCTGACAGGGTTTGAGGTGCTGATTAGTGATATGTCCGATCTCCATGCAATTGAAACATTTAGATTTGGGGCAGTTACCACCCAAGTGATCGTATGAACCACAACGCAGACATTTCCGTTGTATTCCAGGATAGTTTACCATAATTCGGGTTGTACCGATGTTGACAAAATTTGGTACAGGTGTCTTCATATCCATTGTGAAGGTAACGTCATCAGAAAACAAATTTGGATCTTCACCTGATAAACCCTTTTGTATATTACTAATCTTACCCCATTTCGCAAATGTCTGTATAAGAATTTCATTCTTGTTCTCTATATATTCCATTGGAAATATTTTGATTTTTATTGTTTTTACCTGGCTTCTGACCATTATAGGAATAACTGTGCTGCCTTTGAAAGTAAAACCCTGTAATAGTTTGTCCCTCATTTCCACATCTTTAACTACAATTAAATATTTCCCTCTGCCATAAGGGCTAAAAGAATAAATCTTGTTTGCGCCAACTTTCTCTTTTAAAACCTTAGTTAACTGTCTCGCTTCTTCACATTCAGGAATTTCAATTCCTAGAGTTCGCACCCTTGGAAGAATTGGTACTATTATCTCATGTGGGAAAAAGACTATAATTTCTGCGTTTGATTGTAAGAAAAAAACCTTTCAGTTGTAAGACCGAGAATTAAATAATGCTGTGGTACAGAAATAATTCTATGCCACCAGCAAATGCTTTATTTGAGCTATTATAAAATGGCTGCCATGATACCGTTAAAAGTAATCCTGTAATGCAGATATTAACTGCACTACCAGTAGTCTTAATATTTATTATAAAAAACAAGTGCTAGTGGGGACGAAACCACCACTAGCACCAGTGAAATAAAATCTAAGTGAAAAACAAACAAAAGAAAACCAAAGTACTTATCTTTCCAAAAAACCAGGATCTCATCAGTGGGAGCCAGACCCAGTAATGATACTAAGGTTGAAGTAATGCCGAAGTCATATTTTTCATATATGAGTAGCCAAAAGGTGTCACATCTTATTATTAATATACTCTGGATTAGAGGTAGTTGTTGGAAGTTTTTCCAATTGATTATACTATAAATTAAAGATAGCAAGAAATTATATACTTGGTTTGATCCTTTATCCAAATGTAAACAAACGAAGTTTGTGCCTGAAATATAATCAGGATAAAGAAAAAAAAATTACACTTATAATTACACTTATATAATTGCTTGGTATCTTTCATTTATAGTATATCCAAGTGGAAAAACTTCCAACACCTATCTCTAATCAAGAGTATTTTAATAATAATCTGTGACACCTTTTGGCTACTTGTATATGAAAAATATGATTTCAGCATTACTTCAACTTTTGTGTCACTCTGGGTCTGGCTCTTGCTGATGAGATCTGGGTAGTGACCCTTCCCATAACGCTTTGCATTATGGGATACTAAGACACGTGATGGGAAGCCATTTCTTGGTATCTTTAATTTGTAGTATAACCAAGTGGAAAAACTTCCAGCAACTTCCTCTTTTGCAGAAAATTTTCTGTACTAAAGCGCTACAGAAACTTGTCTGTAACTCTTTGATTAATGGTAGTGCTATTTGGTTGAAAACATTTGGTCTGAGTCCTGTTCAGGAGTTCAACCTTTATAGGGACTTTTTAGCTTAACACCCCAACCTACCATGATGTCTATGGACATCCAACTAAATCTGGATATGATTCTGTAACACCTATTGAATAATATGGATAAGAAGTGCAGTTTGGTCTCGCTATTTCATCCACATGGCTGGTAGGGAGGTTATCTGTAAGTTTGTAGATCACATTTAGAGGGTGGTAAGGAAAAACCCAAATATCTTCTTGGAAATTCTGGTTTTTCATTCTATAGACTAATCATCTAGAAATTACATGCAGTTCACAGACATAGTATGTTATGCATAGGCCTTACAGTTGACTCTTACTGTATAGTATTGTGACTTTGGTTGAGATTTTTCTATATTTGTAGTGAGCAAATTTGTTATAATAGCATTTGCTATAGTGAGAGTGAACTATACTAACGTTAAGTTCTCTGAAGACAGGTATTGTCTGTGACAGGCCATTGAACATAACACGTTAAAGGGAAGATGACCATAGTGAATGTTCTTTAGCATATCATTGATCCTATAAGTTTGGCCATCACTTTTTGATTGTTCATTATAGTTGATAACATCACAGTGCTTGTTATGGTGAGATTCCAGTGTAAATTTTTCATTTGGCTTTCTGTTATCCAAATATAGTAGCCTCTTGATTAACTGGGGAGGGGGGATTAGAAAATTGATTTGTATGTCCATTGTCAAAAGATAATCATTAGATGATGTTGATTACATCTTAAAAAGGAGCAAATACATGTGAAGGTAGTTTTATTTTGCATCTTTGAATGTGTACTCAGAAACTCAAGAAGACTTTCTTTAGACACTATTTAATACAAAGGCTTTTGATGTTTGGTGTAAACTCATGTTTTTATCAAAAGTGTTTGAGTAACATTGATCTTTACCTTTTTTGTGTTTTGTTAGTTTGATGAATTTTTTTCTTGATATCTTCTTTCAATCAAACTAAACTTCATTTAATTGACAAGAATGTGAAAGTTGACAGGGAAATGAAGTTTAATTAAATGAGGAGTACACTAACCCTGAACAACCAGAAGAAGAGAATCTTGTGAGAAAAATAAAGAATATCTTGAAAAACTGTGAGGATAATAGGTAACAAACACTACAATTGCAGTATTGTACTCTGTTGTCATTTATCATATTTGAAGTTTCTTATTAACAGAAAAATCAGCTACAGTGTTGCTCTCATCATATTGGTTTCCTGATGTGTTATGTAAAACATGTAAAGGATGCAGTGCTTCCATACAAAATCATGCTTTGAAATTATGGGATGTTATATGCAGAAAGGCCAACCAAGGAATCATACCTATATATAAGGGGGACTAGAAAGTAATCAATTATTTTTAATAGGTCACTTTTAGCCGATTGTTTTTTTCTTAAATAACACACAAATTATTAAATTTGATTATTATTTAAATATTAGCATTACTTTTCTATTTAAAAAATTGTTTTTTTTTTTTTAATTTTAGATTATTATTTTTTAATATGGCAGACTTTAAAGTTGAAGAGCACCATTTATGTCATTGTATGCTGTTTTTGTTTCTGTTTCACCAAGGAAAGAATGCTACCGAGGCTACCAAAATCATTTGTTCAACTTATGGAGATGTATTGAAGGTTAACAAATGTCAGCGATGGTTTAGGAGATTTGCAGAAAAAAATTTTGATCTCTCTGATCGTCCTCGATCTGGAAGACCTCTTACTCTAGATGACGATGCTCTTAAGACTCTCGTTGAATCAGATCCAAAACAAACCATACAAGAATTAGCAGAGAAAGATTCATCATGGTCAACTGTCCAAGAGCACTTACATAAGAGTGGCAAGGTTCTTAAACAGGTTGTATGAGTATACCGCATGAACTGTCAGAAAACAATAAAGCGCAGAGACGGGCGATTTGCAATTCATTGTTGACCAGACAGCAAAATGACCCCTTTTTGGAACAAGTCATAACTGGTGACGAAAAATGGTTGCTGTATAAGAATAATAAATGTAAAAACAGTGGCTTTCTCCAAATCAAACTCCAATTCCAACACCTAAAGATGGACTTCATCCACAAAAGGTTCTGTTGTGTGTTTGGTGGGATTTTCATGGAATTATTCATTACGAACTCATGGAACAAGTTAAGACTATCGCAGCAGCCATCTACTGTGAACAATTAGAGTGACTACATCAAAAATTGTTAATCAAACGTCTTGCACTTGTCAATCAAAAAGGGGTAATTTTGCAGCAAGATAATGCAAAACTACATTCTGCAAGAATGACTCAAGAAAAAATTAGGCAGTTAGGATGGGAACTTCTACCACATCCTTCATATTCGCCGGATATTGCCCCTAGTGGCTATCACTTATTCAGGTCCCTAGAACACAGCATAAGAAATAAAACCTTCCGTTCGCAAGATGATGTCCAAAAAAGTTTGATATCATTTTTTGCCTCCAAAGAAAAAACTTTTTTCAAAAAAGGAATTCTAAACTTAGTAGATCGTTGGAATAAGGTTATAATTAACGATAACGATTATAGAATTGAATAATGTTAATTTATTCTTTAATATTTTTTTTTTTTTTTTCTGAATAAAATTTATATTAAAAATGTTCAAAAAATTGATTACTTTCTGGTCCCCCTTATACTTTCATTTTTTTAAAATAAAGAATTACAATATATGCATAATTTTACCTGTTACATATTCATATATTCATTTTACTGATTATCAAGCAAAATTCATTTCCTGTTCAACTTGGATAATCAGGAATCTTCTTTATTACACATTGCATTGCATCAGTTTCTGTCTTTCCCACATTAAACGTTTATTTCAGACATGAATATATGCTTCAGATGTTACTTTTGTTATCCTTTTCAAGAATCGTTAGCTCAGTTTGACATATTTGCAACAAATTATGTCTCCAGGAGTTGCAAAGTTTTGTTGTTGAAGATGAAATCCAAATACTTCAGATTGTTGTTTAAATAAATTCAAATCTCTAATAAGATGATTTAATACCGTATTTTCAATCAGATGAGGTTTGTTGATAATTTCATAAATGTCTTGATGATCCTATTCCCACCAGAAGAAAAAGATCCATTATGATGGAGTGATGGTGGATGAGGTTCTGCAAGATTTAGAGAGTTAGGCTATTATTGTATGTCAGATTTTAAGCTTGGTATAATATCAAATAGTTTCTTTTTCATAGAAATTTGCTCTTATCATGTAAGCCTCCTGCATTTAAAGGTAAACAATAACGTGATACCAGTCAGGCCGCTGCAAAGAGTATAGGACTGAACCCAATATGTAATTAATCAGTAAGCTTTCCCAGTCTGCTAACAAACAATCTTCTTGCTGCTGCTGCTGCTGGTCACTTTTCCATATCATTCCTAGAGGGAGTCCAATCACAGTGTGTTCAGGTGTCAAGACTAGGACTGGAGATAGTTTCTTTTGTGTGGGTGTCTTTCACTTCTCATGGCATACAATTCTGTCCCCCCTCCTCTCTATTTGATTCTTCTTCTCCATTCTGAAGATCATAAACTATTTTTTGTTTGAGATTTTTTTCCGAAAAAAATTTCAGAAATAAAAACAAAAGAAATATCAATGATACATGCAAAAAAATAATTCTTTTGATATGTACTTCATGAACATCGATAGCGTTACTAGTAATATACGAGGGTTGTTTGAAAAGTTTGGTAAAAAAATTGGTTAAACTTATTTTTGGAAAAAATCTCCTTTATTTCTCGACATAGTCTACAACAAGGTGTACACATTTGGTCCAGCAAGTTTCCAATTTTTTCATCCCATCTAAAAACTAGGATTTGTCAAATTGTGCAAAATAATTGCTCACAGCCGTGATGACATCCTTGTTCGAAGAAAGTTTTTTCCCACCGAGCCAAATTTTTAAGTTTAGGAACAAGAAGAAGTCACATGGGGCCAAGTCCAGAGAATACAGTGGAAGTGGAACCAGTTCGAACCCCAATTCGTCCAATTTTGATATTGCAATGGCCAATGTGTGGGACGGTGCATTGTCTTGATGAAGAGTAGTTTTTTGTGTGCCAATCTTGGCCGTTTTTTTTTTTCAGTTCTTCTTTTAAACAGTCCCACAATACCATATAATAGACTCCTGTTATTGTCTTATCCTTTTCCAAATAGTCTATCATGATAATTCCTTGGGAATGCCAAAAATCACCTTCCAAGCTGACAAAACGGTCTTCGCTTTTTTTCTTTTCGATGTTCTTTCATCAGGCATTGTCCACTGTTTTGACTGTTGCTTGGACTCAGGTGTGTAGTGGTGGATCGAAGTTTCATCTACAGTCGTGAATCGATGCAAAAAAATCCTGCATATTACGATTAAACATCGCCAAACACTGCGTTGAAAGGTCTTTTCGCATGTGGTTTTTGATGGACATTCAACAATCACGGCACCCATTGTGCACACAGCTTTTTCATGTGCAATTTTTCATGTGAAAAATTGCACTTGAAAGGATATTATACACCTGTTGTGCAGGATATTATGCACCTTTTCAGTTGAAATTCCTACAATCCCAGCAATCTCACACACTTTCACTCGGCAGTCTTCCATAATGATACCATGGCATCCGGAGCACGCTTCATCTTTGATGGACTTACGACCACGTTTAAACTCATTTATTCAAAAATAAATAGTCTTTAATGCTGGTGCAGAGTCCCCATGAACTGCATCTAACTCGGCTTTGATCTGTGCATCTGTCCACTCCTACAAATAAAAGTGTTTTATCACTGCACAAAACTCGTTTTTCTCCGTTTTTATGAAAAATGCGAACATGGCCATTTTAAATGTTTGCCAAACAAGAACTGTGCATCACACATGACTAAAATTTTGCCAGAGGTCATGAAAAAGACGATATGTGCCGACACTGGTATGAATGAATGAATTGTGTCGCTGTCTATTGGAAATTTAACAAACTTTTCAAACAGCCCTCGTAGCACAACATCTATCTCCACATCCAGTCATCCAAACATGACCTGGTTTACTGTCCATATGTTCAGATCCTTTGAGTTCAGATCCTCCCACTGTCATGAATCTTTTGTCTTTAGGTGGTAGATGAATATCATTGCCCACAATGAGGCAATCATCCTGCTTACTGAAGTGTCTTAAAAAAGTTGCATGTTTCATCTCTAGAAAAGGATTTCCAAATTACCGTATATTATCGCGTATAAAGCGAACTAGAAATTTTGTTTGAAAACTAGCCCTAAAATGTCATGTCTGTGTATAATGCGATCTGTTAATCTTGTTCCATAACATTATAAATAATATAATACGAATTAACGAAAGAAATATTTATTTAAAAACAAAATGTCAAAATACAGACGCATTAACGAAAGAACTATTTATTTTAAAACAAAATGTCAAAATACAAGACGAATTAACGAAAGAAATATTTATTTTAAAACAAAATGTCAAAATACAATACGAATTAACGAAAGAAATATTTATTTAAAAACAAAATGTCAAAATACAAGACGAATTAACGAAAGAAATATTTATTTTAAAACAAAATGTCAAAATACAATACGAATTAACGAAAGAAATATTTATTTTAAAACAAAATGTCAAAATCCTTTAAATTCTTCTTCATCTTTTGAGTCATCAAACATTTCATTTATAAATTCTGTCGGGATTGCGTCATCAGTGTAGCAGTTGTCGTCATCGTCTTCATGCTCTCCAATTTGTTGTGTGTCATCCTCGCTTTCATATATATGACGTGATCTTCGGATCCATCCATTGAATTACTTATTCCACATTTAAGAAATGAGCATTGAATCATTTCAGATGGTATCGAATCCCATGCTTCTTTAACCTAGCTGGTGACTAGGGTGATCTCAGGCTTCTGAAAATTCCCACCCTTTGTTATCTTCACCAAACCAGATGACATCCATTCTCTCCATTTTTCACGTAAGTGATCTTTAAATGGCTTATTCAAACTGACATCAAGCAGCTGCAAAACGGAAGTTAGACCACCCGGTATGACTGCCAGGTCTGTACGTAGCTCACGTGCTTTCTCTTTGCTTGCCTCTGTTAAATTGCCCAGAACATATCCCAGACTAGCATGCTTTGTTGATGTAACAAGCTACCTGGACGTATGTTCCATACTTGATCCAGCCACAATTGTACACCTTCTGCATCCATCCAACCTTTCTGATTGGTGCAAACAATTACACCTGGTGGAAATTTCATATGCTTCGGAATTTTCTTCCTTTTAAATATTACTGTTGACTTAATTTGGTTCCGTCTGCCATGCATGCTAGAACAACAGTAAAATGCGTTTTTTCATGTCCCGTTGTGACACTCTTTTCACCAACTGAGTTTACTGTTCGATTCCCGGGCATATCCAAGTACATGGGCGTCTCATCCATATTGCCATTTTGGGAAAGTTCATATCCGTGACACTTCTGTAATTTTATGATAAATTTATGGAAGGACTGCACTTTTTCTTCAAGCTGCTTTGGTAACTTCTGCACAATTTTTGTTCGGTGTCGTAATGTTAATGCTTTGCGTTCCATAAATCTGTTGCACCACCCAGGTGAAGCAAGAATAGATGAAATACCTGGTGTGTCCTTGAATTTACCATTCCTGAGTTGTAGAGCTTGAAAACGAATTCCATTTCTTGTTACTATAATGCCATCTTGTCATTGCGTCAAAATCCATTCATTTAGCTCTTCTTCGAGTTCTGGAAAGGATGCTACATCTCCATGACGGGCACGTTTTGTTTTGGGGATTTTTTCAAGACTGTCTCTTTGTTTACGCCAAAGTCTAATATTACTCTCTGCTACACCAAATTCTCTCATAGCAACATTGTTATTATGTTCTTCTGCAAACTGCACGACACGCAATTTAAATCCTGCTTCAAAAGATGAATGTTTACGTTTCTGTTGGCTCATTTTCAGGCTAGGTTTGTTGAACGAATAATATTTAAAATGAACTGTGGTTAAACTGATATACCTAACTGTGCTCTATCTATCTCACTGTGCTCTATCATTCGGCGACGGAGAGTGCATGCGCAGATACGATGCGCACTCAGTCGCCAAATGCGAGTGGGTCAAGTAGATTTGGTTGCATGGTGTAGTATATATTATGTGTGCAAGTCTAATAAGATGTTATATTTTTTAGGATCCATATAATGCAAATCCCTAACTTTAAGTAGTATTTTTTACCATAAATTTTTCGCATTATATGCAATAATATACGGTATCTAGCTATTAGCCTATTGTGGGATACTAATGTACTACATTTATAGCCTTTTATTGTTGGGATTCTCCTGTAGTACTACCTTTTATTCTTAACAGAATTGGTACTGACATTCTCAGCAGCTACAGTCTGCCTAAATCACCCATTTGACATGTTTTACAACTTCTTCAATCATAAGTTCAGCTATACATTAGGGAATGCGAAATCTAGAATTCCTTGTTGATTTACTCTGACTCAAATTTTTCATATTGCATTTTGTACTATTCATTTGATTTCTTTATGGCTCAAGAAATTCAGGTAACCACTTCAAAGCCTTTGATTATTTATCTGTAACGTTCTGATTTTCTGGCATCCAAACACCCAAACAATGAAATTATCTTCCTTGGGGACATCAGTGTCCAGAACTCAAACTTATTTTCATTTTCCATTTGCAATTAAGCAGGAAGAGGTGTCAAGTTTATTGTTGTTAACAGTGATGCAATTGACTAGTCATCTACCAGCATACCAGATAGTCTTCAACATCCCCACATCTTCATCTGCAGTGTATTTGAAAATAATTTCAAGAGGAATTGCTAATTTCTCCTTCCAAATAGACTGTAGCTCTCATTTCTCCTCTTGATAATTCACACTGTAATCTTGTCCTAGTTTCTTATATTATGGATATCCTTTACTCAGAATTGCTTTACTGTTGTTCCCTTGAATGGGGAAAGTTCTAGATTGTTATAGTTTTTTTTTAGTGTATTGTGTGTTCAAGTTTCAACAGTATTCAAAACGTGTTGGAGTTTGTCTCTTTTTCAAATTTTGCCAAGATTTCTGTGTATGACATTAATTTCTTACACTGCTGTTTAGGTTTCATCCAAACCATATTTTCCTTTTTCTTTATATAAGCTGTCAAAGACTTGAAACATTTCATTTTGGTACTTTCTTACTAGAACCTTCCATGAAATGGTAGGTGCAAAGGTCTGTTTTGCCATTTTAAAATTGAAGATAAACATTATAAACATTCAAGCTTTATTTGCAAGTATAGTATTGAATACTTAGCTTCTCCCTCATTTTCCTGATTCTGAGTGCTTGAATTAATCATCTTGTTTGTTAAATGGATATTATTTGTTTTGTTCTTCTTAGTTCTCACTAACACCAGTTATGTTAACCTAACATTTTTGTAATCCCTTGGAAGTTCTGCAAGTATAGTATTGAATACTTAGCTTCTCCCTCATTTTCCTGATTCTGAGTGCTTGAATTAATCATCTTGTTTGTTAAATGGATATTATTTGTTTTGTTCTTCTTAGTTCTCACTAACACCAGTTATGTTAACCTAACATTTTTGTAATCCCTTGGAAGTTCTGCTTCTTGTTCTTTAATGCTTCTTATGTTCATCTTCAGTTCTATTGCTGTTGTTCTCATTAGCTAATATTTCACTTTTTCTCCTAGTTGCCTGAGGAAAACTACAAGGAGGGTTGAGGAGGGAGGTCTTGTAGTGGTGTACTTGATGCATAATGATGGTTTGTGATAATGTAATTAGAGTGACCATATAATTTATCATCCAAATTGGGAAATTTTTGAGAGTGAAAGGGGAAGGAAGGTGCTAAAAATAATTAAAATTATATATTTTGAAATATTTATTTATTGACTGACATATTGGACCTACAAAATAGTTATATTAAAAAACTATTTTCAAAAATAAAATTTTTTCTAAAGAAAATAAAAACCATGTATGTCTGTATACATTAAAGCAAAATAAAAAACTTAATTATCTGAACTAAACATTAAAAAAAAATGAACATAAAAAAATAACGTGAATATTTACCAAGTACAATTATTCTGTCAAGTATTCAATAATTAAGCAGAATAATTGTACTTGGTAAATATTCATGTACTTTAATCAATTTATTGGATGTATTGCTCTCTAAAACCATGTTACTAGTATTTCCCTGAAGAATGTCATGTTTTTAATGATCTTATTATTTTTTTTATTATAAAATTGACTTAGTCCTCTTCAAAGTTGCATTTTATGGTTAATAAATTTGAAACTGTTGACACTTGTGGTTGACTCTTCTCTGTAGACCATAATATTTTTAATTGAGAAATACTCTCTTTGTGGGTGCTTGAGGTATCTGGTCAGCCCAAGACAAGTTTTTACTAAATGGAGAATATTCTCAATTCTAAATTTTTGTATCGAAAAGTGGAAATATTTCTGCACAGATGTATTCACAGGTACTGTCTGTTTGCCTCCATTCAGAGTCCCTTTCTTCAACAAATGTTTTTGCAAGGCAAAACTCGTCAAATAAGTTGTCTCTGTTTATGATTTTTTTTTTATTTCATCAAATTTAGATGGCCACCAAGTGGCCAGCAGGGTAAGTGTTGCATACTTCTCCCACCACCTTTACCTAAAGGAGTTAGCCTTAACCACTCATGTCTGAATGCACTTTGTGGTTATCAGGGAGTTCTGTACAGGCTGTATTTTACAAGTGTTAGTTATGTTGTGCTGGAAAAGATTGAGAAAATAAAGATAGCATTAAAAATATTTTTTCTAAACCAGGACAGTCCTGGCCAAACCTGGATGTGTAGTTACTCTAGTAATAATGTATATATTATAGCCATGAGAAGGTGAGGATCGGACAGCCTCTCCACAATCCAAAATTGGCATCATGTCTTTGATATTGAACAGTCTCCAACTGGGATAGAATGACATTCTGCAAAATAAGTTCCAAAGTTAGCTTAAATTAATACCTTGTCATAAAACAAATGCAAAAGTCAGTTATTTGACATAGCTGAATGGTTACAAAAATAGGAAGAAATAAATTGAAAACTTTCTATTGATTATTCTCTCTAGAAGTTTGCCACATTTTCAGCTCTAATGTGAAATTTCTCTTTGTAACATTATTGATTTTGAGATTAGGGTTGACATCTGACAGGTTTAATTTTTTTCCATTCTTTATTTCAAAATTTATACACACTTCAACAGCTGATAACTCACTTGATTTTCGTTATTTTGCATGTTTAACGGATTTGAAATAATGGCTGAAACCAGACTAAGCTTTGAGGATAGAAAATTTATCCTAAAATGTTACTGGAAGTATGAAAACGTAGTGGAAGTGCAAAGACAGTTTAGAAGAGAATTTCAGTCAGATCCACCTACAAGACTTACTATCACTTGAATTAGAGATAAATTTGAAGAAGATGGAACTGTTCAAAATGTCCATAAGCAATGTTCAGGAAGACCACGAACAGCTACGAGGCCCGCAACAGAAGAAAGGTTGATTGAAACGTATCGTCAAAGTTCAAGAAAATCTGTGCGACAAGCGTCTCATGAGATAGGAGTATCAAAATCAAGTGTCCATCACATGTTGAAGTGCAGTCGTTGGAAAAGTTACATTCCAAGAAGAGTACACGCTCTCAACGAAGATGATCTGGATAGGAGAATGAAGTTTTGTGAGTGGTACTTGGAAAAATGTGAAGAGGACGCACAGTTTCCAAGACGAATTGTGTGGAGTGATGAGGCCACATTTAAATTAAATGGGTCAATTAACCGGCACAATTGCACTTACTGGGCACCTGAGAATCTGCATGTTATGGAGGAACATCATGTAAATTTACCAGGAGTGACGGTGTGGTGCGGCTTATCAGCACATGGATTAATTGGACCATTCTTTTTTGATGGTACTGTAACTGGTGCCAATTACTTGAACTTGAAGCATGAAACTGTCATGCCATTTATTCAAGAGGACTTTTATTTTCAACAAGGTGGAGCACCTCACACTACCATCGAGATGTGAGGGCCTATCTTGATGAGACTTTACCCAACCAGATGGATTGGAAGAAGAGGTTCTGTAGAATACCCCCCCCCCTGCGTTCACCAGACCTCGCGCCAATGGACTTCTTCTAATGGGGATTTATCAAGGATATAGTTTACACTTCAAAACTGGCAACAGTCAACGATCTGAAAGCAACAATTGAAAGAGAATGTGCCCAGCTACAAGACGAAATGATTCCCAGTGTTTGCAATTCCATTGCTGCATGTTATCAGCGGTGCCTGGACCAGGATATTCATCAGTTTGAATACAGACGTTGAGGGATGAAAAGTACATTTATCTACATAAATGTACTTTTCATCCCTCAACGTACTTTACAATGTGAAAATTAACTGTATTATAATAAATACCAACTTTATGATAATTCAAAGTGTGCATACATTTTTTGAGACACCCTGTATATAGCATATATTTTTTTCTTTTTAGGATTCAGAAGGAGATACACCACTCCATGATGCCATCAGTAAAAAGCGTGATGATATGCTTACACTGCTGCTTGATCATAGTGCAGATATTACTCTTACAAATAATAATGGTTTCAATGCACTCCAACATGCTGCACTTCGAGGCAACCCAAGGTAAAACTTGCATTATTCTATTAATTTAGAATTCATGTGTGTGGGGGGGGGGGGGGGTATACACATTGCTTGGTCATTGCCATTATCATCAAATTCCTGATTATGCACCCCTCAAAGGGTATACAAAAGATATTATGATATACTTCATGATTAAGTTTACAACAAACTTCCTATAAACAATTTTCTTATAACCTGTTATTTATTAGGATTTGAATCCTGATGTACTTCTGACTTCATCAATCAATGTAAATTTTTGTATTTCTTTGTATCTTCTTCCTGCCATTCTGGCATCATACACCTGTTTTGCTAACCGTTCCTCTCCAGTTAGTTCTACTCACACATTCTTCTTGAATGCCAGCAATGCCAAGTTCATCTCTAATATGAAATTTTTCTTTGTAACATTATTGGTTTTGAGATTAGTGGTTGACATCTCACAGGTGTAATTTTTTTCTATTCTTTGTTATTGTAATTATTTATATTATTAGCTGGACATGTGTGCATATAGATAACATATATTTTCCTTTTTATTATTAATGCAATTGCAAGTATGCCTACCTACCTATCCAGCCCTAAAGTGACACATAAGTTTTGTGATTAATTCTGATTCTTTCCAGCTTTCCCAATCTGGCATCTTTTTGTCATTCTTTGCTAACTTAGCTTAATCCTTTCCACTTCCCTTTTTTCCTTCTGTGATCCATGTCAAAGCTATCTTTTGGAATTTCTCCTCTGTTCAGTTTCAGTACATAGCCTCATCCATTTCCATCTTCATCTGTTTATTTCACTAGCAGTACATTTTTACATTCTGTTTATATAAATCACCATTTGTTATACATTCTGGCAAAATATAAAAATTCACACCACCAACAAAAACTAAGTCAATTGGCAAATCACAAAAATACCATACATAGAATTTAATACTCATGTACACAAATTTAAAGAGGCTAGTGAGATGATATGATGTCCAATCCACTGTAATAAAAACCAAGGCCTAATATGAGATCTCTTATATTAGGCCTTGTAGATCAGGTAGATCTGTTATAAGAGATCTACCTGTGGATGAATAGGCTATGAGATAATATATATGTTATATCCTGTAGCAATGACCTACATTCATGATATCTTGTTCCTGCATTCAACATCTATTGCTTGTTGAATGAATTTTAAAAAATGATGGTTTGTTATATAGAAATCTCCATGTTAATTCCTCTTTATATTTGTGTTTTATTGTATCAATCATCAAATTATCAATCATCAGATATGTAACATTATCATAGGAAAGTAGTCATTGATTTATTAAATCACTTTACTTTTTTGTGTTTTTTGTCAGTATTAAATTAATAATTGTTATTTTGTTTTTTTATGATATTTGGATGATTTTCATATATCATTCAGTTTCTGAAAACATAATTTTTTGCTTTTGTCAGTTTCATCTTTAGTATCAAAGAAATTAAAACTGACCAGCATGCACTACAAAGAATTTCATGCTGATCAGTTTTAATTTCTTTCTGGCATTTAAGAACTTTTGTTTTATTCATATTTAAGTTCAACATTTTCATCTGCCTTATTCATTGTTTATGACTTTGCTTGTATATCAGTGTGTTGTTTTGTTGAGATTAAAGTTGTGCCATCTCCATAATCTGGATCTTGATGATCATAAGAAATTAAAACTGATCATAATGTCTCTCTCTCTGTCAACACTCTCAAAAGCTATGGCAAAATCTATAAAATTTAAGTATAAGAAGATTCGAAATTTTTACTTTGTTCATTTATTTTCTTTAAAGTAAAAATGTGGTGTACAGTACTTCCGTCTTCATCATCAGTGGTTCTAACAGGCACTTAATCTGTCATAACATTCCATAGTATCATTAGATTTTTTAACTAATTCTAGCTTTAGGTGGTTTAGCCTGATGACTATAAATATACTTTCTATGTAAATTGTGTGATTGCCTGATTGCAGGTTGAAAAACGAAAGTTTCCAGGAAGAAAAACCATTCTACCTCCATTTGAGACCAGTTAATCATCTTAAGTTAAATGCTTTTTATATCCTAAATGGGATTTGAAAACTCAGATATCTAATTAGCATTATCGAAACTGACTAAGCTATGTAGGCTCTGTACTGCACTTTCACCATTTCTAAACAAACATTTTTATACTTTTATATCTTGCCTGTTTCATTTATAATTCTATTTATTAGAATTTTACAAGAAAAATGATTGTGAGACATACAAAAATATTTTGGGAAAATTTGGAGAAAAGAGCAAAGCTAATAATAATGGCAAATATCTGTTGGATTTCTGCTCAGGACATGGACTGGTTATTACTAACACCATGTTCCAACATAAAAATGTGCACAAATTCACATGGAGAGAAGAGGCTAGGAATAAGAAGTCTCATCGACTATGTTATTGTTGATAGTGATGTTTTCTCCCTGGCGCAGGACACCAGAGTGTACAGAGGATTTGAAATTGGAAGTGATCACTATTTAGTCTTGAGCAGGATAAAATTGAATTTCATATTGAAAAGAATAACATGTAAGAAAGTTTTAAAGTGAATAAAAGTTGAGCAGCTCTCAGATGTGAACTGTAAACTAAAATACACAAAGATTATTGAAGAAAAAATGAAAGAGTTTGAGAACAGGAATCAAACCTTGGAGATTCAGTGGCAAACTCTGAAGAAAACATTGATTGATTCTGCCAGATAGGCATGTGGTGAGGTTGTCTGTAAGGATAAAAAAATCAGAACTCCCTGGTGGACACAGGAAGTTAAAGAGGCAGTGAAGGAAAAGAAGAAAGCATACAAAAAGTTCCTGTCAAATAAGTCAGCTTGTGCTCTTAGGGAATATAGAGACAAATGCAAGAATGCTAAAAACTGTGTAAAACTAGCTAAACAAAAGTCATGGGAGGACATTGGCAATAATATAGAAAATAAATATCAAGAAGGTGGCAAAATATTCTGGAGGTTGTTGAAGAAGTTTAAGAATGGAGGAAAGAGTGCTGTAAAAGGAATTAGAGATGATAAAGGTGACATGAAAACAGTAGAAAAAGATATCCTTTAAGTATGGATTAATTACTTTGATAAACTGCTAAATGAAACAAGCAGTGATGACAGCACAGTGATAAAAAACACTGACCAGGCATGCAGTAAGGAATACATATCCATACTTGAAGTAGAAAAAGTCATCAAAGGCTTGAAATGTGGAAAGGCAGCAGGAGTTGATGATATTCGACCAGAAATGCTGAAGTATGGTGGTATAAGAGTCTTACAGTGGCTGCACTGCATAGTTCAGAAAGCCTGGACAGAGGGACGAATTCCCGATGATTGGAGTAGAGCTCTCAGAGTACCCATGTATAAAAAGGGAAATAAAAATGCATGTGAGAATTACAGAGGTATTTCCCTATTGAGTGTTCCTGGCAAGATCTATGCAAGTATACTTGAGAAACGGTTGAGAAGAATTGTGGAAGAAAAGCTTGGTGAAGAACAAGCTGGATTCAGACCAAATAGAGGCTGTCAGGATCAGATCTTCACTTTACGACAAATAGTCGAGAAAGCATGGGAATATAACAAAGATCTGTATTTAAGTTTTGTCGATCTGGAAAAGGCATATGAGGTTCCAAGAGAGAAGCTATTCAATACGCTGCAGTTATATGGTGGCAATGGGGCATTATATCAAGCAATACTTAGTCTTTATTTGAGTTGTAAGTCAGCAGTTAGAATTGAAGGAAGTGCAGGAAGATGGTTTAATGTTAAATCTGGTGTGAGACAAGGATGTACATTATCCCCTCTGTTATTCATTATCTATATGGATCATATTATGAAGGAAAGTGGTATTAAACATGATATCAAAATTGGAGATGTTAATGTCAGCTCTTTGCTTTATGCGGATGATGTTATACTTCTAAATAAATCTGCTACAAGTCTGCAAGATTCTCTGACTAAATTGAATAGCTGTTGTAATAGATATGGTATGAATGTCAGCAATAAAAAGACAAAGACAATGAAAATAGGCAGAATCATTGAAAATGTCAACTGTGTTGTGAATGGAGAACCTGTGGAACAAGTAAAACATTTCAGCTATTTAGGCATGATTTTTACTGAAGATGGTAAATTAAATATAGAAATAGACAACAGAATCAGCAAAGCTGGTATGGTGGGAAGTCAATTGAATAAATTCATGTGGAATAAGAGAGAAATTAGTCGGAACACTAAATTAGCTGTATACAAGACAGTGTTCAAACCAGTTTTAACTTATTGATCTGAGAGCTGGGTCAGAAGTAAAACACTTGACCAAAGACTAGAGACCACAGATATGAGAGTCCTGAGAAAGATTATAGGTGTGAACAGATGGCATCAATGGCAATATCTTATTAAAAACGAGGATGTTAGGAAAATACTTAACATTGTCAGCATCCAGGAATGCGTTAGCAGAGCTAATCTCAGGTGGTATGGTCACTTAAACAGAATGGGTGAAGAACGATTAGCAAAACAAGTGTTCTCTGCCAGGTTGGCAGGAAAACGACCCAGAGGAAGACCAAGATATAGGTGGATTGATACGGTACAAAGTGCTTTAGACGACAGAAATATAAGATCTGATAGTGTTGGAGTTTTGACAAGTAACAGACTGATTTGGAAGAAAATTGTATTTAGGAAATTAATAATAATGTAATTTTTTTCATGTAGTACTATCATATCCTGTACACCCCTTGAGGGTACATGGCAGGAATTTGATGATGATGATATATATATATATATATATATTAACTCTGACCCTCACATTAAATTTGTTTCTGAAGAATGACATCAAATACTATATGGAATAAGTGGACATACTATATAGGAAACACTATAGGACATACTATATAAGTTTCCTATATAGTTCAGCTAACTATATAGGAAACTTACTTTGTTATATTTATCTGATCCTCTTTACCTTCCTTTAATTTTATTTATTTATTTATTTATTTATTTATTTATTTTCTACTTATTAATTTGTTTATTCATTTGCCTTTCCTCTCAAATTCCTCATATCACAATAAAAAAGTTGAAGATTTCACTTCAATTTAATCTCTCTTAACTATTATTCTTGCATATATTTTCTTCTAATGGGGTGAAACTCCTGATGAAACATGTTTATTTCATTTCCTGCAGATAATTGCTCTGACAATAGGATATCAACATTTAATTTTGTAGTTCTAAAGGAAAAATTTTTTATTGTAGATGTCATCTCATTTGATGGTTCGGTGTTTCTTGCTTCCCATTTGAGCATTTACCATTCACTAATAGAGAATGGATACATTGCGTTGTCCTTCAATATTAATTTCACAGTTCATCCATAGAAACTATAGCAAAACACATGTATACACAGTAAAAATGTGTGTAATAAATTATAATTAATTACATATATTTCAGTTTACATATCATAAACTGTCATCAGTGTTTGAGAATGAATAATAAGAAATTCAAGAGCAACAGTGCAAGTATATGGGAAATAGCATGTTTTCATGTGTGTTGTTGTTGGTGTTGTTAACATTATAGCGTAGGATCTAATATGGGTGTGTGTGCATGTGTAGGTGGGTGAGTATGTGAGTGCATGTGCGCCCACGCGTGCCCACACACACACACACACACACACACAAATTTGATGCCACAGATATACTTGGCTATATGACATAATTCAATAAATTTAAAAACTAGAAGCCAAAAGATACCAAAATAGAAAAAAAAAATGATTTATTATTTGAGCACATAACTAGTTTCATCTTCTTAGGAAACTTCAAAGAGAAACAACAGCTATAAATTAATTTGCAAACATATGGATGACATTTGAAGACATTCTGGATGTCATAGTATTGTTGAGTGCATTCACGTTGGCATGATCTAAAAGAGAAATTAAATTCTCTCCTAGATGAAGTCATCAGTTTAGATAAAGACACAATTGAAAGACTTGAAACTCATTTTGCAAGACCTCCTAGATTTTATGTTCTTCCAAAGATTCATAAGATTGACTATAGTAGATTGTATTGATTCTCCTACTTACTGTATAGCCAAATATTTAGCTAAATTATTGAAATCTTACATTGGCAACTCTAATTCTTTTTTAAAGAACTCTTCACATTTTTTAGAAAAATTAAAAAATGTCTCATTACAACTTACAGATCTTATGGTTAGCTTTGATATAGAATCTTTATATACCAATATACCTCTCAAGGAAACTTTAAAATTACTTGCTGACATCTTTCCTGAAGTCATTATAAAACTGTTCGATTTCGTAATACATTCTGGATATTTTGTATGTCAAAATAAATTTTACAGCCAAGTAGAAGGAACAGCCATGGGAAGTCCTCTTTCTCCTGCTTTAGCCAACTTTTATTTAGAACATTTAGAAAAAGTTCTCTTCTCATCTATTTTCCCTTAACCATCCTTTTGGGT
Organism: Typopeltis vanoorti; assembly: GCF_054136105.1. NCBI lineage: Eukaryota > Metazoa > Arthropoda > Arachnida > Uropygi > Thelyphonidae > Typopeltis > Typopeltis vanoorti. Next base: position 55,590,932 of record NC_143551.1, read on the forward strand.
AAGATATATAGTTGACATCTTTACTATTTGGCCACATTGCAAAAACTCTTTACCTTCTTTTTTAAACAGTATCAGTTCCTTGCATCATCGTATAAAGTTTACTATGGAAATAGAAGAAAACAACGAGTTATCTTTTTTAGACGTTCTCCTCATCCGGTGATTACATCTTCTTACATCTACAGTATACAGGAAACCAACGTTCACAGGTCGTTATATTCTTAAAGAATCAGCCCATCATCCATGTCAAAAAACAGGAATTATAAAATGCCTCATCAGAAGAGCAAAAACTAATTGTTCTACCTTTGATTATCTACAGAAAGAACTTTTTACTATCCAACACATGAAACTCAATGACTTTTCTGAAAAAAGTACTCAACATCTTCTCAATTCTTATAATTCTCCACAAAACAACAAAGTTTCAATACGTCGAGTGCCAATTCCTTATATCTCTGGTATTTCAGAACCTATCGCAAGAATTTTAAAGAAATATGATTTAACAGCTACTTATTCACCTATCAACAAATTGTCTTCTCGTTTTCCTTCTCCTAAAGACAAACGCTCAACTTTATCTCTTCCTGTAGTTTATCAAATTCCATGCAACTGTGATCTATCCTATTTTGGACAGACTGGACGTTCTCTTGAAAAAAGAATCCAAGAACATCAATCCTCCATTCTTCACAACAAACCTGAAAAGTCTGGATTGGCTCAGCATGGGATTGAAACTGACCACAACATCCTTTGGTCCAGGACTCGCCTTTTACATAGATCCCGTTATAGGTTTGAACTTGTTCAAGGAAAGCGTGGAGGCCTTGCTCCATCGTCCCAACTTGAATCGGAATGACTGTATATCTATATCAAAAATCTGGGAAAGTCTAATCAAGATTACTCATTCATTTTTTTTTTTTTAATCATGTCTCTACTTCAAAATACTCCATTTCATACTTAGTGATATAATCACGTGGCTTGTTCTATTTTAAACGATCTATTGTTAATATTCTCGCTTGCATTTTTTATAACTGTTCTTGTAATATCACTGAGGATGGTCTGCTATTTCCAGACCAAAATATCTGGTTAATTAAATATCTTTCTTTTGTTTACGTGCATTTATCATTCAGTCTTATGTCACAAGTATCCTTAAAATAGCAACTTTACCTATACAAGTTGCTACAAGGTGCTTTTACTTTGAATAAGAAACTCTGGATGAGATAAAGCCGTTAAAAGTTTTTTACCTTGTGGATAATATACATTAAGGATACCAAGTAATTTTATAAACTTGGTTTCTTTACTCCTTCTCCCAAGTAAGCAAAACAGTTAAGTTGGCACCTGAACGTAGTTCAAGTCTAAAGGTAGTGCAACACCAGGGCAACTCGTCGTAAAGGTGGGTAAAGCTCTGATCACTATTCTTAGTATTTCCCATAATGTAAAATACATCTCACTAAGAGATGTATACTGTTATACATTATGGGTGGTGGGGGGGGGTTACTACCCAGACAGGTTTCAAGCTTTTTTGAGGTCTCCTCAGTGAGTAGCTAGACCTTGAAATACCAAGGTTTTTAGTAATACAGAGCCTTATCAACTTGACCTATACAAGTTGCTTTTACTTTGAATAAGAAACTCTAGATGAGATAAAGATGTGAAAAGAGTTTTACTTTGGGGATAATATATATTAAGGATACCATGTAATTTTATAAATAAACTTGGTTTTTTTACTCCTTCTCCCAAGTAAGCAAAACAGTTAAGTTTGCACCTGAACGTAGTTCAAGTCTAAAGGTAATGTAAAAACCAGGGCAACTCATTGTAAAGGTGGGTAAAGCTCTGATCACTCTTCTTAGTATTTCCCATAATGTAAAACACATCTCACTAAGAGATGTATACTGTTATACATTATGGGTAGGGTGGTCACTATCCAAACCGGTTTCAACCTTTTTTGAGGTCTCCTCAGTGAGTAGCTAGACCCTGAAATACCAAGGATTTTTAGTAATACAGAGCCTTATGTAAAAGAGATGTAAAAGCACCTTGTACAAGTTGCTACAAGGTGCTTTTACTTTGAATAAGAAACTCTGGATGAGATAAAGATGTGAAAAGTTTTTTACCTTGGGGATAATATATATTAAGGATACCAAGTAATTTTATAAACTTGGTTTTTTTTTCTCCTTCTCCCAAGTAACAACTTGGGAGAAGGAGTAAAAAACTTTACAATGAGTTGCCCTGGTGTTGCACTAACTTTAGACTTGAACTACGTTCAGGCACAAAAGTAAAAGCAACTTGTATAGGTAAAGTTGATAAGGCTCTCTAATACTGAAAACCTTGGTATTTCAGGGTCTAGCTGCTCACTGAGGAGACCTCAAAAAAGGTTGAAACTGGTCTGGGTAGTGACACCCCCCCCCGTCCATAATGTACAACAGTATACATCTCTTAGTGAGATGTGTTTTACATTATGGGAAATACTAAGAATAGTGATTAGAGCTTTACCCACCTTTACAATGAGTTGCCTGGTGTTGCACTAGCTTTAGACTTGAACTACGTTCAGGCGCAAACTTAACTGTTTTGCTTACTTGGGAGAAGGTGTAAAAAAAACCAAGTTTATAAAATTACTTGGTATCCTTAATATATATTATCCCCAAGGTAAAAAACTTTTCACATATATCATAATCCTCAAATTCTTGACATGTACCCTCAAGAGGTGTACAGGATATGATAGTACTACATGAAAAATTTACATAATTACTAACTTCCTATCTATAATTTTCTTCCAAATTAGTCTATTACTTGATTAAATTTTAGTGTAAAGTATAAAGTTTTACTGTAAATAGTGTAAAGATTTTTTAATACACTATTAAATAAAAAATGATGGTACAACATGACAAATTTCACATATATATATATATATTTTTTTTTTCCCCCCCCAAATTTTGGGAATGGGATGTTGTTGAGGTTTGGAAGGTGAAGAATGAGTTCAGCATTTTCTTTGAAAAGACTTGCAATTACAATGAATTTCGCTCTAGGTAACTTTAAGGGTTATATTTCATCTTTTGTAACAAAGAGCTGTAGCTTAAACATGGCTGCAAGATGAAAGTTTTTTCAGGATACAAGCAACACATTCAGAGATGCCTCTGACATATAAATAGTATCTTGAATAAAAAAAAAAAAGGGGGGGGGGGGAGTTTTGGAGGTTCCTGATGCAATGTGTTTGTGCAAGGAGAGGCCAAAGATGTAATTCAGCCCAAGAAGAGAAATCTTATTTTTCCTGAAGATTTAAGTATTATCTGCAGTCCAAGTTAAGAGGAAGTGAAGTGAGATATTTTCTTATAAGAAATAAGACAGAACTGTTCTATCGCTGTTTGTTTCATTTAACAATGTAATTGCTAACTTCCTATCTATAATTTTCTTCCAAATTAGTCTATTACTTGATTAAATTTTAGTGTAAAGTATAAAGTTTTACTGTAAATAGTGTAAAGATTTTTTAATACACTATTAAATAAAAAATGATGGTACAACATGACAAATTTCACATATATATATATATTTTTTTTTTTTTTTTTCCCCCAAATTTTGGGAATGGGATGTTGTTGAGGTTTGGAAGGTGAAGAATGAGTTCAGCATTTTCTTTGAAAAGACTTGCAATTACAATGAATTTCGCTCTAGGTAACTTTAAGGGTTGTATTTCATCTTTTGTAACAAAGAGCTGTAGCTTAAACATGGCTGCAAGATGAAAGTTTTTTCAGGATACAAGCAACACATTCAGAGATGCCTCTGACATATAAATAGTATCTTGAATAATAAAAAAAAAGGGGGGGGGGAGTTTTGGAGGTTCCTGATGCAATGTGTTTGTGCAAGGAGAGGCCAAAGATGTAATTCAGCCCAAGAAGAGAAATCTTATTTTTCCTGAAGATTTAAGTATTATCTGCAGTCCAAGTTAAGAGGAAGTGAAGTGAGATATTTTCTTATAAGAAATAAGACAGAACTGTTCTATCGCTGTTTGTTTCATTTAACAATGTAATTGCTCCAGACATCTAGAATATCTTTATCTTCCATTTTCATGTCACCTTTATAATCTGCAATTTCATTTACAGTACTGTTTTCTCCATTTCTAAGCTTTTTTCAACAGGCAGAATATTTTGCCACAATCCTTATATTTATTTTCTGTGTTCTTACCAAAGTCTTCCCATGACCTTTGTTTAGCTAGTTTTACAGTGTGCCTCGTTTTCTTACATTTTTATCTGTATTCTCTTAGGACATTATTGAACTTTTGTTTTCTCACCTGTAAAACTTCTAACACTATAATTCACTAATTCTCACATTTCGGGAAGGCAATCTGTTTACTAGATGATCATCCCCTTCTTTCATAGATTCACCTTGTTCACTTTCTCACAGATGTTCTGTCACTGCCTTATACCTTTTTCCTGCCACCATTTGCTCTCCCAGATCATGTCTCAAAGAGTTATGGGGATATGCAGAGAGAGAACTGTCTAGGTGTGAGAACAAGAAACTGGATTTCCTCAGTGCAACCGGTATGTTCACAAGTCTTCCACCTCCTATTGTATGCACCCTCCCACTCTTTATTTAGCTGTTTCTCCCTACCAACATTGCAGGCAACAAACATATTCAAATTCAGTTTTATTGGAAATCAAAAAAATCCCTCTCCTTCCCAAGGGGAAAGAAGTCATGAACAACCAACTTCTTTATCACCTGGAGGTCTGCTAACTAATCATTAACCAACAATAAGAATTTTGCCACTATCAGTCCACAGCAGATTCCCTACCCATCACTACCTCCTATCTTTAAACACAAACTATGGAACAGTTTTCACAGGGTTGCCCTTGATATTCCTAGGATATTTCATTGGGTTTGACACAGAGGCCTATTCAGGAAACTATTGTCTTTATGGTTAACTTCTAACATTTGCAATTGAGCTACCAGTCATACATTGGTTAAGGTGGTAGGTCATTTCCCTTTGCATATTGGCCCATCAATGTCAGAATAACTAGTGCTCTGTAATTTCACCTACTCTCTTCTTTGTGTACATAAATTACTTCTCACTGACCTCAAATCCAATGTTTAGCTATGCTGATGACAGTATGTCCCATTCCTCTTCTTCATTTGTGAAATCTGTTGTGTCAAAGCATTATAAGGCCCAAGATCTTCCATAATCAATGCCCTGGATACCTTGCTCTCTTTCAGTGAGATTAAGATAACTTTGTGAACTTTAATGATTTCAAAACCATCATGTCTTCTCTTTCACAAGAAAGTTGTCACTTCATCTCCCTTATCCTGATAATACCAGACCTTCAAATGGGATTAGATTCCTTTAGCCTATCCTGTCACAAACACTTCTCAGCTATAGCTTATTCAGCCTCCAAAAAAAAACTCGCACACTTTTCTAATGATGATACTTCTCTCTTGTACAGCTGCAAACACCTCTTCTTCTTCTTCTTCTTCTGCAGCTTCTCCCACTTAAGTGGGGTCACTGTTTGTTATGAGTCTCCTCCACACCTGCCTGTCTTGGGCTGTCACCACATCCAAGTTCTTCATCTTCAAGTCCTCTTCTACCAGCTCCCTCCATCTCTTCTTTGGCCGCCCACGCTTCCGCCTTCCTTGCACATCCATCTGCATGACCCTTCTTCCCACATATTCGTCCTCCCTCCTCATCACATGACCAAACCATCTCAACCTTGCCTCCTGTATTTTCGCTCCTAAGTTCGTAACTTTCACTGTTCCCCTGACATAGTCATTTCTCAGATGATCCTTTCTGGTCACACCGCACATCCACCTAAGCATTCTCATCTCTGCTACTTCCATCCTGCTGATGTTATTTTTCTTCAGGGCCACAGTTTCTATAGCATATGTCATAGCTGGCCTCACTACTGTCCTATAAATTTTGCCTTTCAGATTGATCGGCACCCTCTTATCACATAACACTCCAGCCATCTCCCTCCAGTTCCTCCAACCTGCTTGTATCCTGCATCCCACTTCTTTCTCACCTCTTCCATCTTCTTCCACTGTCGAACCTAAGTATCTAAAGTCTCTCACCTTCCTGATGACATTTCCTTCCAGCTCCAGGTCTGTCTCCTGGCCACCGCCCACTGCGCAACACATATACTCTGTCTTACTTCTGCTCAGTCTCATACCTCTCTCTTCCAGTACTTTTCTCCATCTTTCCAGTTTAGTTTCCGCTTCTTCTCTTGTATCTACACACAGCAAGATGTCATCTGCATACAACATTGTCCAAGGTGCATCTTCTCTCACCTCCTCTGTTACCACCTCCATCACAATATTAAACAGAAATGGACTTAATGCTGACCCTTGATGCAAGCCAACTGTTACTTGAAAACTTTCTGTCTGTCCCAAACAGGTCCGAACACTTGTCTTCACATTTCTGTACATTTCCTGCACCAACCTGACATATTTCTCCGGCACCTTCTTCTCCCTCAGACACCTCCAGACTTCTTGCCTTGGCACTCTATCGTATGCTTTCTCCAGATCAATAAATACCAGATGTAGCTCCCTTTGTTTCTCTCGATATTTTTCCATCATCTGTCGTAACCCAAAGATAGCATCTGTTGTTGATCTACCAGGCATGAAGCCAAATTGTTCCTTTGCAATCTCCACCTCCTCCCTCAATCTACCATCAAGAACCCTTTCTAGGATCTTCATTGTGTGGGACATCAACTTTATTCCTCTGTAATTTTTAGTCTTATGCATCCCCTTTACCCTTGTAGATGGGAACAAGAGTACTCTCCCTCCATTCCTCGGGTATATTTTCCTGTTGGCAAACTTTCATGAACAGGTCCCACAGCAGGTCAATTCCTTCTTCCCCCAGTGCCTTCCATGCCTCCACTGGAATTCTGTCGGGGCCCACCGCTTTTCCATTCCTCATCCTCTTCATGGCCTCCGTCACTTCCATTCTACCAGCTCCCTCCATCTCTTCTTTGGCCGCCCACGCTTCCGCCTTCCTTGCACATCCATCTGCATGACCCTTCTTCCACATATTCGTCCTCCCTCCTCATCACATGACCAAACCATCTCAACCTTGCCTCCTGTATTTTCGCTCCTAAGTTCGTAACTTTCACTGTTCCCCTGACATAGTCATTTCTCAGATGATCCAAAAAAAACTCGCACACTTTTCTAATGATGATACTTCTCTCTTGTACAGCTGCAAACACCTATGTGCCCTAATTCCATCCAACTTTCAAATACTGCTCTCACATTTGCACGATACTAAAACTTACCTAAGAATGTTTGGTGCTATCCAGAAGAGGGCAGTCCTATTAATTGATGCTTGGCTCTCAAATTCACTCCAGTCACTCTATCATAGATGTACTGTTTTGCTTTGTGTTCATTCTCATCATTCCTCCACTTTCTTCCAAAACTATAAAGAAACAAGTAGGTGCTGATAAGCATATCTTTGTCGACCTTCAAACTTACAGAACCAATTTCTCTGCTTTCATTCTGTCTACATATGTTCTTTGAAAGTGCTCCCCTCAATTAATTTTTTTCCCTTCGAAAGATTACAAATCTTTACTGGTCAAGAAACATGTTCATAGTTTCCTTCTTTCTTCATATTCTCTTGCCCCTTCCCCCCCTCCTCCAGCACTGATATATTACTAAGATTTTCCAACCTTACTTATCAACTGTAGAACCCACATCATTTCAGACAGTAACATATCATGTTAGAGTTAAATACCAAGAGATGATAGCATGTGTTTGCCTATCTCTTCATCAGTTGCCACTTATAATTAGTGATGGTCATGGGCCAGCTGTCTCTGATTGGCTACTGGTGGAGATTGAACTGCCCACTCAGTCTTCAAAAACTAGATAGGGTTAAAGGGCCTTGCCTACTCCCTATAAGGGAATAAAAGGCATTAGCTGATAGCTTGGTAAGGAGGCTGCCATATCTGATCAAATGCCCTGGAAATGTCATGTAACTATGAGTTTATCCAAACCTTTCCATTGCTTGTCTAGGAGAACAGATGTGGAACAGGAGTGGCACATTTATTATTATTATTATTATTACTTGACACCTCCAGTGAGTCCAAAAACTCATCAAGGGCGGTCACCTACTCTACAATTCTCTGTCTCCATCAACTACAACAAACTGCAAGTACCATCATAATCTACACCAACGGCATCTACTGCCCACTACTATCACTAGTATTTTCACAGACAATCACAAACATCCATGCCCACAGCAGGATTTGAACCGAGAGCCTTTGGGTTGGAGAGCAGGTATGCTAACCTCTCGGCCAACCAGACCGGCATTTAGGGGAGATGGTTAGATGAGTGGAGTGGAGTGAGTAGAGTACCCTCCTGTGATGGATCCTTGGACTCCTTGGTGGTGTCATATAATAGTAATAATATAGTGCCTAAGAATATGATGGTGCAGTTGGCTGAAAAAAATGAATCTATAGAAAATGAAATTTAAGCAAGTTTATGATTGGAAGTGCAAAGAGGAGATGTGACATCTATACTATATTTGGAGAGTGAGCTGGTTAAGATAGGATCTAAGGTATTGGCAGAATTTTGAGTATTATCTGGTATTCTTGCTGGTAGTTGAATAAGTTATATATATTAGATCATTACTGACAACAGAGATATCAGCATCCCTTCCTTCTTAATCTACGAATTTAGAAAAGGGAAATCAGTTTGAATTATGAAGCTTGAATTGTTAAGCTTGGGAGGATATTAGTAATAGTACTGATGTTTTGGCTCTTCAAGAGGATTTGAGTATGCTGGAAAGGTGAAGAAATGAATGGGGATGTTATTTTAATGCAACTAAATGTAAAATTTTGAAATTTGGGATTCACAGATGGGATGCTTCACATTCACTTGGTGGAGTTACTGGAAGAAGAAGTGGAAGAATCTTGAGGTTATTGTTGATAAAAATTTCAAGTTTCGGGGAACATATTGAAAAGGTTGTGAAGGCATCTCAAAGAATTGCTGCAATTTAAGGAGGGATTTGAAGGGATGAAGTAGCCTTGGAGAGAGTACAGAAATAGATAACAAAAATGATATCAGGGGCTGTGCAGTATTGATTATGAGTATAGACCGAGAGTATGCAGACTGCAGAGTTCATAGATAGAAGACAAAGTGGGGATGTGATTGAGATATTTAAGCTGTTGAAGGGTATTATTGGATTAACAATGGGGGGGTGATTTTTCACAGGATAGAATGAAGGGAAGGACCAAGGAAAGGGACTGTCCTTAGAAAAGGAAGTAGTGAATAAAAGGATAAGAAGAGTTTTTTTGCATGGAGAGTAGTAGGAACTTAAAATGCATTGCTTGAGAGGATTGTAAAAGTACAAATGGTGGACGAGTTTAAGGAGTGGTTCAGTGGACTATATTCACAAGCATTTACCTCTCATGATGAGTCTTGTGACTCCATGGAGGTCAAGAAAATAATAATAATAATGAACATTGAAGTTTCAAAAGAAAATGATTTTGGTGTTTTGGTAATTAGACTAGAAATTCATCCTCTGGAGATAAATAATCACAGAGATCAGAGTGGTCCTCAGAATTTAGATGAGCAGTAAAGACAGCAAATAAACTTACCTGGCACTGAATAATCATTGAGCATAAAGAGCGATTTCTGGATAGAGGTCAACCAAATTACACACATGATTTGGTTGACCTCCCACTTTCCCAAAAGGGGATAGATGGAGCATGGAATTTTTGTTAATTGGGGACTGTTTGCGCTTTCCCCTTTGAGCGCCTCCATAGCACAATTGGAAGAACGACAGTACGTTGCAGTTGCATCCTTCCATTGGAAAAGGCCTAAGTTTGATTCTCATCGTTATAAGAGATGACATTCTGTACTTTCTGTGAAATGAAATGTGATGAAAACCAGGAAAATTCTAATGAAAATATTGTTGAAGCTAATGAAGAAAAAATGTGAATGATGTAAGAATGAAGCAAATTTTAGAAGGTGCAAAAAATTCTTTAGTGTTGCCACTCTTAGAAACTGATGAATTTTATAATAAGAAATAAGAATTTATCTTATTTAAAAATAAAAAAAGAAAACAAAAAAAAACTTTGTCTTGCTTTGCTGATAGTTCTACCAGCATCAACAAATTATTATTATTATTATTATTATACCAGCACCTCTATGGAGTCCAAAGACTCATCATACAAGACCCAATCTATCCACGCAATCTGTCACATCTCTTCTCGAACCCATTAATGACAAAGTACTCATAACTGACTCTGGCAACCCATTGCACTCATTCACAACTCTCTCGAGGCCTTATAAAAAGGAATAACAACTTCCTTATCTCTACTTGTTAATGAGCTCTTCAATAGCCAAATAATCTAATGGGCTATCTTAGCAACCATAGCAATATGTCCTCTTAACTTTAACTCTCTGTCTACCATCACCCCTAAATCTCTAGCTTCATCTATTTCCAGGAGTTCAGTGCCATCAATATGATACACAGCTTGTAATCTATTTATCCCAAAATGCATAATTTTACATTTCTCAACATTAAACTGGCATCCATTAACTTTTGCCATACTGACAGCCTGTTTAAATCATCCTGCAAGCTTTCCACATTCACCTTGATTAACTATTACTCTACCTAATTTTGCATCATCAGCAAACAACTGAATATTTCCTTTCAGGTTATTTCCTATATCATTTATGTACAAATTAAACAGCAATGATCCCAGCACTAAACCTTGTGGTACACCACTAGTCACCTGTTTTTGCTTTGATTCTGCTCCTCCATATATCCCTTTTTGATATCTGTCCAGCAGCCATCCTCTTATCCACTTAGCCAGTGTCATATCCATCTCCACTTGTTCTAATTTGCATAGTAGAGTTCCACGCAGTATTCTGTCAAATGCCTTTCAAAATCCAGCAAAATCATCATTTAGCCATTTTCTTTATCCAACTCAGCTGTTACTCTATTTTAAAAAGTTAGTAAATTACTAAGGCATGACCGACACTTCACAAAGTCATGTTGACCCTTGTACGGTATCGTATTTTTATCTACCAATTCTTGAATTCTCTTTTTTATCCATTTTTGTATTACTTTTAAACTGATTGGTCTATAATTTGCTACTGCAGTCTTAGAATCTCCCTTATGCAAAGGCATTATTTTGGCTTCTTTCCACTCCCTTGGAACTCTACCAGAGCTGAGACTTAAATTAAGGAGCCTAGCCAAAGGCATTGCCAGTTCCCTTGCACATTTTCACAAAACCGGAACTGATATTCCATCTAATCCCACAGATGTATTTACATTGACATTTTGGAATAATCCTAAGAACCTCCAATTCATCCACTGTTCCCACATTAGTGTCTTTCACATATGTTAAAGCAGTAACCTTAGTAAGGATTACACTGGCCAACAAAAAAAAAATTTTTTTCTGCTGATTATGATCTGACACTTGTTTTTTTACTTACTAATTTGGGTGCGCTGATTTCAAATATCAAACCCATTTTTCTCTATCACGTCAGGTTTTTCCTCTATGGCATTTTCTTTTTGCTAATTTGTAAGTTTTTGATAGTTTTAAGAAGGCAGTACTGTTTAGAGGATCAAAAAAATCGATTTTTTAATATTATTTTCTGAAAGTATGTACTTTTAAAAATCCGTTCCTAACTTTTTATCAAGAAATTCGAAAAATTCCCGAAGATATAGCCTATTATTCAAAGCAGTGCACAGATCAGAATCGGAGCGCTCACCGCTCTCGCTTGTTAGTAAACGAATAAATGCGTAAGAACCTGCAACAGTACGTACTGGCACTTTGAATGCGAGAGAGGCCAATAACCGACCTAATACATTTAGGTGATGAAAAGTAAGCGATGACTACTGCCTAAAACAAATGAATGCTATATGCGTCATAGCGGACAAAGAACGATCGAAATCAGTCAATCGTTAATCGATCGTGAAAGTATGATGAGCGCTTATAACGTTTCAATAAAGTCTGGTTTTTTTTTGTCTTGTTAATTGCATGTTAGTTGGCAGTGAAGAAAATACATCATGTCTACTACTCGAAAATGTGTCAATAGTGTAGATTCCTTCTGCTACATTTGTGGCAGCTTTACTGTTCCCAGTCAAAGGACAAATATCACTGATTTCGTTAAGAAAGTGTACTTTGCATACTTTGACGTAAAACTTGCAGATCAGGACAAGTCATGGGCTCCAAATAAAGTGTGTAAGTCACGTGTAGAAAATTTATGACAGTGGAGCAAGGGAAAACGCTAAAAATTAGCTTTTGGCATTCCAATGATTTGGCGTGAACCGAAAAATTACGTAGATGATTGCTATTTTTGTTTAGTTCAGCCTTCTGGTTATAATAAGAAGAATAAGAAAAAAATTGTGTATCCAAATCTCGACTCAGCAATTCGGCCAGTTGCTCATCCCAATGAAATAGCCATGCCAATTTATAAAGGACTTCCTTTACTTGAGAACGAGCATGATCGGGATATGCCAGATGTTCTTGAGGAGCAAGACCTGGATGTTGATTTAGACAATGAAAATTTAATTTCTAGTTCTGGACTGCAATGTTTTACTCAAGCGGAATTGAATGACTTAGTAAGAGATTTGGGTCTATCAAAGGAATCATCGAAATTGTTAGCTTCAAGATTAAATGAAAAAAACTTATGGAGCAAGATACGAAGATAACTTATCATAGCAGGGAATGTAATCTTGTACAATATTTTAAACATGAGTGTGGGTTTGTTTACTGTAACAATGTGTCAGGTTTACTAACTGAAATGAGTGTTGTACAGTATCATCCAAATGAGTGGCGTTTATTTATCAACAGTTCAAGCAGAAGTCTCAAGTGTGTCTTACTACACAATGGGAATGTATATGGCTCAATTCCTATTGGCTATTCAGTCCACTTAAACGAAACATATGAGGACATTAAAAAGGTTCTGAAGTTATTAAAATATACAGACCATAACTGGATCATCTGTGTGGATCTTAAAATGGTGAACTTTTTACTTGGCTTTCAAAGAGGATATACAAAGTTTCCGTGTTTTCTATGCTTCTGGGATAGTCGATCTAGAAACCAACACTGGAGTCAGAAACATTGGCCTCTTAGAATATCCATAACAGAATGAGAATGTTATAAATCGACAGAGAAAAAATCATTTTTCCACCTCTACACATCAAACTAGGTCTTATGAAGCAGTATGTTAAAGCTTTAGATTTACAAGGTGACTGTTTCCTATACATATGTGAAAAATTTCCACGACTTAGTTATGAAAAAATTAAAGCCGGTGTATTTGATGGACTGCAAATTAGAACTTTAATGAGAGACCCAAATTTCATCAATCTATGAACGAAATTGAGAAAGAGGTCCGGACTTCATTTACAATGGTTGCGAATAATTTTCTTGGAAACAAAAAAGCGTGCAATTACAAAGATCTAGTGGAAACAATGCTTGAAATTTTCCAGCGCCTAGGTTACAACATGAGCATAAAGCTTCATTTCCTATAAAGTCATCTTGATAGATTTCCCAAGAATTTAGGTGCTGTAAGCGATGAACAAGGCAAAAGATTTCATCAAGACTTAAAAACTATGGAAGATGGGATTCTCACATGATGGCCGACTACTGTTGGAGTATTCAAAGGGATTGCCAAAACAGAACACACACAGCAGAAATTGCTACAAACAAAAATTTATTCCCTGAAACTCATGTGTAAGTAAAATTGTTATTTTTTTATAAATATTCTTGTAATTTTTAATGAATATTGTTAAGTAGTTATGTATCTAATTATCAGCCTCTCTCGCATTCAAAGCGCCAGTAAGTGCCGTTGCAGGTTCTTACGCATTTATTCGTTTACTAACAAGCGAGAGAGTTGAGCACTCCGATTCTGATCTGCGCACCGCTTTGAATAATAGGCTATATCTTTGGGAATTTTTCGAATTTCTTGATAAAAAGTTAGGAACAGATTTTTAAAAGTACATACTTTCAGAAAATAATATTAAAAAATCGATATTTTTGATCCTCTAAACAGTACTGCCTCCTTAAAACTATCAAAAACTTACAAATTAGCAAAAAGAAAATGCCATAGAGGAAAAACCTGACGTGATAGAGAAATTGGCTTGATATTTGAAATCAGCGCACCCAAATCAGTAAAAAACAAGTCTCATATAAAAGTCAGCAAAAATTGTGTTGGACTGTGTTATATACCTTTGAAGAAAATTCGAGAAGAACATTTTCAGTTTCTTTGCACACAAGTTCATTCAGAATGATCAGCCATATCTTTCAAGGCTTAGTTTCCTTTTAACACATTTTATTTTTTATTCAAAGAATTTATATTTTCAATGAAAATAAAATGTGGATATTTATAAACATAAATAAATAATATTGGTTAACTTTTTTTTATACTCCTTGTTTTTATACTTGTTGTTTTTAAATATAAAAACACATTCCATTTTATTCAATTAAACTGCAAAAATATTGACATAAACATAGATAATCGAGTTAATATAGATATCTGTAATCACCAAATATGATTTGCTCTTTGTTCTGAATTTTTATGTGGCATATAAGTTAATTGGAATTATATTTAGAATGGAGTCTTACTAAAAAAAAAAAAAAAAAAAAAAACGCTAAGTAAAATAAAGTGCAAATTACATTTTTACTGGTTAAAATTTATTTACGATTAAATTATTTTCAAAAAATATTTTTCTACTTATCTAATTAAATAATTTTTGTAAATTTTGTTTAAGACTCAACATGTAGGCTAAACTTAGCCTTGGACTCATTGAGTCTCAGAATACAAAGTCTTCCTAATTCATAGTAACGCCCAGAGGCAGTCTTCATTGTTGATTTGCTGTACATGTCCATTGGACCAACCCCCATTCCCCCCCTATCCCTCTTTTTTTACTTTTTTAGTTTATTTTTTTATAGAGTTGAGTATATAGGATATGAAGCACATCGTTATGTATACCACAACTAACATAATTGTATTGAGTTATCATTTTGTGACATTTATATGGGTTGAATTTGTGAAAAAAGAAAAGACTTCTTGTTGGACTACTGAAAATGGGCTGAACTTTTCAACTGTACTTATAGGCAACAAGATTAGGTAGCATTTATTGGCAGTAATGTTGACACTCATTTTAATTGTGTTTGCCAACATAAATATAGCTGATTTTTTTAACAGTGCAATGATATTACAGTGATGATATATTACAATGGGCTAATGCTGTAGAAGAGCAATATTTGTTAGTTTCTTGTATAAGATTTTCTTTTTGTTCATTCTCTATTCATTTTAAAGGAGAATATTGTTAATGTTCTATTAATTTTTAATAGAGAACTCTTCATTTATGTCTAATTTGGATTTCTTAACTACTTCCTACATCTCATTCAGGTGACAACTTGATTTGTACGTGTGATTGAACCAAACCACAGAATATTGTGTTACATTAATAATACAGTTTTTCATGCCCCTGAAATTCATGTTATACATTGTATTGCATCCAGCATCTGATCTGTATCCCCATAATGGGGGGAGGGGAGGAATGGGTCTACTTCTCTCATGGTGTCCCACTCCATCTTGAGAGAGAGAGAGAGTACATGTTTGAGTATATGAATGTGTATGTTTGTATGAATGGCATCACAAACATCCATTCCTATGGTGAAATTTGAACCTGCAGTCTTTTGGCTGGGAACAGATACACTATGCACTTAGGTCAACGAGGCTGGCATGTTATACATATGAAAACTGAATATTGGGAATGCAGTTTGGTGATTGCACAAACATATATTTTTAGCCAAGACAATATTTTTGGATTTGATTACTTTCAAATCAGAAAATATTGTCTTGGCTAAAATTATAACTTAAATTATAACACAAATAGTAAAAACATAAATTTTGCCTCTTTATAAGGCTATGATAAGACCACACCTGGATTACTGTTCACAGATTTGGTCTCCCAGGTACCAAAGGGGATAAAGAAGCCGTGGAAAGGGTTCAAAGAAGAGTTACAAAGATTATATCTGGATTATGGGATTTAGATTATAAGGATAGATTGCGAGTGTGTGGATTGCAGACTTTGGTTAACAGGAGAAAGATGGGTGATAGAGGTTTATAAACTTTAGAATGGGTGTCATAGCATTTCAAATGATGAAATTTTTCATTATATGGGTGGCTGGGAGAGAACATGGGGGCATCCGTGGAACTTAAGGTTGTTCTCAGTCAAGAAAGAGGAGAGCTAGATTTTTCTCTCAGAGAGCAGTGAGTGAGTGGAATAATTTGCCCTTAGGGGGTAGTGAAGTGCATCTAGTGTAAATGAATTTAAGGGAAGGTATGAGAGCTGGGTTGGGAAATTTACAGCCTCCCTCGATGAGTCCTTGACTCCCTGGAGGTCTCAGATAATAATAATAATAAATATGTTATAATTATTCATGTTTGAATGAAATATTATAACTTCTTTCAAATTGCTTTTGCCTAAAAGGAGAGTATGCTGGTGTTACTAAACTTTTAAAAGGGGTATGCAAGAACTGAAAGTTTGGGAAACATTGCTTTAAGAGAAGGTTCAGGTTTATTCAGATAATTTTAATGGCATTATATGCATTTAAAATACCCCTAGTGATTTTAGATACTACTAAGGGTATTTAGCGGTTTTAGATTTAAATAGCCATAAAAACCCATTGTGTTTTAGACCTTGGATAATTTGTTCAAGATATCTGATGGTTGAAGGAGTGAGCAATCTGAAAGGTTTCTCTCCTCATAAACCTGGATCATTCAAAGACTTTGGTCTTCAAGATTAGGTGGCATTTATTGACAGCAATGTTAAGGCTCATTTTAATTGTATTTGCCAACATAAATATAGCTGATTTTTTGCTAGTGCAATGATGTTACAGTAATGATATATTCCAGTGGGCTAAGGTTCTAGAAGAGCAATGTTTGTTAGTTTTTTATATAAGATTTTATTTTTGTTAAATTTTAATTCATTTTAATAGAGAATATTTATTCTCTAAATATTCTCTATTATTTAGAGAATATTAAAGTTTCCCATGGTTCATTCAAAGACTGACTTGGGTCTTAAAGAGTTTCTGTGTTTTGGATCCACCAGCAATGTAGAGCCACAGACAATACTCATCACCCTACCAGGCTTTAGCTTTACATAGCAGGAGCAGAAAGTAAAAAAATATTCACTCACCACTATACCAGGTCTCAGTTCTTTGCAGTGGCAGGCAAAAAGAAATAATAATAATAAATATTAATAAATAAAAATTAAATTCTACCATAAAAATTGAGTAAATTGATTTCAAAAAATTCAGTCTTCCATGGCAGGGTAGGTCAGGTCTAGTGTGTTAGAGCTAGATTCATGCTAGTAACCAGTTTGTCCTTTTGAACAAACTATTTAGTTTGTTCAAAAGAGCATTCAGAAACTATGTAAATGATCCAAGGTCACCCTCTGATACCTCTAAAATGGGGATCACTGCAGTGTCAGGCTGCACTCTGCTGAGTCCCAGATCAGTGGTAGGTAAAACCCCACCATGTGCTGAATCTAGACTTTACTCAGTAGCACACAAAGCACATCAGCATGTAGGAGTTGAGGCAGCAGTTGACTTGCAGGAACTAGTTCTATCTTCAGTAAGCACCCTAGATAATGTGTTCAAAGGGCTCCCAGAAACTGTATGAGTGATCTAAAAGGATCTGGCTCTATATATAATGACTCTTAACTCTATATATAATGATCACGCCTGTATCTATATTTCTATATTGACTCCAGCAGACCATATCATGACACTCATCAGCATAGCAGAACAAAACCCCACTACTATGCCCAGCTTCATCTCTGTATGCAGCAGCAGCAGACAGTAATCTACCACATGCTGAGCCCAGCCTCTTCTCATTGGCAGATGCAGGAGCCAGGAACAAGCCATTGACTAGTTCCCAGAAAAACTGTCTTTTGTTAAGCAATCTTTCGATAATTTGAACAAGAGTTTCCAAAACTCTCTGAGTGATCCAAGATCACCTTCTGATACTTCTGTACCTGGAGAATTCCTGGATTTATATCTTAGTGTTCTTATCACATCACACTGAGCGAAACTCTGCACAGTGGCAAGAGTTCATGATGTGCTGAACCTACATTGTACCTGGGCAGGCCAAGCCGATGACTCTCCAGCAGAAACCATCTCTGCTCTTGGGAGTAACATGCTCTTTCTAACCTTTAAAAAAAAAAAAAAAAAAAAAAAAAAAAAAAAATGCTGCATTAGTGGATGCCAAGAACCATACTCCAAGGGAAAATATTAAAAGCTGTCTGTGGGAAATCATATTTTCATATACTAGTAGAAAATGATCGCCATATTATTAAAATACTCTTGAGAGACAGTTGTAGCAATTTTTTTTCCTGCTTAGGAAGTAAATTATACTTGCTTGCTTAAAGGATTACTTAAATTGTTCAAGTTATGTGAAAACCTAGTTCATTTTTTGAAAGCTCAGAAAGTAACTTTCGTTTCTTTGGCGCTGTTTCCATGGTATAGAAAGCGACACAGAAGTCACTCAAATTATATCATGAAGTTCTGAAGGGTCAGTTTTAATGGATGTCAAAAACAGTGTAGTATGTTACAACGTCAGCATTCTTTTATTTATTGCATTACAGGGCAGAATATTATATTCTTACACGTGTACTTGCTGCCTATTGATTGCATTATCTTGGTGTTCGCTGTGCAAAAACACATGCGTGTTACAAGAAATCTGAATCTCCCTCTTTAAAGGATGCGTAATTTATGAAAATTTTTCCTTCTTCAACGTTCGTTCATGTAGCGCACTCCTCGCTAATGAGCCGGTGATAGATGGTCGTTCGAGCCGAACGGGATCAAGGGTCTAATGAATAATTTCACTTGAATTCTTGGGGCGTCACGCGCGATGTGGCCAAGGCCAGTCTATTTTATGCGTGCGCTTTTATCAGAGACTTGACAATTAAGGCAAATGAGCTGTTTTCAGGACGGATTTTGTTGAATAGCGCTTGCTCTTGTAAATAGAGAGCGTTAATTTAGTGTGGCCGATGTGAATGGACCAGTTAATTAGGCTCCATCTGAGCGTCAGGTGCTACTAGCAATGCTGATGGCAAGTTTATGTACTCTTCTCTTGTGTATCTGTGGTTCAGAATACGACATTCTTGGCTATCATTAATTGTTTCATATCTGGAAGATGGCTTTTAACAATCCGCTGGGGAACGATTAATAGAAATTATGTTCATGTATAAAGTGAATATTAAATGTGTTTGTGTTGGGGAAGCAGACTTACTGTAATAAGATTATAGTGACTATTGTTGATAAAATCAAAATTCCCAAACAGAGTGAAAATCTTGACTGCATCTTTTTGAATAAAAAAATGGTCAAAAAAGTGTAATTTCAATGTAATTTCATGTAATTTCAAGAATCAACATGAAAGCCCTCTCCTCCGCTTTCCCTGTTCTGGCCGTATATATTGTTGGGTTGGTTTTTGAATTACCGTTGCAACTAATATTTTAATTGCATTGATTAATTTAAACCTAAATATTAAGGTGCTGAAGCCAGATATCTCTATCTGTTTTTGATTTCAAGTACGAGATAAGTGCTGCGTAGTTATGACCAGCTTTCCGTCTTGATTTACGCCAATCTGGGGGATGCATACAGGTGTTTTTGTCCCGTCTGTACCGATCACTTATCACATCAAGATTAGATTATGGATTTTAAAATGTGTCTCTGCCATAAACAGTACTCTTAGCCTGTTCAAAGTTAGAGCTGCAGCTAGTCCATTTCTACAATAATCAGTGAAAATAAAATCACCAGACCATCCCACACAGACGAACATATTTTGTTCACCTTGAAAATATATTTACATAACACTCCTTAGGTCGTCATCCGTTCTTTTGATTTGCGTATCAGAGAATTATTACAAACTCTAGAAAATCACTGCACAAAAGCGCGCTAATAAAAACTTCACCCTGGTATAGCTATATTCCATCATGCAGCATTCCTTTGTATACGTTAGGGAAACACAGCACTCTTCCTCTGTACCAGCAGAAAGAAACATAGAGCAGAATAAAGTATAATACTCTGGTTTTCATCATAATACTTTAATTTCTATCGATCTACATAGTTCAAAATCCCAGCCTCTAGTGGAGTTTGTTTCTGGAATGTAGCGACCATTCAGCATACACTAATAACAAATTGAAATGCTGCTAAAGGCGAATCATCTGTATAGATTCATTAATTTTGCAACGGACATTAACCAGTTCTCTCTCGGATCTAAGGATTTACCTTTCTTACAAAACATCAGGAGGCTCCATCTGCGCGTTCGCCCTTGTCCCAATCGACATTGGGATCATGGGAAACAAGGCTGCAGCTAGTATTTGAAGAGATTGGCTGCCTGTCCCCTACACGAAATATAGGCAAACTCTGAGGCTAACATCGTGGCATACAAGGGATATCGATAAAATTATACGAGATAGCCTGAAATTCAACTATGGTAGTCCAGTCTGTGCAAGTAAAGGAATAATGATAGAGAGCAGTGTACGTGAAAACCATTACAGAAAAGGTACCTGATAGATTGTTTTCATAGGATAAAATGTGCTAAGGCAAAGATTGAAATTTGAAATATATTAAAATATAACCATAAACAAATAACGAGCCAAATGTCGAGCCAAACAACAGAGAAAGTGTTGTTTGGCGACAGTTACGTCTCTTCCTGTTATTGGATGATGACATGCTTGCATGTGAGTACTGCAATTCTGTTTTAACCCTTTCAGGACCAGAAGGACTTATGAAGTAATACAAAGTTTTTAGATATTAAAATGACTTTATTAGGTATCTATTTAACATAAAACATCATCATTATGTAGGAAAAAATCGTAGGTTTTATAGAATTTCATGGGACACGTGTGTCCCAATGGACGTAAAGGGTTGTAAATAAATTAAAATTTTATCTGGGGACACATGTCTCTCATGGTCCTGAAAGGTTAACTATAACGACATATTTTAACAGACTGCTCTCATTTTTTTTTTTTTTTTTTTTTTTCTAACGAGAGCAGTTATTATTTTAGCGCTCCCTGCGCTCTGTACACTCGGGATTTGGTCAGATAAAAAATATCTGATGATATTGTTAAATTTCTACGGAGCATTAATTTATGTAATTATATTTTTTTTTCTAACGAGAGCAGTTATTATTTTAGCGATCTCCCTGCGCTCTGTACACTCGGGATTTGGTCAGATAAAAAATATCTGATGATATTGTTAAATTTCTACGGAGCATTAATTTATGTAATTATATATAGTATTTTAAATCACAATAGTTATATATTCTACCTTTTCTAACTTGGCAATTTTAATATATTTCAAATTTCAATCTTTGCCTTAGCACATTTTAGCCTATGAAAACAATCTACGAGGTGCCTTTTCTGTAATGGTTTTCACGTACACTGCTCTCTATCATTATTCCTTTACTTTTCTGTATGCAGGAAACGAACTTATACAGCACGTTCGTTAATATATATATATATATTTACCTCCTTATCCACTTGGACACACACGGTCCTATTGTATTATAGGATTTGCGACTTGTCATGTGTTTGGAAATAATTAATAAAGTAGCCTCATTTAAATTACACCCTGCTGTTTCGCTCACTTTTTTTTTTTTTAATACATGTGACCAACGCTGTAAACTGCAATAACCATTCGAATAACTATGCTATGTTTCACTGATTTTAAAACTCCTTTTTCCCACTCTGTGGTGCTCATAGCAGGTGTTTATTTTTATTTTATTTTTTCACATATATTTATTTTTAATTAATGGCCAAATAAAAGAATTAAATATGAACTCAGGAAAAAGAAAGAAAATAAGGAATTTTTAGCTGACAGTAATAAATGCATTATTATTATTGTATTATAGATTCATCATTTTGTATTCAACGTTATCAGAAGAGTTGCATCTAAACTGTTGTTATTATTATCATTATTCGTGACACCTCCAAGGAGTCCAAGACCCACCACGGAAGGACACCGATTGTACAACTCGGTCTCCACCACTACACCGATCCTCTACTGCCAATCATCTACATCAGCGCCATCCACTGTCCACCACTACAGCTAGTATTTTTTGTCTGTAAATTGCTGGAGAGAAAACCCTGCTACTTCCGTATGAGGGCTAACTCACCTCCGATTGAAAAGTCCATATAAATATTCCTCCGTCACGACGAGAATCGAACTTAGGCCTCTTTCAATCGAATGGCGCAACGTACCGTCGTTCTTCCGATTTCGCTACGGAGGCGCTTGTACATTGTGTGCGTGCGTTATGTATGTATATATATAAATAAAAGCACTGCTTCGTCCATTTTATATCAGCTACAAACCGGTGACTCGTTAAATGACATGATGCACCTTGCTCAAGGTGGGGGGGGGTGCCCATTGACTTCTTTCCAAGCAACACACACTGCTTGGAAAGAAGCTAACGGACACTATAGTGTGAGGAACAAACAGCCATGGCTGTCATGACTGCAGCAATCCTATAGAGCACACTTTTCACATACGATATCGATAAATGGGAATTTTTGACCATTCTTCCTGTAGGCATGTAATGAGGTCCTGTACTGTTGCGGGGAGGATGTCCCTTGATCTTACCCATTTCTGTTCATCCTACAGATGTTTAATAGGGTTGAAATTGAGCCCTGTGGAGGCCAGTCAAGTGTGATAACTTTCATGTGTCCACATACCACGGAGTTACAGCAGCAACCTTATGACACGGTGCATTGTCTTGCTGAAGGAGACAGTGGTCAGTTTCATAGAAATGCCACAGAGTAGGAATCTTTGCATTGTCCAGGATGTTCAGATACCTCTAGGAGTTCAATTTTCGTTGCGCCACAAACAGAGTTCCGAAGCCAAAAGGACCATACCATCACACCGCCACTTTCAAATTTCATAGTTTGGATTCTGTACTCTAGTAAGAGACTTATCGCCTGCCTCACCTGTACATCTACTCGGTAGAAGGTGTAGCATGATTCTTTGCTACATAACGAAATTTTCCAAGCTTCCACGTCCCACAGTACACGCTCTTTGCACCACTGAAGACGACGTTGCATGTTCGGTTCGGTTAATGCTTGCATATTGCGGTCTACCATGGAAATCCATGTTGTCAACGTCGGTTCTGAATGTTTTTGTGCAGATTCCTGTTCCAGTCGATGCCCGGAACTTTGCATTCAGCCTGTCGGCCGACGAATGGGAGTTTTTGATATATTATCCTTCGTACAACCATACGATCTTGTTTGGTGAGTCGTCCACTGCAGGTAGCACTTACAGTTGACTCCTTGCTCTTCCATCTCAGTATGGTATCACTGATTATTGACCTGGGATTGTCTAATTTGCAAACTCCGTCATTCCCTTCATCATTTCGCCCGGACACAGTTGCATTAATTTGGGAGCATCATATTCCTCCAATTTATTCCAGCTACACAAACACCACTTGACCAATTACATAGCCCAATGCACCTTGTCCATGGGGGGGGGGGGGGTTGACTTCTTTCCAAGCAGTGTGTGTATATATAAAAGCAGTGTATAATATCAGGTGGTCAATGACATCTAGTTGGGAAAACGCTCTTATTTGATAAGAGAGAAAGAAATGTTAATGTCCACAACAGGAATGAAAGCGTTGTGGACATTAACATTTCTTTCTCTCTTCTCCCCCACCCCCACATGCTTACAATTACATCATTCCTTAGCGGTATGATTTACTCGCAATCCTCATAGAACGAATCAGAGCAGAAGAATGAATATGGTCTCACTCCCGAAACCGCCAAAACTAATTCCAATATATCAATATTTGCTAGTTTGAAAGTAATGGATCATCTACCAAAAGAAAAAAATACATCCTTCCATACCCATTAATAGATGGAATGGATACCTATTCTTCCTCATGAGGGAAATAAAACCATTAAAATGCCTATTGTTCTGGAGGAAGTAGAATTTGACGATATCTTTCCTGAGGAGGAAGAGATGAATATTATCCGTCCACAATTCCTAAAAAAGGAAAAAATCAAGAATAATAAGCAAATCCTGACAGAAGTGGAAGCCAAATGCATCCACCAAGCATAAATAACTCACAAATTCCTACACTGGAAATTGCTGCTGATTCCACCAAAACAGAATGTCATCAAGGTCCTCTTGCAGAACTATAAGGTACTGTGCTTCTCTCTGCAAGATACGTATTTGAAATTTGGTAAGATCCATTTTTATGGTATACCTCTGTCATCTACAATAACAAGATAGGAGATGCAGCTGTCCATAGACGAGTCACCATCTTTGCGGGCAACCATATTCTTTTGTAACAGGTCCCACTGACATAGAGGTAGTTTCCATTCCCTTTCAATAAGATCTGTTATTATGGTATGCCGCATCTACCAACCACCCAATATCTGCATGACTCCATCTTGCAGTTACCTCCTCTATACTCTTAATGTGCAATTTAAATGGTTACAGTACTCTAAAGTAGTACACACACTAACATCAGAGGAAGAGTTGTGGAGCAGATGATCAACAACAATAGCCTTCCCCTCCTAAACAAATCAACACCTTCCCAATGTTTTAATGAGAAGTAGTCCGCGCGGTTAGCGTAGTGGCTTTGCGCTTTGCAACCATATGCCTGGGGAAGGAGTGTCCTTGGTTCGATTCCCGTCGCCGACGTTAGGAGCTTAAGGATTTTCCTCAGCCATAGCCAAGTTAGACGGTCTTGGGCGTGGACAGCAGAGTTCCCCCCCCCCCCAGTTTATCTGGGGTTTTTCATCCCGCAAGCAGGCAAACCGGCCCCGTGAACACACACGGATCTACAGCCATAAATACTTAACCCCCCTATGAGGGGGCTCAACTCGCCCCAATAGGGACGGGGGAGGAAAGGGAGGAAACTCCATATGAATAAATAAATGAGAAGTAGAACATAACATCTGTGGAGCGATCATTTTTCCGTTATATCCACCCTCTTGCATGGGCAACGATTTATTTCATCACGGATATCACAATGGAAAATAGATCAAGCTGACTGAATATGGTCTCATCCTTGACAGAATTTGATTTTGCAACAGTCATCTACTCTTCTGTTAATGAAGCATTCCACTTGTGAAAGAATTAAACTGTGTGGTCTACACCACCCCCTATTAGATGCATGAATTGCCTTGATGCTCCCTAGAGCAGCGTTTTCGGATTATCTCTTCCGCGCACAGCTAATACATAACAGATTTATAACATTTAAGTGGGATTCGCATTAAAAATCTCAATCTTAACTAAGTATCGGTCGAAATTCTTCCTTCCACAAATGTTTTTTTTCTTGCAGAGCTCTGCATAATAAATTATATTGAATATATTTAATTTAAAAAAAAAAAAAAATATTTTCCACTTTACCTCGTTACTCAGACCATCTGACACAGGATTTTTCTCTTCTTGAGATCACTTTTACCATCAGTATTTCTTGGTATATTACATATAAGCATATCGTCCCAGTGGCATATGAAACAAATACACGAGGTCTTCTTGTTCGCTGCAGGCGTTGCATTATCTCTCTCATCTGGAATTATGTCCGGTTATCTCAAGCGCTTTCTACAAATTATTGCCTCAGTTGTGAAGAGGGTATTTGAATCGTCGTCTCTTACTGATTCAGTCACTTAGTCATACAAGCAATGTTTGTTCTATGTGAACATTCAGTAGATATTTTCATTTCGGTATTTATCCTATACGCACACACTCATTCATCTTTTATTTTGCTAAATGTGCAGGTGACCAGTCAACATTCATTCACAGTTCAACTCCTAACTCACACAACAAATTTTCATATTGAATGCAGGTGGCGTGCACACACATACATTCAAGTAGTGAGATCCCAGAGCATGTTTATGTATTTCTTTTTTGAATTTTTTGAAAACTGAATCATTTTTTCAGCTTAATCGGAACTAATATAAAGTGACTTAAATTTTTTTAAGTTTTTTTTAATTGATCTTTTTATGCAGTATATAGCTTTGGGAGAGAAGATAAGGACTTTTGTTATATTGTAATTAACATCACATTTTATTAAAGCAAAGGTTTAACTAGTCCCTTAAGGCACAAGATGGCGGCAATTGTGTTGAAATCGTCTGGGAGATCAGCTGCCTACCGATTTCCAAACATCTGTTAGAATTAAAAGAGTTACTTCCACTCCCTTTGTGGAATAAGAGACGTTAGAGAATTGTCACGAGATCCATTTGTAAGACTTCGGTATAAATGGTTGTTTTTATCCACCCTTCGAAGAGGCACTAAAACTAAACCATTTTACATAGTAGTTTGACAATGCAACTGAGGTGAAAGATGGAATGTGAGAGGGGGGTGAGGTAAGGTCATGTAAACAATTTAACAAGTCGAATTGTCTTGGCATTCTGTTATTTACACTACGTCCTACCCTCTACTAATTAGCTAATTACTCATTCCTTAAAATTAGCATGCTAGGTGATGATTTTAAGCTTGCTTATTGAAGCAGGCGGGTGAGAGCTAGATGCCACAGAATAATCATAATGAAATCGGGAGATAGGTTGCACACCTGTTTCCACTATCGTCGGCAGGCTGTAGCACAGAGGCAGCCCGCCTCACGGCGTGACTCAATAAGGGCGCTCGTTCAGCCATATTGCGGTAGGTGCCGTCGCTGACAATTCCTGCTAACAGGAATTGTTAGCGTAGCAAATGCGGAAAGAAGTTTTTCCAAGCTTCAACTGATTAAAAATTATTTGCGAACAGCAATGATCACAGAAAGATTGGTTGGTCTAGCAACTATATCGATAGAGGCGGACAGCTTATAATTTAAATTTAGAAGAGTTTATAAACAGTTTTATTGTGCGATATCCCCGTAGAGCAAACATCTAATTAATATTATTATGTAATCGTTTTGCATTAATGCTTCTCGTGTAATAAAAACAAAATAGCAATTGGGGATTTTCTTATATTTTTGTCTTATAATCTATCAGGGGCGATATTTAATTGTTTGCCTCAGGGCGCGGTCTAATCTGGCAACGGCCCTGCCTGTTTCTCTGTTTGTTAATTTCTACTTAGACTAATGAAATTTATACATTTTATTTATACGTATTTGACATTGGCCGCGCTGTTTAAGCAGAAATGCAATTCATCAATGCAGTATTTTCCGCATACAGTGCTCAATATATCTTCTTACTAATTCGGTAACTTTTGAAATGCATTCGACCTCTTTTGTTGTGTTTATCCATCGTGATGTGTTGTATTTTCTTTACGATATATATATATATATATATATATATATATATATATATTCCTTCGTATTTTCTCTCCGCATTGCACAGCAGACACTAAAAAGCACTACCAGTACTCTGGAGTAAGCACACGAAATGTGTTTTGCATAAAGAAGTTTATGCACAAATACATTTCTAAAAACGAAGGCGACTTTATTTACAAACTTGCCGAATCAATGGACCTGCGGTAAGCTGTGCTGATCCTTACAAGAGCCCAGTGATGCCGCGAAGTCTTAAGAATTTCTTCTCGCAGCAGTGACAGAGCCAGCAACAAATGGCTGTATACCCTAGACAGTCATTAATCATTGGACCACCGGGCCTGTCAGCCGCACTGGTTGCTTCAGGTTAAGGGGTGGAAAGAATCAGATCGGGTTCTATTCTTTGTTGCTTTCTTCGTCGCCTTAACAAAATAAGTAAGTGTCGATTTTTGCTCTTTTATTTTATTTTTTTTTAGGCGACCATCCAGACATAGCGAACGTTCTGAAAGTCATAAGTTACCTTTTAGATATTCTCCAGACAGCAACAAAGTGTATTTGGAAGTTAACTAGATGAAATATATGAAAGTTTTCAGTAAGTCATCTGGAATGCAATATTTCATGTCGTCTCTCAGGCTACTTAAGAAAAACATCTTAAAATGAAACATGTACCTATTTTCCATTTATATTAAAAAGAGTCTGTTGCATTAAAGTAACTGCTATCTTCAAGGAGATGGCTGCCTTATTGATGTATGGCTCGGAAATAATTCCCACATTTCACTAGCTCTTCCCATTAAAAGATTCGTCGCATATCAGCAGGTTCGTATTTATTTATTGATTAAAGTTAATGTGATCATAAGATGCATTGCGCTCGGTCCTCGTCAGTTATCCTCTTCACTTTGAGTGCTTGCACGCACACATGAACATTATTCTCGTAAATTTGTTGTTCCTTCAACTTTTTTTTTTTTTTATATTCTGTGCGTAAAATTTTCACAAGAACATTATTTGTCCATTATTATTATTACATTTGTTAAATCAAATTTTGTTTGAACTGAAAGACTGGCTGTGATTATGTCTCCAGTTCACAAATTCTTGGGTTGTATTTCAAATGATTATCCAACTGTAAAGCCCTTGTATCACTCTTTATTTTGTAGCTATCGGCCACTTGTGTGTGTGTGTAGTTAATATGATTCTTCCAGGATAATATATCAAAAATGTCTTGATTTTTAAATTTGCATGCACGACTATTTAAAATTTATATCAGCTGGAAATACCGAATAAGGCCAGTTATTAAAATGAAACTAAGACGAAATTCTCTGTTATCGGAATTAAATTAAATGTTTACTTATATTTGAGTGCTTTCTTGCTTTCTTCTCAACCTGGGGAGAAGCTGTGGCCCTCTTAATGTAATACTTCCTAGTATTAATATAATCCCTTACTGGGCTTACAGAGCGGCCTTTTACCAAATGATTTAAAATTTCGGATGGTCGGTTTGGCAGATTCCATAATCTGGTCTTTTAATTTCTTTTTGCGCCCACGATAGCTCGGTGCTAAGATAAAAAGGACCTTATAATTAACTAGCCTTAATCAGAATTTTAGTTTCATTACTCATTCATTTTCGTTTCCTATTTTCATTTTTGCGAAGTTTTATTCTTGATGTTTTTGTATTCTTTGCGTTTTAATCGTCACATTTTAGACTGGGTTTAGTTTCGCAATGCATTATTTTCACGTCACTCTTTCTTCCGCTTATTACTCTTGCATGCACTTCTCTATATATAAACTTTCACCAACTTTATCCTCTATTGCAGTGCTTCCCAAACTTCTGGATGTCAGGGCCCTCTTTGCAAAAATTGAAATATTTCACGACCCCCCCCCCTCGAAAAAAAATCGTAATAGAGAGCTATATTATTATAATATTTATTGTGTTTATATTCAATACAAAACATACGCAGCGAATATTGCAAAAATCAAATGCATATATTAAATTTTTTGCCTCTTACCGTTTGGTTCTGAAGACGATGCAGGCTGTTCTGGTAAAATATGAAATACTGTCCTCTTTTTTTTTTCTTTTTTTTTGAGTCTGTTTCTACTTCTGATTGTTCGCGGGAATTTTTTTTATTTTTTATCAGCCACTTGTCCATCTCAGGGTTAAATTTTTTTAACGTAGAATAGATCAAATAATATCACCCCTTACCGATACTGGCACACCACAGGCTGATAACATGAAATTAGTGAATATTACCTGAATAAGGGAATCCCCAGACCAGGAACATTTTTCTCTTTTGTGACTTTTCTCCTTTTAAGGTAATTAAGCCTAACGCGAAACAGACAGCAAAGGCAGGTTATTAAAACGTGCATATGATTGGTGCGGTATTAACAAAAGATCGCACAACCGAAAGATAAAAGCATAGCTGACAATTGAGTTGAAATGCTAACTCTCTTCAACCAAATTCCATATGTGAAACTGCCATAACGTTCACTATATATATATATATTACTTAGTTTTAACACTTTTACGAATTTTAACACGTTCGGCTGAATTTTATTGCTGCCTTGGGAAATCGAACTCACACACATCTAATTAATAACAATAAATTTTAGTTAGATACTGTGTTTGCCCATGCAACATATGGTTTTGTTTCAATCTATACAGCATAGTTTCTGTATGAGGGGACATGTGATTCATTAATTAGTGTGTTTTTATCCCAGTTGTCTCTAATTGCACTATTTGTTGAGAAATATATTACACAGACTCCTCATACCTTATTCACTGGCATAATAAAAGTACTTGTTTTTATTGGCTCTGCAGAATAGTGGCTGTTAGGGAGGGCGTGTTGTTTACCACTGCAAGCGAGTTACTATCTCCCCACATGAACTTGTTTAAGCTTTTTTTCAAGTGTGAAGTATACGCGAAACTTTTATTCGTAACAGAAAACTAGCTCGGATGACAGTGATAATATAAAACGAGTTTTGATATGTATATAAAGTCAATATCATCAGTCCATTATTACGAACGCATGATGAAAGGGACAAGAAGATTTGGAGCTTCCCTGGAGAGCATTCAAAGTAAATACAATTAACCACTGCTTTGAAATGAAACATATGAATAAGCAATATTTACTAATATTCATTAAGCGCCGAAATATGCAGGCAGCAAAGTTTGTGAACCAACACCAATGTGTAAATTTTTCCATTAAAATATAAAAAATAACAAAAAGAAATAATAAATAATAAAAGTTAAATACGTTTCTTTTAAAATAAAAAAATCTACTTAGTCTTAAAACATTTTAAATTTGTTTTCATTATTTCACGGCCCCCTCAACAAAACCTACGGCCCACAGTTTGGGAAGCGCTGCTCTATTGTACTTTGTTTAGTCTTTGATCTAAATAGGAAGTGTTTATACAGTGTTAAATATCCCAAGGCGTTCCGACTAATGCTGCATATTATACTCATGTTTAACGCGACATTATGTCAAAATCACGTGATCTGGTAAATTGAGTTAGCATTCCTGTGGTCTTCTGCAACTTCCTTGACTTGCAAATTTGGAATCTACGATGCAATGGTTCGTTTATTTTGAATTGCATTTGGAATATTTGACTCCCCGTTCACTCGTTAAATATGTAAACGCTTAACGAAAATATCTAGCTTCATTCCAAACATTGGAATCTTCGAGTTCCTCAAGCGACCAACAGTCGCCTCCACTCAGTTCGTTGAAGCGACTGCACGTACGCCTTTGAACCGATCACAATTTCAGAATTATGGTGAAATTCTGATGTTGGTTACATTAATTGCACTATCTGTTTCCTTTTTCACCCAACTCAGTTTTGAACTATGTCGACGGTGAGAGCGTAATTGTTCTCTGGCGCTTTCCGCCACCACTATGGATCGTTACTCCGTCAAGACGTGTCGTTAAGTTCAGAATGCTGGTTCTGAAACGATCGTTACTAGTTCCGCGCACAGCCGATCTTTCTCTTCCTTGATCTCTCCCCCGGCTCTACCCCTTTCCTCCTGAATTTTATGTTGGAGTCGTTCGAGCTCATGGGAATTTTTAGTTTTCCTTGCTTAATTAGGTCTCCGCGCTTCTGTAAGAGCAGAAATCGTCAGTGTTTCTGCGAACTGCCATGCATAAAACTGTCCGGCATATGTTACCGCGGCACAGTACTCCGAAAAATTTCCATGCTTATAAACACAATATCATGTTAAACGAGGCCTCTAATTCCAACGCTTGTATTTACCATTTAAATGCGAGCGAAGTTTGTAGCTAGCTTTCCAACTGTTTATTTATTCTCCGTATTGCTTATTTCTTTTATTTTCATAAATGGACAACCTAAAATTATTTCGAAAAAATGGTTATGCAGTTCTTATTGCTCTTTTGTTATTCTCAAAGAAATATACAGAAATCATTTTCAAATTAATTTATTTTCCCGATTGCTTGATTTACAACTTTCCATTTGGATTAAATAAGAGAAGTCCAAAAGCAATTAATGTTTATTAATATTTGCTGATTACTGTTCCCCAAATTCATTTGTTATTACCACGCATCTAGTACATGTATTGTTGGCCGTGCATAACAGATTTGGATGTCCATATTTTCAAGAGGGAAAACAACAGCAAAAACAAAAAAAAAAACAGGAAATCTTTCTGAAGTAGAAAAACCTCATAAATGTTATATAAATGCGTTGTACCTGATGTGAATCTAATAAGATTGTAGTTAGCTAACAGAAATAAGGAGATGAAATCTCTTCTTATTTATATTAAGGAGAAGAAATAACAGAAATCTCAAGAAGAAAAACCTCATAAATGTTTTATAAATGCGTTGTACCTGATGTGAATCTAATAAAATTGTGGTCAGCTAACAGAAATAAGGAGCCAGTGAACAAAAGTTCTTTCTTTTGTGTGCGTGTGGGAATAGTTTTTTTTTTCTCATTTTACTTCGAAATAACAGCTTAGTCGTATTAGCAAAGAAATATTTTAAAATTAAAATTAATTGTACAATGAATCTGTAGAAATTGCTTGGGTATTAAGGTTTTTGTTTATTTTCTTGAATCATATTTGTGAAGTTTTCGTATCTTCGCAATCCATGAGATTATTGCAATAAGTGATCATTTGTAATTTGTTGCATTCATTATTTCCTTTGATATCACTTGATGAAAATGCTCTTTCTCTTCCTGTGTGGCAACGTGGAATTAAGCATAGGTTATACTTCGATATCACCATAATTAAAAATATATTTTTTTCTTCTCCATCACGTTTTTATTGTAATTATTTGTTTTACAATTTTCATATACTGTATTTGAATTTCATCACTTACAACGTTCCTTAAACTGCATATTTACAATGTGCTATTTTAATTAAATGCAGTTTGCTTTTTTTTTTTTTCAAGTGATGAGAAGAAGTTGCAATGCCTGCCATTCTATTAAAAAAAAAAAAAACTTCAAATTTTCTCTCTCCTATTTTTAAAAAGTAAACAATTATATAGATACCACCACTTATAATGAGTATGAATCTTTTCACTTTTGTGTAATAATTTTAATTCCATTTTGCAAAATTCCTTTCGCTCTGAAGCAGAGCATGAAAATTGTACTTATGCGGATGCAATCTAAGTATTTTCCCACCTTCTTCTTCTACACTGACCACTCGACCAACCTATTTGGTTTGCAATATTGAACATACAAAATTCATCGAAACTTAAATGTGGAAAGGTAGCTGGAAAAAAATGATATTCTATCTGAAATGTTTAAATATGCAAGTATGGAACAACACTTGTAGTGCTGAAATATACAAATAACCAAAATGAATGTAAGAAAGAATTATGAAAAGTTCCCGAAAACGATTTTTGAATTTTGAACGAAAATATAAATACAGTACCATTTCTATCATCCAGTTATATCCTTATGAGAAGATTCCAACATGTTCATAGTTTCAGATTGGCCTATTTGACGAGTGAGTACACAGTTCTGTACTTCATACGGAACCTTGTTAGAACCGGAAGTGCATCTCGCTGCAATTTGAATTGGCAAAATAAGTAACGAAACTATACGGTGCTAACTGTTTACTGTTTTCAAATTGCCGATCGTTCCTTCCCTTGATAATCTGGTCATTAACTTGTGCTTTACTTTATTATTGAAACATAACATTAGTATAGTTTTCTACTATAATTACTATAATGGATTTGTTTTATTACTCAATAAAACAAATTGAGTACCTACCATCCTATTTCAGTTGAATTAGGATGGTAGGTACTTTTACTTTTATTTATTTTTATTTTATTTTAATATATATATATATATATATTAAAATTATTTAATGACTAAAAACCGAGGTTTTGAGTAAAAATTTTATTAATAAACACGACTAGTTTCGTCTGAGAATAGACTTCATCAGGTGTAAGCAAATGACATAAAAAATATCAAAGAGAACCATACAAGTACTGAACTTCTATGCAGCAAACTGTATAAAACAATAGAGGTTTACGTTCTGCTGTGTAGAAGTCCAGTACTTGTATGGTTCTCTTTGTCATTAAATAATTTTGTCTAATCCAATTTCGCAGAAAATTCCAGTATGCATCCCTTGAATCACTGTATAGTTCTAGTTATATGTTATCTAACCGAGTTAACATTCAATTTAATAATAATATATAGTTTTTAGGCGATCTTTGTTTGTAAGGCTAATCGTAATAGGAATTTTCGGACTCTTCTTGTCTTTTCGATCATTTACAGATTTGGGTGAAGTTTCCTTTAAGAAATCCTGACAAATATTTGCCCATTTTTTAGTGCACGTTATGCACTCGTTGTATTACGAGTCACAAAATTAAACTGAAAAATGTAAGACAAAAATTTACTTATATACCTTCACCCAAACAATTCTTAGAAATTC